>NW_021137693.1:520606-1120606 GCF_004193835.3 Ostrinia furnacalis
ACTAGAGATGGGTTTCCACCCGGGTAAAAACCCACATGAGGGTAAAAACCCAATAAAAACCCGTTTCATTCCACCCGTGGGTGTTTACACCGGGTGAAAACAAATAATTTTATAATTATTTCAATTGGTATCTTTTCTTTATTTTTATTGAATTTTTCTCATTTAAGTTTATTGATTAATAAGTAATAAGTGAAATTTAACACTAATATGCATTAATATCGTGGCCAAATCGTAAAATTGATCACGTTATGATGATGTGACCAATTATTTTATAAAATGGTGTTATTTCAAGAATCGTTGAACCGATTTAAAAGAAATTTAGTAGGAACACAATAATTTGTGATCATGGCAAGGACATGGAGGGGGGGATGCCAAAGATGCCAAACACTCTCTTTGATGACATTACGGTATAAAGTTACAAATAACAACACCAACTACAAAGTACTTCTGCTTAAAAACTTGAAATCGACCGCCCTTCCGCCACTGTAACGCATTGTAACGTTTTTCAAGACCTCCTCTCCCCCCAGATTGCATTACGTAACACTAGAACGCCCCCTTAGCAACAAATACCACTTCTCACTTTAAAAAAACGCTATTTTTGTTTTCACCCGCCAGAATGGGTGATAATGGGTAAAAACCGGGTTTTAACCCAAAACACCCGGTTTAAACCCAATCGGGTGAAATGGGTTTTTACCCACTACCCATCTCTAACCACAGCTAATTTTCATAGTTGACTGTACTATACGATAAACATGTCAGTCAATTTGACAACCTTTGTCGGAAACATTATTCAATGAAAATATTGTCCGAACCCTTAGTAATTCTCTTCGACAAATACTTTAACACATTGTGAACCACTTTTCTTTCACGACTATATAAAGATTTTAGCAATTTAATTCACAAAATCAATTGCGCACATTTAAAATAAAGTTCGTTTACACTTTGACAGCAATAGACTGACATGTCAATGAAGTTTTCAGTTACTGTTGCCATTAAAAGAAATTAGTACCATTAATTTTCCGCAACATGGCGAGGGTTTTTATGTTCCTGGTCAGGCTATAATTTGTATTTTTTTTAGTTCACTGAATGTGAGCTCTTCCTTTGAACTTGGAGCTCACATCTGTGGCTTTGTTACAACACTATTCATGACGGTGCTGCCATTTTTCAAATGACATACGTCAACGTCATGCACTATGGTTGGACAGCAAATCCATAGACAAGAATATAGATTTTCTTCGGATATGGCCGCTGTTTCGGCAATACAACACCTGCAATGTTTTGTATATTCATTTTTATAAAATGAATGAAGTGTTTTTTACTTATATTTAGTGTTTAGTGGACTGTGTACAATACTGTGATAACTGTAATGGATGCAGAGAGCGAGTACGAAATAAAGAGAGCCCGTGATGCAATTCAAACGATAGACACCATCCAGTCTATGATCGACGTTTCTGCTGATATTCTCGAGGGTTTGAGGACGCAATGCTCGACGAGCGCGGAGCTTACGCAGCAGGAGATCCGGACCCTGGAGGTAGGGCTGGTGTTGGATGTGGTAATTTATATTTGCGTTAGGGAAACATGCCCTTGAAAGTATTGAGAGCGCCAAGAGATTCAAGGACCTTTAGACTCCAAGGACTGCAGTCGGTTGCCAGTTTGGAGGCCGTTCGCAACGTATACGTAGTGACCTTGCTTTTACGTATTCCCTGTTTTCTGCACACGTTTTATTCGCGTTTTAATTTTACATTTATTCAGTTTTTAATGTTTATGTCCACATGAGCAGTAATGCTAAGAAATTGCAGCAATAGTTGGAATGGCATACTAAATAGAAAGTAGAATAATACTCAATACTTGATACATTCCTCAAGAGAGAGTTTATTTGTGCATTAGTGCTGATTTTATAATAACTTTCTTTTAAATCTTTAATGGGTGTAATTACCTCTGTTAGATAATAGTGATTGATGCTTGCAATGAGTGTTCTCATTTATTTTACGTTAATAGTTTTTAAGTAATTTACTGTAAAAACTTTACCTAAAAATAATTTTACAATAAAATAAATTACACAGGTTTTTAAGGCTTTACCATATACTTAAATTTTACATTCTTAATAATGTTGCCAATGACTGACATAGTTTCTGAAATCAATCACATAAACAGCCATTTAGTATTGAGTGACTGCATCAAAAAACATATGGTTGACCACACTAATGTTGTCACAATACACATGATATTGATCAATAACAATGCAATTAAAACAATTCAATGTAAATGTTTATTGCTGTCAGTTTACATTATGGCCCCTGTGCCAAAGATTGTTTATAATCAATAAACAAAACATAATTAAACAATTGAGATTCCACTTATAAACACAATAAGCATTAATAATTATTTATCTTGATTTATAGCCGTTCCTTCATAACATGTTTAAAAACAAGAAGTAATGTGAACAAAATAAGTTACATGGTGTCCCAAATGCCTATTTCCCAATTAATAAGCAAGGCCTTTCTCTTTACAAATCATTTGGTTATTAACATATAATGTAAAGTTTAGTTTTGATCTATTTTTAATAGGATTCAGTGCTTTTTTAGTTGAAAAAAATTATTGACGCACAAGATTATGTTTATTGTTCAAGTCATAGAAGATGAAATTGCATATCCCACTTGAATTCAAATACCTGTATGTGTTGTCACTCTGCCTGTCTTAGGATCATGAGTCACCGTCTAATTAAAATGAGTGAATCTTTTCCTGTGTTGGGATTGTATTCAAATTTTGTTTATCATACAAGTGACAAATAAATTCCTAGAATTCAGGCATGTTTTAGTATTACACACCTTGTAATGCAGTTATTAGAAGTGTGCTAACCTTACTATTAAAGTACACTAACTTCAAAATGAGACCAAAATATGGTGGGTATTTTAGATGAGGTGATTACCTAAATAATATTAATGTGTTAGAAAATTAATTCAAGTAATTTACCACATGTCATTCTTATGGAATTCAAACTCTACTTGAACAGTCCACTGCCATAAAATAATAGTTTTTTAATAATAGATTTAAACTTTTACTTTTATAGCTCAGTTTTGTGATGATATAACATCCCTTTTATGCATCTAAAGCCTCCATTGCACTGAAGTGGTTGTATGTCAAGCAGGGTTCGAAAATATCCGATATTTATTATAAATATCAAAATATCGGATATTTATGATATATATCCGATATATATCAACTTTGATATATATCAATTTTGTATGAAAGCCATAGTATTATTTTATTGTATTATTCATGAATAATATTGCATATGTGTTACATAAACATGTTTTTTATGTTTTTAAAACTTAAAATCACACAAATAAAGCAAAAACATAAAATATCTTTGAAATACGGCAAAATCAACTAAAAAAATAAAAATCTTATGTCAAAAAGTACAAATACAGTAACAAATTTTAAAAGTTGATATATATCATCAAAACCGGCTTGATATATATCGGATATATATCCGATATATATCTTGATATATATCCCTTGATATATATCCTCGAACCCTGATGTCAAGGTAATAAATTGTGCAATGCAGGTCATGGCCAAAGCTGTCAGAGGGAGGGATGTTTGTCTGGAAGACTAGGCAGCTTTTGAGACATAAGTGTTGATCACATGCTTGTAAATACCTACATTAATGCTAATTGAAGTATATAACAACTATATAGTTGTATGAAACTTTTTTAAATTAAGTCATTGAACGCCGAGACGCTAGACACAATGGAAATTGTTTTGTTCGAGGCTCACCGGTGAGCCGCGTGGCGTCCAACGTGTTAATAAATGGGTCATTCCATGACAAATGTTACCGAGGGTGAAAAACTAAATATGTTCTTTTCGCATTAAATCTGATGAATTTTAAAAGAAAACATTCCAAATTATAATGTGCAACAAAAAAAATCTGCAAGAAACAAGTAATTTTTAAGTTATTAGTCTTCAAAGTCTATACTTAAGTCAACTGTCTGAATGATCATTTTCTCTCTAATTATTGGTAATACGATTAAACAAAAACTATCAATCTGTGAAACGTTTTGCCACTATATGATTTGAGGGTATTTATCATAGTATTGGTAGATAGCGCCATAGTCCCAAAAAAATTTATAATTATCAAGTTTTAAGTGTGTTTTCTTGTTAATTCGGCGATGTAACACCCGAAACAAAAAAACAGGTATTTGTTTTATTATTGTACCTTACACATGGATTAGGATAACAATATTTGGTAAAAGTAAGGTCATGGTAGTAATGATCACAAATACTAACTAATATCTGAGCATGATACTAATTTAGTATGTTTCTTTCTTGATTAAAAACTGTAACACCCGAAACGTATTGGGTATTACATTTTTATTTATATGTCGATAATGTGTGTATATTGCTTGGAGAAGTCAAAAAGTATTACTGTGAGGGTCCTTCGACCTCTCACTAGCGCTGGCATCGAAAAAGGAGTCATATTTCTCTATTTATGACATTTTTGAAATGTCGACTTAACACTAAAATTAAGGTATTGCTAAAAAGTCTCGATGTTTGACATTTCCATTAAATATCGTAATTAGAAATTAAAGTAATGCTATTTCAAGCCAAAAACAATAGAAAAAGCTATATTCTGAGGAAAAATTAAACTTGAACTTTGTATATTTTTAAGAAAAGCTGCTTCGTAATTTCAAACCAGAATTCGCTCTATTTGTGTTTATTTGTTGTACTGCTTATTTTGTAGTACCTAGAGACTAATAAAACACCGATTTTATCGATAAAACGCATTGAATTTTCGTACTCGTAACACCCGAAACAGAAGCATTGTAACACCCGAAACAAAGAAAAAAATTATAAAAAAATAGTAAAACGTTTTATGTAACAGTGATTGTATGTTACATGGTTTGCAAATTTCATACTTTAGAAGTCCTGTAAGTTTTAGGTATGATTCCTTAAGAAAATTCGCTAAATTTCGAGTAAATGCAGCAACAGTCAGAACATAGAGGCAAAATCTCGTAACGCCCGAAACGCACACTTTTCGACTCATATTTTCGTTATCCTACATTCTAAGCTGCACAAACTTTATTATTTAGATAAAACAGCTAAAAACGGACAGATTAAGGCACTAATATTATTAAAATACTATTTCAAAATACAAGAAATTGTTGAATATGTGTGTACAAACGTAACACCCGAAACGATGGAATGACCCAAATGAAAAAGATATGTTTTGTTAAAGAATTTTTGTAGGTAGTTTTACTAACTTCATACAATTTTTTATTGGAGCCGCGTGACTTTTCCTAGATTGCAAAACAGTTTTTAAGCTGCAAATACTTAAATTAAATTGTCTGCTTTGCCCTTTAAATATTGCTTACTGGTTACAACTGATTATTATGCAATAAAATTTATCAAAAAAAATTTTCGTGGATGAGTAATACGAATCCTTGTTAGAGCCCTTTATACAGCAGTGGACGTCATTTAGCTGAAATGAACGAATATATTGTTTGTTTTCAGGGGAAACTAGTGAAGCACTTCTCCCGGCAACTGTTCATCAAAGCGCGGTTCGGTGAGGAGTTGCAGCGGGAGCTGCGAGACGTGCCATGTCTCGCGCAGTGGCTGCGGGTCGTGGGACTGAGCCCCGAGGCAATAGAGGTACGTTAGGCCTCAGCCTCGAGTTTAGCGGGCAGCGGGGCGGGAGCGGCGGCGGCGCGGGAGCGGCAGGATCTTATGCGTAAAATCAAATAGACCGGTTCTCGAAAACAGCGGCGCGGCAGCGGGGCGGGAGCGGGCAACGAGCGGGCAGCGGCGCTTGAGCGGGCAACGAGCGGGCAGCGCACTCCTTCTTTTGCCCACAATAAATCGAGCGTTAGGAATAAATTTGAATCGAAATAAAATTGTCGCCGTTGTTCAAACATTTCGTTTGCGAATAAAAACAAATATCTCGACAACACAACCCCGAACACAACACTTCGCCGCTAAAGCGCGAGCTGCCCGCTTGTTTCGAGAACGGGTCTGCGTTGCCCGCCCCGCTCCCGCGCCGCCGCCGCTCCCGCCCCGCTGCCCGCTAAACTCGAGGCTGAAGCCTTATGGCTGGGAGAGAGGTATAGAGAGCACTCCTCTAGGACACTGTTCATCAAAGCGGGTCGGTGAGAAGCTGCGCCACGTGCCATGTCTCGCGCAGTGGCTGCGGGTCGTGGGGCTGAGCCCCGAGGCGATAGAGGTACGTTATGGCTGGGAGAGAGGTATAGAGAGCACTCCTCTAGGACACTGTTCATCAAAGCGCGTTCGGTGAGAAGCTGCGCGACGTGCCATGTCTCGCGCAGTGGCTGCGGGTCGTGGGGCTGAGCCCCGAGGCGATAGAGGTACGTTATGGCTGGGAGAGAGGTATAGAGAGCACTCCTCTAGGACACTGTTCATCAAAGCGGGTCTGTGAGGAGCTGCAGCGGGAGCTGCGCTGAGGCGATAGAGGTACGTTATGGCTGGGAATGAGGTATAGTACAGGAGATAGAGGACTGAGGAAGAGGTACAGAGAGGGAGAGAGAAGGTTGGGAAAGAAGTATGAAGCGGGGTCTTGGCGACAAGGTTATAGGGGTACAGTGTGGGAGGTGAGGGTTGTGAGGCTGTGCCACGCGATGAAAGAAGTACAGTGTGTCAGATGAGGGCTTCATCCAAGGGTTTTAGTGTTAAGCAAGCAGTAAAATGTTTTCCATATACTATATGACAATTTAAAGCAAGCACATTACCAATTTTCCTGCTAGAAAATCAAGAAATCAAAATCTTTATTTGACTGTCCCTTATTTACTTGTGTACTATAATGATGTTGACCACATTCCAATCTTGTTCCAGGCAATATGCACCCGTGTCGGTTCTCTGGAAGAGCTCAGAGAGCGATCCGATCACGAGTTACGCGCTCTGTTGGCCGGAGCTCGCGACGAGGAAGTGCGGCGGCTCTGCCGGGCCATGCACCGGCTCACCACCTATACAGGTGCGTGCGATTGTAGTCCTAATGACGCAGGTAACAAGGTCTGTTCTCTGGAAGAATCGGAGAGCGATCGGACCACGGGTTACACGCTCTGCTTGCCATGCACCGGCTCACCACCTATACAGGTGCGTGCGATTGTAGTCCTAATGAGGCAGGTAACAAGGTCTGTTCTCCGTGCGCTGCTGACATGATAATGCGACAAGGAACTTCGGCGTCTCTGCCGGGCCATGCACCGGCTTACCACCTATACAGGTGCGTGCGATTATAGTGCTAACGACGCAGGTAACAAGGTCTGTTCTTTGGAAGAGCTCAGAGAGCGATCGGACCATGAGTTGCGCGCTCTGCTTGCCATGCACCGGTTCACCACCTATACAGGTGCGTGCGATTGTAGTCCTAATGACGCAGGTAACAAGGTCTGTTCTCTGGAAGAGCTCAGAGAGCGATCCGAACCACGAGTTGCGTGCTCTGCTTGCCGGGCCATGCACCGGCTCACCACCTATACAGGTGCGTCGTGCGATTGTAGTCCTAATGCCGCAGGTAACAAGGGTCTGTTCTCTGGAAGAGCTCAGAGAGCGATCGGACCACGAGTTACGCGCTCTGATTGCCATGCACCGGCTCACCACCTATACAGGTGCGTGCGATTGTAGTCCTAATGCCGCAGGTAACAAGGGTCTGTTCTCTGGAAGAGCTCAGAGAGCGGTCGGATCACGAGTTGCGTGCTTTGCTGACCGCGCGTGACTAGGAAGTGCGGCGGCTCTGCCGGGCCATGCACCGGCTCATCACCTATACAGGTGTGTGCGATTGTAGTCCTGATGACGCAGACAATAAGGCCTCAGCCTCGAATTTAGCGGGCAGCGGGGCGGCGGCGGCGGCGGCGCGGGAGCGGCAGGATCTTATGCGTAAAATCAAATAGACCGGTTCTCGAAAACAGCGGCGAGGGAGCGGGCAACGAGCGGGCAGCGCACTTCTTCTTTTGCCCACAATAAATCGAGCGTTAGGAATAAATTTGAATCGAAATAAAATTGTCGCCGTTGTTCAGACATTTCGTTTGCGAATAAAAACAAATATCTCGACATCACAACCCCGAACACAACACTTCGCCGCTAAAGCGCCGCGCGAGCTGCCCGCTTGTTTCGAGAACGGGTCTGCGTTGCCCGCCCCGCTCCCGCGCCGAAGCCGCTCCCGCTCCGCTGCCCGCTAAATTCGAGGCTGAGGCCTAAGGGTCTGTTCTCCGTGTGCTGTTAGCTGGAGCTCGCGACGAGGAAGTGCGGCGGCTCTGCCGGGCCATGCACCGGCTCACCACCTCTACAGGTGTGTGCGATTGTAGTCCTAATGTCGCAGGTAACAAGGTCTCAGTGAGCGATCGAACCACGAGTTGCGTCACCACGTCTGCTGGCCGAAAATAAGTGATTTTTATGACTTTATCGGATTGATAAACTCAAAAGGTTCTTTTAAATTCACTGCCACTGGTTTCTGTAGTACCAGACGACGTGTCGCTAACTACGAGTGGTATTTGTTTCATAAAAATACAAGAGAAACCAGTAGTGTCGCGATTACACGTCGCCTGTTGATGCTGCTGCGTGTCTCTTTTATTTACCAGAAATAATCGATTTATCACTTTAATTATTTATTTATTTTTGCAGAGGCCCTAGCGAAAGGCGAAGGCGGCGCCCAACTCCAGCTATTCTGGGATTCATGGGAGAGACACGGGCACGCGCGAAACTCGCCGCGACCGCGCGCGCGTAACCACAAACCCGAAACGCACCCCCCACCTCATCCACACCAAGCGACGCATGGGAAGAAAGGTAAGCATAAAGTTATACTTATAAACAAGCCAAGCCCGGTCTGTGAGCACGTAGAATTTTGTCCAATGACCCCAAGCTACCCATCCTTATCGCTCGCGCGTAATTATATTGCTGTCGCGACTGTGCGACGGGTGCCCGCAGTGAGTGTGCGAGCGCGACAGCAACATAATTACGCGCGGGTAGTTTGAGGTCATTGGACAAAATTCTACGCGCTCACAGATCAGACTATAGGCCTTGTCTATAACGAAAGACAGCATGGGAAGAAAGGTACAGGTGTGTGCAATACGAGTCCTAATGAGGCAGGCAATAAGGGTCTTTTCCCCGCGCCTGCGTGTGCGCAATTATAAGCCAGAGACGCACCCTCCGCCGCACCCGCACCAAGCGACGCATGGAAAGAAAGGTACTTATGACGCAGACAATAAGGGTCAATTCTCCGCACGTAGTTATAAACAAGCCAAGTGTTTAAACAAGGAGGGTGGTTCTCAACTCCAGCTATTCTGGGACTCATGGGAGAGACACGGGCACCCGCGAAATTCGTCGCGCCTGCGTGTGCGCAATTATAAGCCAGTAACGCACCCTCCACCTCACCCACACCAAGCAACGCATAGGAAGAAAGGTAGGCATAGAGTTTTTTTTTTATCCACAACGAGGAAGCTCTTGGCCTGTATAAGCGAACTTCACCCGGACTCCTCAACCACGGAGGAACTGGCTATCTTACCTCTAATTGCCGGAACACAACAATGCTGTTAACATTGTTGTTATGGCGACAGACATAGGTATGGTGGTAGCTAGCCAGGCGGACTTAAAACAAGCCCTACCACCAACCAAACCGAACAGAAAAATCTGCTTCTACTGGGAATTGAACCCAGGACCTCTGCGTCTGAAGAAGGTGGTCTTACCACTAGACCACAGCAGAGGCGGTTGAATGTTGAGTCATAGACAAGCCTAGGCCTTGTTTATAACGAAAGACAGCATGAGAAGAAAGGTACGGGTGTGTGCAATACGAGTCCTAATGAGGCAGGCAATAAGGGTCTTTTCCTCGCGCCTGCGTGTGCGCAACTATAAGCCCGAAACGCACCCCTCACATCACCCGCACCAAGCGACGCATGGGAAGAAAGGTACTTATGACGTAGACAATAAGGGTATATTCTCCGTGCGCAGTTCGCCGTGTCCGCGTGCCCGCAACTCGCATAAAGTGACGCGATGAAGAAAGATGCTTATGACGCAGGCAAAAAGGGTCAATTCTCCGCACGTAGTTATAAACAAGCCGGGTGTTTAAACAAGGAGGGTGGTTCTCAACTCCAGCTATTCTGGGATTCATGGGAGCGACACGGGCACGCGCGAAACTCGCCGCGACCGCGACCGCGTAACCACAAGCCAGAGACTCACCCTCCACCTCACCCACACCAAGCGACGCATGGGAAGAAAGGTAGGCATAAAGATATAGTTAGCCTAGCTAACTACAATGGCGCTCAATCACTCGTAACTCCTAATAATCAATAACTCGCAAGAAAGACGTAAGCGCGCGCGCAACTATAACCGTTAGATACACACCCCCATGGGAAGACAGGTACAGGTGTATGTGATACCAGTCCTAATGAGACAGACAATAAGGGTCTGTTCTCCGCGTGCAGCTCGCCATGCCCACGCGCGCGCATCCACAGGCCAGAGACGCTCCTCCCACCTCATCCTCACCAAGTGAGGCATGGGAAGAAAGGTACTTATGACGCAGACAATAAAGTTCAATTCTCCCACGTAGTTATAGACAAGCCGGGTGAAAGGAGGGTGGTTCTCAACTCCAGCTATTCTGGGACTCATGGGAGAGACACGGGCACGCGCGAAACTCGCCGCGACCGCGTGCGCGTAACCACAAGCCTGAAACGCACCCCCCACCTCATCCACACCAAGCGACTCATGGGAAAAAAGGTAGGCATAGAGTTTTTTTTTTTATCCACAACGAGGAAGCTCTTGGCCTGTATAAGCGAACTTCACCCGGACTCCTCAACCACGGAGAAACTGGCTATCTTACCTCTAATTGCCGGAACACAACAATGCTGTTAACATTGTTGTTATGGCGACAGACATAGGTATGGTGGTAGCTAGCCAGGCGGACTTAAAACAAGCCCTACCACCAACCAAACCGAACAGAAAAATCTGCTCCCACTGGGAATCGACCCCGGGACCTCTGCATCTGAAGAAGGTGGTCTTACCACTAGACCACAGAGGCGGTTGAATGGCTAGCCTATGCCTTGACGACGACAGACAGCTTGTGAAGAAAGGTACAGGTGTGTGCAATACGAGTCCTAATGAGGCAGGCAATAAGGGTCTTTTCCCCGCGCCTGCGTGTGCGCAATTATAAGCCAGAGAGAACCTGCCGCCACACCCGCACCAAGCGACCCACGGAAAGAAATGTAAGCATAAAGTTATTAACCCCAGCGAGACTACAATGGCGCTCGATTATTCGTGATGATCGATAACTCGTAAGAGAGACGCCAGCGCGTGCCTAACCACAAGGTGCTGGAGACACCCCAATGAGAAGCAAGGTACAGTCGCGGAATGAAAAGGTTCGTCACCTTAGTGTCGGTTTTCGCTTGCACTAGGTACTGTAAGAGTCAAACCTGCCAACATTACAGTGCAAGAAACAGTGCTGCTAACATTTAAATAAATATGACGTTTGCTAACGAATAAGGTTTTGCTTGTTTATTTTTCTATCCCATCAGTGCAATGCAGTGATGACATTGACCAATTGACAATAGTTTTTTTTTATTTAATAGAAATAATAATGGCAGGTTGAACCAACAAGAAGGTTTCAATCAATCATGATAATCTTCTTGACAAGATAAATCGTCAAACAACTTTGATCTGAATAATTTTGAACTTTACTTACGAACCGTTAAAGCTTATTTTCTCTAACTCGAGGTTATTCTGTAACATAGTTTCAAAAGGTAATATGTGCTCGCGATTCGTTGAAGGAATCAATTTGAAAACTGACGAATCTTTTCATTCCGTGACTATACAAATGTGTGCGATAAAAGTTCTAATGAGACAGACGATAAGGGTCTGTTCGACGCAAGGGAAGAAAGGTACCTAGCATAAAGGATGTTTAGTGCTACATTGCAGCTTCTTTCAGTCCAATATTTAATGTTTGACATGGCTGTAGATGTACTACATGTGCATGTAGCTCAGTAAATTGTCTTGATGAATCCCATCTTAGACCACTGCCTCGTGTTGTGTCTTCAAGCTGATGTTTATATTCGCGAACAAAATGTCTGAACAACGGCGACAACATTTTAACTCACAGACGCGCGGACTGTCATCGCTTGACTGAGTGCACCCCTAATCGCCGCACCGCTGTTTTCGAGGGCCGGTCTATTTTTAACTATATGCAAAAATAAGAGCCTGAGCTAGACCTGTTTTATACCATCCCATATCATTAAAACTAATAACAAACATTTATCCACAGGTGGCAAATCCCCTACAACCCCAGTGAGCAAGCGGAAACAGAACTGTAGTCTACCTGCGCCCGCCGCCTTGACCAAGTCCAGGTCGCACGAATCCCAGTTGTCAGTGCGGCCAGACGCCTCCGATCTTAGGTGAGTGCCATTTTGAACCTTATTACTTAAGCATAGTGATAAAGAATATGTGAAATTCATTTCTGAATTGTGAAAATGACATGCTTAAACTGCAATCGACGTCACAACATAATCTCCAAAGAATTTTGAACCTTACAACTTAAGTATAAGGGTCAAGATCAAGAGTACCCGAATATGACGTTTACTTTCCGATTAACAATTGTCATTTTTCTGACATTGGATAGTGGCCCATTGGCCATAGATGGGTTATAGTCGATCTGCCACAGATAAAAAGTAAAAGATAAAGAAAACCATTAAAATTCGTCACATTATTTCTAACTCGTTTTAAATTTAAATCTGACGTTCGTCGACGCACCTTTACATTAACGCCCATGTGGCAACTTTCTTACGAGATTACACTATCAATGTGTGTATGGCTCTGAGACGTGGTCGCTTACTATGGGCCTCATAAGAAGGCTCAAGGTCACCCAAAGAGCGATGGAGCGTGCTATGCTCGGAGTTTCCCTGCGTGATCGAATCAGAAATGAGGAGATCCGTAGGAGAACCAGAGTGACTGACATAGCCCGCAGAATCGCTAAAATCAAGTGGCAGTGGGCGGGGCACATAGCTCGAAGAGCTGATGGCCGCTGGGGCAGGAAAGTTCTTGAGTGGCGACCACGAGCTGGAAGACGTAGCGTGGGCAGGCCTCCCACTAGGTGGACCGACGATCTGGTAAAGGTCGCGGGAAGTACCTGGATGCAAGCGGCGCAGGACCGGTCTTTGTGGAAATCCTTGGGGGAGGCCTTTGTCCAGCAGTGGACGTTTTTCGGCACAGAATAAGTAATAGTACAGGTACAGAAGGATTACTCCGCAAGACGATTTAAATAAATGCGAGTCTTGCTACGACGCGATACAGTGGAATTCAGCTCGCACAGCACTACGTACCTACAATTTTATTCACCTACAAGTTTTGTCTCTTTCTATCGCGTGCCTCTGAACTTTTCTTACGCTGTTAGGGTTGCTGTCTAGTGAAAAAATATTAAACTACTTATTTGTAATGAGGTACGTATGTAGGTAAGTATGCATTCATTATGGAAAACCTTGGGAGAGGCCTTTGTCCAGCAGTGACGCATTCTGAGCAGTAGTCATAGTAGGTTAGGTTCCTATACTATCCTAGTAATTATTGATTACCCACTTGGCCAACATACCTTTCAGCATCTTTGGGAAGCGAAAAAAAAGATGAATCCGGTAGATTACTTTTCGAATTTAAACACCCGAACGCCGCACAATATTTCTTTCTCTTTATGTCCATTTTTAAATAATACTTCGATCATAGAATTATAATCAATCATACTACAACGCGCGCCAGCGTCCTGACGAGCGCGCGCGTGACACTCGACTGATATAATACCCGCCGGCGGGGCGCTTCGCTGTAGGTAATTATCGGATGTAACGCGCGGAGTGAGCCAGGCCTGCTTTCGGCTGAAACGAACGAACGAACACTATCAATGTGTTGAATTTATAAACGTGTGATGAATCGACTTTGTGGCAAATTGATAACGACACAGATTATAAATATTTGAAATTGAATATTCATATTTTTTACGCAAACAATTTGTTGATTCTCCTTGAGCACGAGAATCATCATTTTTTTTTTAAAGATTATTAGCAACTAGCTTTCCGCCCGCGGCTTCGCCCGCGTGGAATTTTGTCTGTCACAGAAAAACTTTATCGCGCGCGTCCCTGTTTCAAAAACCGGGATAAAAACTATCCTATGTTCTTTCCCGGGACTCAAACTATCTCTATGCCAAATTTCATCAAAATCGGTTGCGAGGTTTAAGCGGGAAAGCGTAACAGACAGACAGACAGACAGAGTTACTTTCGCATTTATAATATTAGTTGGGATTTGTATTGCCCAAATTACTAATAGTCCCATAAGCCCCTCGTGTTAAGCTAAATAAGCTTGTGTTACGAGTGGGCTCACCACAATAGTCGAGCGGCGGTGGGATTCGAACCCGCGTTCCTCGGATCTCGAGTCGGCCACTCCGACGCCTTCACCGGCTAATATCGTGGCTAATCAATTTCTTACATATTTTTTTTGAAAATTATAAATAACTTGAAAAAATCGAACTGCCTAAGGCGGGAATTGAACCCACGACCTTCCGCTTGCCGGGCGACTGCTCTTCCAACTGAGCTACTTAGACACTGGATGAAACATTATAATTTTCAAATTAGTTTGAGATGCGACTCTTAACGCTAAAAATTTAATAACAATTTCTTACAGCCTGTATTTACATTGACTTGTCACCTTGCAGCGACAACAGCCAGTCGTCCGCAGTAGGCACGACGGAGGGCACGCCGCCTGCTTCGCCGCCGCCGGAACCCGACACAACGCCTCTACACCGCCCGGCGATATGCAATAACAACGTAAGTGAAAACTTTTTTATCCGCACCGGCCTTTGTCCGTGCTAAAACCTGGTCTGCGAGCACGTAGAATTTTGTCCAATGACCTTGGGGTCATTGGACAAAATTCTACGGATGCTTGGGCTACCCATCCTTATCGCTCGCGCGTAATTATGTTGCTGTCGCGCTCGCACACTCACTGCGGGCGCCCGTCGCACAGTCGCGATAGCAATATAATTACGCACGAGCGATAAGGATGGGTAGCTTGGGGTCATTGGACAAAATTCTACGTGCTCACGGACCAGGCTTTAGCAACTCCATTTTTTGGCAAAGCTATAATAAACTTTGCAGATGTGCCGACAGGCGATTTTTAATAGAAAAAACTTGGAGTCACTGCTGTTATCACTAGCACAGCTGTATAGGTCGCGCAGCAAAAGATAGCATAGTCGACACAGTTAACCATGGTTGTATGCAAACTGCTAACTATACAAACACTATGGACGTTTCGCTTGTGCTTCGCTCGCGAGCGAAGTTAAAATAGTTTAGCTCTTGGTCTGCATCCCACATTATTGTTTACTAGCTTTTGTCCGCGGCTTCACCCGCGTGAAATTCAGTTTGTCACAGATCGTCATAAATTATAGCCTAAATGTTATTCTGAGTTATCTACACTAATATTATAAAGAGGAAAACTTTGTTTGTTTGGTTGTAATGAATAGGCTCAAAAACTACTGGACCGTTTTTAAAAATTCTTTCACCATTCGAAAGCTACATTATCCACGAGTAATATAGGCTAAATTTTATTTTGGAAAAAATAGGGTTTCGTAAAATATGTAGGCTATATAATGTAGTCCACGAGGGCGACGCTGCGGGCGGAAAGCTAGTAAACAAAATCGTAAAGTTTCATCAAAATCCGTTCAGTAGTTTTTGCGTAAAAGAGCAACAAACATCCACACAAACTTTCGCATTTATAATATTAATGAGCAGTTGAATCTTTGACTCGGGCGCAAATAATGACAACGATCGAACGATCGGAAGTCAGACGAGGCGAAGCTAAGTTGCTCGAAGCGAAGTAATTTGTATGCCAGTAAAGCCCGGTCTGTGAGCACGTAGAATTTTGTCCAATGACCCCAAGCTACCCATCCTTATCGCTCGCGCGTAATTATATTGCTGTCGCGACTGTGCGACGGGCGCCCGCAGTGAGTGTGCGAGCGCGACAGCAACATAGTTAGATAAGGATGAGTAGTTTGGGGTCATTGGACAAAATTCTACGTGCTCGCAGACCAGACTAGTGTAGCTGAGGCTTATATTCTCCCATTCTTTCCAGGCAACCTTCGGCGCTCCCCGCTCTCCCAGAACGCCGACCGTCAGCCGCTGCATGGCGCACGACATCGCGCACCGCTTCACCAAGACATTCAACATGATCGCCACCTGCGACTACTGCGACAAGCAGATGCTCTTCGGCTCCGGGCTCAAGTGCAAGGAGTGCAAGTTCAAGTGCCACAGGTGACACGATCACGCAACCTAAACCTAAGGCCCAGAACAGACGGTGAAACGCAACTGCAACGAAACTGCAACTGCTAGTTACTTTTGAGTTGCATCTAAGTTTCTGCCTTAGCGTCCGTTGAGAGACCACACATGACGCGACCAGTTTGAAACTTTCAGTTTCAGTTTCATTCATCAAAATCATCAGAAAGTTGCAGTTTCGTTGCAGTTGCGTTTCACCGTCTGTCCTGGGCCTAGTTCGCATACTTTGCCGCAAAGTGTCATCAGTTTGTCGATCGACCAGTGACGGTGCGCACGCAAAATAGGTATTTATCTTTAAGTGCTGTCGTCTGCACAAAACCAGGAAGGCACCCTAACTCCACAAATCGGCAACCCAAGAGAGAAGAAAGAATCGATATTAATTACTTTAAATGTATTGTATCATCACCATTTCAGCCATAGGACGTCCACTGCTGAACATAAGCCTCCCCCAATGCTTTCCATGTTGATCGATTGGTAGCGGCCTGCGTCCAGCGCTTCCCTGCTACCTTTATGATGTCGTCGGTCCACCTTATCGGTGGACGTCTCACGCTGCGTTTTCCGGTACTCGGCCTCCACTCCAGAACCTTGCTGCCCCATCGGCCGTCAGTTCTGCGTACTATGTGCCCTGACCAATGCCACTTCAGCTTGCTAATCCGTCGGGCTATGACTAGTTCGTTTACGGATCACCTTATTTCTGATTCTATTCGATGCAAATACCCTATGTTTTGTATACTCTTATTCATTTGTAAATTTTTGTTGCAGAGACTGCGAAAGTAAAGTTCCTCCTTCGTGCGGCCTTCCGCCAGAGTTTGTGGTCGCGTTCAAAGAAAAATTTCACAAAGACGGTAAGTTAAATTACGATTTTAGCAAGAGTAATAACAACTTCTACCTACCAGAATTTTACGTAATATTGTACGGTGTGTTAGTCCCGTACAAACAGTTTTAGTTTGGGCACTTTTTCGGATAAGATAAATTCTTTTAATTCTTTTAGATCCCTTTTTATGACATGCGCAGATGAGGGATATTTATCCACCGATAACATTACTTTTTGCATTACTTTTAGACGTCTATGTGGGTTACTCAATACAGTTTGTAGAGATTACTGGTTTATCAATGGACATAAAGTACCTTGTGGATGTCGCGCGTCTCGAATATAGCTTAGCTTAGAGCAGTGGTTCCTAACCTTTTCAATGTGGTTCCTTACCCCTGTGAACAAGTATGAGAATTGAGTTTACCCCTAGCTAATCTATCTATCTATCTATATAAATAAAAATGAATTGATGTTCGTTAGTCTGATTAAAACTCGAGAACGGCTGGGCCGATTGAGCTGATTTTGGTTTTAAAATGTTTGTCGTAGTCCAGGGTAGGTCTAAACGGTGAGCAAATACGCGCGCGATAGTGTTTTTCAGTGACAAACAAAATTCCACGCGGGCGAACCACAAAAATCTCGGCGGCGGTCTCCTGCGGCTCTACAGAATTTAAGAATTTCGTGGTGGGATTAAATGCCCATCGTAAAATGTACTCTGTAACCGAAGGCATACGATACATTTTACGACGGCCAAATGTACCCCCACCACGCAATTTTTTGCTAAATAAGTTTGGCGCGGCCTATAAAGTACTATTATTTTGTTTATTGCTATTTTAATACTTTTTCGTGCCATTCCGTGTTACCCCTCTAGAATTTCCGATTTACCCCTGCGGGGGTAATTACCCCCAGGTTAGGAACCACTGGCTTAGAGTGTGTCATGCTCCTGATAGGTAGTGACTGATAAAAGACCTTTTAATAAGTTAAACAAGAGCCATTTATTGAATGACATAAGTTATACAAGTTTTTATTCCTTACAGCAGCGCCGGTGACAGGCGGGTACTACGGCTGCGCGTCACCAGTGTCAACTCGCGCGGGCGCGGGATTATTCTCGTCGTTCACGAGCCGCCCGCGTCGTCGTCACGCGCCGCAGCCGCACCACCACCATACGGTATGTGAACTTTATGTCTTTGGTGTAAGGTGCTAAATTGATTGCGGCCATAAGACACTTGATGTTTTGAAGGAGGTTATTCTCGTCGTTCACACAGCCGCACCACCACCACACGGTATGTGGACTTTATGGCTTTGGAATAAGGTGGAGAATTAATTGAGAAAGGTACTTTGTGGGGGGTTATTCCAACGGTGAGATTTTGAACTTTATGGCTTTGGTGTAAGGTGCGAAATTGATTGAGGAAATTAGGTGATTTGTGGGGGGTTATTCTCATCGTACACCAGCTGCCCCCGCCACCGCCACACGGTGAGATTTGAACTTTATGGCTTGGGAGTAAGGTGGAGAATTGATTGAGCACATTTTAAGGGGGGGCTATTCTCATCGATCACAAGCCAACCGCGCCGCCGTCACGTGCACTACATGGTGAGACTTTGAACTTTATGGCTTTGGTGTAAGGTGCAGAATTGATTGAGGCAATTTCATGTTTTGGGGGAGGTTATGCTCGTCGTTCACGAGCCGCCCGCGCCGCCGCCACGCGCCGCAGCCGCACCACCACCTCACGGTATTGAACTTTATGTCTTTGGAGTAAGGTGGAGAATTGATTGAGGAAATTTGGTGATTTATGGCGGGTTATTCTCATCGCTCACACAGCCGCACCACCACCACACGGTATGTGGACTTTATGGCTTTGGAATAAGGTGGAGAATTAATTGAGAAAGGTACTTTGTGGGGGGTTATTCTCATTGTTCACACGCCGCAGCCGCACCACCACTACATGGTGAGACGTTGAACCTTATGGCTTTGGTGTAAGGTGCGAAATTGATTGAGGAAATTTGGTGATTTGTGGGGGGTTATTCTCTTCGCTCACCAGCTGCTCGCGCCTCCGCCATACGGTGAGATTTGAACTTTATGGCTTTGGTGTAAGGTGCGAAATTGATTGAGAACGGGGGGCTATTCTCATCGATCACGAGCCAACCGCGCCGCCGTCACGTGCACCACATGGTGAGACTTTGAACTTTATGTCTTTGGAGTAAGGTGCAAAATTGATTGAGGAAGTTTGGTACTTTGTGGGGGGGTTATTCTCATTGTTCACACGCCGCAGCCGCACCACCACCACACGGTGAGATTTTGAGCTTTATAGCTTTGCTGTAAGGTGCAATATTGATTGAGGACTTAGGCAATTTGTAGGGGGTTATTCTTGTCGCAATTTCATGTTTTGGGGGAGGTTATTCTCATCGTTCACGCGCCTCAGCCGCACCACCCCCACACGGTATGTGGACTTTATGTCTTAGGAATAAGGTGGAGAATTGATTGAGAACGAGGGGCTATTCTCATCGATCACGAGCCAACTGCGCCGCCGTCACGTGCACCACACGGTGAGATTTTGAACTTTATGGCTTTGGTGTAAGGTGCGATATTGATTGAAGAAATTTGGTGATTTGTGGGGGGTTATTCTCATCGCTCATCAGCTGCCCCCGCCACCGCCACACGGTGAGATTTGAACTTTATGGCTTAGGAGTAAGGTGGAGAATTGATTAAGAACGGGGGGCTATTCTCATCGATCACGAGCCAACCACGCCGCCGTCACCACATGAGACTTTGAACTTTATGGCTTTGGTCTAAGGTTCGGAATTGATTGAGAATATTTGAAAGTTTGTAGGTAGGAGCTGAATTCTGGCTTTATTAAATGACCTCAAATTTTATCCCACTGTTAACCGTATTTTGCAACCCCCAGTTGGCACCACCAGCAATTTATTAAATTTAATTAGGAATTTAATTCTTTAGTATAGTTGTTGCAATTCACGAAGGCGAATGAGCTTTACATGTGTGATGACTCGCTACTGTTCGTTTTTTAAAAGTTTTGATAGACATCTTTATGTGTATGTACACGTACACACACAAGTAAAGCTCATTCGCCTTCGTGAGTTGCAAGAACTATAGTATGATTAAGGCGCCAACTGGTGATCGCGAGAATAGATAAAACCCGAAAAAAAAAAAGATACTTGCGAGATCGCAAATTCGTTTTAAAAATACGCCTTTTCTAAAATACACAAAACTTCTGCAAAAACGTATGTTTATTAACGTGTACCTCCAACAGGGCAATCCGGACTCCTCATCGAACACATCATCCTGCAACAGCTCGACTCCATCGTCGCCGGCACTGTGCGCGCCCGCGCCCGCCACGCCGCACCACCCGCCGCACGGCGCCAAGCAGCAGTTCCACTTCCCAGGTCAGTTGGCGCCGTCACTTACACTTCAAATTGTTAGTAATCTCCTGCAACAGCTCGACTCCATCGTCGCCGGCACTGTGCGCGCCCGCGCCCGCCACGCCGCACCACCCGCCGCACGGCGCCAAGCAGCAGTTCCACTTCCCAGGTCAGTTGGCGCCGTCCCTTTTAATTCAACTTCTTAGCTCAGTTGGCGTCTCTTTCAGTCAGTTCAGTCCAAGTCAGTTAGCGCCACAACACCTCCTAGGTGATTTGGCGCCTAGCTCAGTTGGCGCCAATAAGGTTATTATTTACAGTTCCACTCCCCAAGTCAGTTGGCGCCACAACACTCTTATAGTTCCACTTCCTAGGTGATTCAGCGCCTAGCTCAGTTGCCTCCAAAAAGGTTTTTTACGGTTCTCTTTACCAGGTTAGTTAACGTCACCACACACTTTCTTTCAGTTCTACTTACCTTATGAATTGGCGCCCCCGCACGATTTTTTCAGTTCCACTTTTCAGATTAGTTTATACTGCACTAAGTTGATAACTATTTTAGTTTATTTTATTTATTACACGGCTAATTACATAAATGAAAATTAACTTGATTCACACAAGATATAACCACCCAAAAACAATAATAATATACGAGTATATGAAATTAACAGATAATTTAATACTTTACGTAGCAACGTTTGTTCGTTCAGAAGTGAAGACGCCGGTATCCAGTCCGAACCACGCGTCCGTACAGTCCCCGGCGCGAATCTCCAACGATCACAAAGACGACCTCACTTCAAGCGTCAAGAGCGGTGAGTTAAACTTGAAAAATGTTAGACATTGACCTGGTATCTGAATTGAGATTTCCAGCTTGAGCAAGCACAAAATGTTAAGGATAAATTTAATATGAAAAGTTCATATTTTAATTCAGAGACTGGGCTATTTAATTGCTCATACTTCAATGTTTTTAATCGATGTCCAAAACCCCAAATTTCAAAATCGGGCGATCTTGTCGTCCAGTGCAAATCGCCAAAACGAGAGTATAAGCGACCTGGAAATGCCTGCTTCAATAATTATCCCGCATTCTGGAGTATGGCGACTCATGGCTATTTTCTTCAAATAAATTATAAAAAATACATTGAAACACTTCGAATTTGAGCGCGCATCCGCGCGCATTTGAACCCGGTGGCGTTTTGAAACCTGCTTACGGGCATACTTAACTCCACGGAATCCATGAAAAACTAATAGAACTGAAACACCCACGTTCTATTGATAATATTATGTCAATTTTTCACTCGACATTGGCAGAAATAAACCTCGGAAATAAAATAAAAAATGTCAAAACCTATTTGACATTTGATGTCCTCCAATAGGGTGATTACTTTTGCCCCACCTTGTACAGTTACGGAATGAAAAGGTTCGTCAGTTTTCAAATTGGTTCCTTCAACGAATCGCGAGCACATATTACCTTTTAAAACTATGTTACAGAATAATCTCGAGTTAGAGAAAATAATCTTTAACTGCTCGTCAGTAAAGTTCAAAATTATTCAGATCAAAGTTGTTTGACGATTTAACTTGTCAAGAAGATTATTATGATTGATGAACTTAAAACCTTCTTGTTGGTTCAACCTGCCATTATCTATTAAATAAAAAAACTACATTTTGTGACATTTCTCTGATGGGATAGAAAAATAAACAAGCAAAACCTTATTCGTTAGCAAACGTCATATTTATTTAAATGTTAGCAGCAATGTTTCTTGCACGGTTATGTTGGCAGGTTTGACTCTTACAGTACCTAGTGCAAGCAAAAACCGACACTAAGGTGACGAACCTTTTCATTCCGCGACTGTACTTATGCCACATAAATTGTTAACGCTCAACGCGTTATTATACAGACGGCTCCCGCGGCGTCTCTCTAAGCGGTTCAGGCTCGACGGACAGCGGCGGGCCGCAGCGCGCCGACTCGCTGGACCGAGGCAACAAGCACGCCGACTCGCGCTGGCCGAGGCAGAATAGCGTAAGTACAAGTTTGATTGCTACTTGATTATTTGGAGAAGTATTTTACATTTTGCAACACTTTTTGGTTTATTTTTCTAAAGAAATATTAGGTTAAACAGGGTAACATTGCAAAGTGTTGCCAATTTTTTAGAAACGACGATTTTTTAAGATTAAAAATAAATATGATAAAGCCATATAATTTGGCAAAACTTTGCAATGACACCCTGTATAAGTTAAACATTTAAATAAAACATTTTTGACTTTGACTAATAAATGACACACTCTATTATAGCTCTAAAACTTGATGATATTTACAAGTAACTATAACTTATATTGCCTTGTATTCGAAACATTGATTTAACTTTAAACCTTATACATCAACTTCCGAAACTGAACTGAATTTTATTTAGAAGAAAACGATGTTCAAGTTTCAACGTATGAAAATAACGACAAAAAACCTATATTTACGTACTGTTAATTACCCGGTTCTTGAGATGAAGAATTTTGTACTAGTAGTTGCACAAACAGACAGCGAAGAGTAGTCCAGTTACGAATGATTAGAGGAAACAATTTAAACTCCGAATCGCAAGTATAATAAGTTCAAATGTTAGACGTCGATGACGCATACTGTTCCAGACGAAGCCCTACACGAATTGTTCCCTTAATGACTGCACTAATTGTGCTTAAGCGCTCGTTACGCCGATAACATGCACAGATAAAACTCGGTTTTTAGGGATGCTCGAGTGCATGCTTTATATCGATAAAAGTAGCATGACGAATAGAATGAATTGCTTAAATTTTTTGAATAGTGTAAGTATACATGTACTGTTGGTGTTACTTTGTAAATAAATGAATTAAATTAAAAAAAAAATATTTAATCTGGCTGGAGTATGTATTTAAACTCGCATTCGGATAAAGGCAAACTTTGAAAATATGGGACATGAGAAAGTAAATTCTGAAATTAATAAAGTTAATTTTATTTCCAACTTTAACGCCACATACTAATCGTAAACTAATTGGGGCTTTCACTTCGTCTTTTTAATTAAAAAAATAAAAATGTATACAAAAATCGATTTCATATCACTATTTGATCAAATGGTATAAAAGTTTAGACCTTTATGTAGAGAAGTGTTCTTAAAACATCATAAAATTGAGAAACACGAGTCTCGAATTGAAAAGAAAATATCGATATCGGTAGTCGATGCTGTCCCAACACTATCCGGACATCGTCAGACGCGGGATACTGAGTCAGTGGCGTGATAATAATATCGTGCTGAGCCCTTGATCTCTCGTGACAGTGCGGTCTTTGTGAGCGAAACATGTGCATCTGTGATTGGAAATAATTTCAAGATTGTGTTATAATGACAGACTTTAAAAATCGCCGCAGGTTGTTCGAAGAAGTAAGAATATAAATGTTTTTAAAGTTGCCAGTTTACTTTTTATATTTTAGGCCAATATAATGCGCCATAATCACAGATGAACTGAAATAAAAATAAATCAGTTTATTTATAGTTTTTAATTCTTTTGTCTCTAGTTTGTCGTAAGTTCAATTTCCAGATATGGCAAGTAGCTAATCATTTAAAATTTTCCCTTTAGTACAAAAATTTTTGTTACTACTTCAGTGAGAGTAAAGATTTGAACGAAAATGGTAATAAATAACTGATTTTTTTACCATTTTGAGGTATCATGAGTTCTCAAAGTTTTTCAAACTGTGTCGATAACATACTTATAATTTTTTTTTCTGTTGAACTGATATTTTAAAGGCTTTGTGTCATAGTATCATTGGTTAATGGTGTAACCTATTCAATTTGCTTATATCATTTGCAGCTGTCAATGAAAGAGTGGGACATCCCATACGACGAGCTGAAACTGCTAGAAGTGATCGGGCGCGGTCGCTTCGGCACCGTCTATCGTGGCAGCTGGCACGGCGCCGTCGCTGTCAAGCTGTTACACGTGCACTCGCTTCACTCGGACTGCGTGCCGCTGGATACCTTCAAGCACGAGGTATGATAGACTAGTACCTCAGCTATACTAAAGCCTGGTCCGTGAGCACGTAGAATCCCGTCCAATGACCCTAAGCTACCCATCCTTATCGCTCGCGCGTAATTATATTGCTGTCGCGACTGTGCGACGCGCGCCCGCAGTGAGTGTGCGAGCGCGACAGCAACATAATTACGTGCGAGCGACAAGGATGGGCAGCTTGGGGTCATTGGACGGGATTCTACGTGCTCACGGACCAGGCTTTAGAAGTGATCGGGCGCGGTCGCTTCGGCACCGTCTACCGCGGCAGCTGGCACGGCGCCGTCGCCGTCAAGCTGTTACACGTGCACTCGCTTCACTCGGACTGCGTGCCGCTGGATACCTTCAAGCACGAGGTACGTGCGACTGTAAGAAGAATGGGTCATCCTGGCTGACAAGAATGAGCATTCTTATTTATCCTTCCGAGCCACATCTTGCCGGGAAAGTAAAGTATTATGTTTGGCAGTTTGGCAAAAAAGTCCGAAAATTTGATCTGTTGGAAATTGTATCAAAAAATGTTGGTAAAAAAAAGGAATCAGCCTGATATATCAGGCGAGTTCTCTCATATATTTGTTGTTGTTGTTGTTGTTCCCTCAAATGTTTCTATAAGGTCACAATCTACGTTGAGTATTTATTGGCATATTTTCAGAGATAAATAGATTTAAAACAGTTTTTTTTTAATCTTGGTTGTGTATGATCTTAGTGCACAAACTTGAAACTCCCGTCCGGAGTCGTCAAAGTTACTATGGTAGCTCTAGTTGCCTCTAAACTCTAAATTTTGCTTTTTTCCAGGTGGCAACATTCCGAAAAACCCGGCACGAGAATCTGGTTCTATTCATGGGCGCGTGTATGAAGCCGCCGCGGCTGGCCATCGTGACGTCACTGTGTAAAGGCATGACGTTGTACACACACATCCATCTGAGGAAGGACAAATTCACGGCTAACAAGAGTGTGCTAGTCGCGCAGCAAATATCACAGGTGTGTATCATCAACATGATTATCTTTTAGTGTACACTGCAGGAGGAAGACCCTCTCTAATGAGGGCTATCGTTTTAGCGCTCACCAGTTAGCGCCACTGTAGAGTAAGGTCCTGTCACTTGCTAGTAGCGAAGACAGTGGCACCAACTTGTGAGCGCTAAAGTGGTAGGAGGACTATCGCATTTGCACTCATCAAGATGGCGCCACTGTAGAGTAAGGTCCTGTCAATCGCCAGGGGTGCCAACTGTTAAGTATAAAAACGATAGCCCTCATTAACCAGAGATAAATGAAAGATTTGGACTACATTTCTCATGTTGATCAAATTATAGGTTTAGGAGCTTGGTGTTCTCAAAAATTTTAAAGTTAGTTGCATCTTCAGACGTCCACGGGAAGAGCGAGGATGTTTCTATTTACTCTGCCGGAACCTAGTAGATGCAGACTACAGCATCTCAATATGCACGATAGCAGTAGTTGTGATAGGTTTTCAACAAAAAAATATTTATACAATACAAAAATTATCCTATTGCAGCAAATGAAACAAGCTGTGGTGTCAAGCAATATTTCGTCAGTGTAATTCTTTGGATCTGCCAAGTTTCGGTGTAAAAGTTTCTGTTAATTCGATTTCTTCATAATATTCTATGTCGCCTTATCGTCCTTTCGTAAGGTCGAAAATCAATTTAATGTACTTATTCCTTAATTCCAGGGCATGGGCTACCTCCACGCGCGCGGCATCATCCACAAGGACCTGAAGACCAAGAACATCTTCCTGGAAAACGGGAAGGTGGTCATCACCGACTTCGGACTCTTCAGCGTCACCAAACTTTGCTTCGGGAATAAGTAAGTCAATAGTGCACGTTTTGATTCATCTTTTTAGTAGTCGTTTGTTTTTACCATAGTGTTTGATTTAATTGCGAACCATAGACGTTACAGCGGTCACGTGACATTTATATGTCTGCCATTCTATAAGTGTCTTTAGTTTTTGAACACATTAAACTTTTATCAGAGTAAATACAAATGAGTAGGTTATCTTCATAGAAACGCACCGAGCGCGGTTTGTATGTGAGCGCGCCAATACGCACACACTGACAAAATTCGGCGCAACCACGACTGGCTCCCCGCTAATCCACGCTAAATAAAGTCAGTGTGTGCGTGCGCGCCGCATACGTATTGGCGCGCTCACATACAAACCGCGCTCGGTGCGTTCCTATTTACTCTGCTTTTATAATCCGCTTTTACAAAAACGGCAACGCGCGACAGTTTCCAGGACGACCTCTAGGTTAACGGATCGGCATCAAGTCCGCATCTCCTCGCAGATCTTTGTGCCGTAAAATCTGTCTAGTGCCACTAAATGGCGTCTGCGTGCCACTAGGTGGCGTTGGCGTGCTGCTATCTTGTTGAAGACCGTATTTTGACGCCATTAAATAAATGTTTTGTTTGACTGTAGCGCGCGCGGCGACAGCCTGGGCATCCCGGCGGGATGGCTGTGCTACTTAGCTCCGGAACTGGTGCGGGCGCTCCGCCCCCACGCGTCGCTCCACCTGCCCTTCTCTAAAGCCACTGACGTTTATGCGTTCGGGTACGTTATCATCAGGTCATTTAGATCCGATTTCCGCATCATTTCTCCGCTCAGCTTCGGTTCCGAAATCTGAGGTGGAATTGTGTAAAGCAATCGTAATCATTTGACAGTTCATAACGTACGTTTGAAGCAGAATAATCGTACGTTATGATGTTATGAACTGTCAAATAATTACGATTGCTTTACACAATTCAACCTCTGATTGATTTCATTCAAACACATCTTTCCTTTCCGCTTCGGTGTAAACCTGACCTTATTCTCCTCACTGAGTCCTCACTACCTTCCATCCCATGTTTTTAACACGTTTTTTATGTAATCGCCGTAAACGTGGAAACGTGGAAGTGACCTTCACTCGCGACTCAGTGGCCGCGACAAGCTACCGGTAGCGGCCACTCGTAACTCGTCACATAAATCATCGGTGGCAGTCAAATTTGGTGGGACAAAAGAATGGGGATTTGTCGAAGAAAAATTCTACAAATCCCCCATTGATAATCCAAAAAAAATACACTGTCACATTGATTCAACATTGAAATTTTGATGTCGACCATACAACATAGTACGTTACTTGATCTATAATATTTTTATGTTAAAATTTTGTTCGTCACAGCACCGTATGGTACGAGCTTCTGTGCGGCGAGTACCCGTTCAAGGGGCAGCCACCGGAAGCCATCATCTGGCAGGTGGGCAAGGGCGTCAAGCAGTCCCTCGCTAACATGCAGGCCTCTAGGGATATTAAGGTGAGTGGACTTTGTGTTGATGTTGTTACAGATAAACTTAAACTTCAACCACACCAAGGCCTGCAAATCGCCATCCCATCACACAGAGGCGGCGTAAGGCGTAGGCGACGTGGGCCACCGCCTACGGCCTCGCGGAACAAGGGGCCTCGCGCATCAAAAATTTTGAAAAAATGTATACAAGGTGGAGATGACTATATCACAATACGACAATAAATGCAAACATTGACTATTAAATATAAATTCTTGATAGCTAAACAATGTAGTTAAAAATAAAAATTTATTTTTTTCCAAACAAATTCAGCCATAATCAAACACAAAATTAAGCAACAACACGGTTTTAAGTGACGGACATTATTCTTTAAATAATCACTGAAATCAGAAACTGACAATGTATAGACCTTTGACCCTTTTTTTTTATTATTTCATAAAATCCGTCTTCAGGTCGCCACAGAACAAGGCCTCGCGAAATCTGTCTTGCCCACATCAAATTTAGGTCTTGCCCCGCCTCTGCCATCACAGTCCATGATAGTCCACGCGACCGCTCATTGGCATATGATCGCGATGGCGATTTGCACGCGTTGATGTGGTTGAAGCTTTAGTAGAGAAATTCCGTCAATTAGGAGTGAAGAATCAACTACCTTATTTATTTACTAACTTGGTACCCGACTACGGCAAAACCAAAGGGGTTATCATTTTAGCAGTCATGTATGTATGTTTTTATTTACGTATGTTCTTACGTAGCGTCTAAAATATTTGTCTGATTTTGATTAAGATGTCAATCGATTCATTATAGTGGCCGGAGTAAATGGCAACATTTTAAGGTCAACGCACACTTATTGGGACCGAACGAGTCGAATGCTACGTATACTGTATATTTTTCATACATTTTTCCGTAGTCGGATTTCAGTTTTTTTTAAAATGTATTTATTTTGACATTCATATGTGCCAAATCTTGGTCGCAACTGAATAAAAGACATTTTAATTCAATTTCATTATCTGCAGGACATCCTAATGGTATGCTGGGCGTACCGCGCGAGCGAGAGAGCCGATTTCCCGCGGCTACTGACTACCCTCCAGAAGCTGCCCCGCAAGCGCCTAGCGCGCTCTCCCTCCCACCCGGTGCATCTATCTCGCTCTGCCGACTCCGTGCTCTGAGCCCGCGCTAAGGCGTGCCGGAAGCCTAAACAAACCAGTGCGAATGTACCCGTGGAGTGTGCCTAAGCGGGAATATCTGTGCTTCGGATTTGGAACGTATTCGAAGTTCGAATAGTGAAGTGTGCCAGTTAAAATTCCAGTGTTGCCAGTGGGAAAATCCAGTGGTTTATCTAGACGCGAGGATCGTAGGCGGTTCGTGTGGGAAAGCCGGTTGAAAATAGGTATGCAGTTTGTACAGGAAATGAGGCGACTACCTGGCGAATGATTGATATCTGCTATATGATCTGTCAAACATAATTGGTGATAACCAGGAGTTTGAAATTATAATAATAAAAAGCAATACCAGCTGCATCGTCCACCAGTGTCATCCAATCCCTGACGACATAATACCTGAGCGTCGCGTAGTTGGCTATCTGACAACACTGACAAGCAAATACACACTGCAAATGCACGCTGGACCGGAAAGCGCAATAAAGTGGAGAAGTCGTAACAAGTGGCCCGGTTTTCGTAAATTTCATTGGTCTGTCTGATCACCCATAAAATAACCCATTTTTTAGACATGTCCCTAAAAACCATAGACAAATGTTGCTTTATAAATAGATTGATTTTCCATCAGCCTGTTAGATGAGTATTACTCGGTCCTATTTTTTAAACTATCAAAAAGTTTGCGACCAAATTCATTTACAAAAAATGTCATGAGAGACTCAGAACTGTCTCGTCTACCTAACTAGTGTCTATGGTCAGACGTGCTTAGTTTTCGTCTATGCGATCGTCATTTTAACGTTCAACGCCGAACGTCGCTCTTACTTCGAGTTGCATTGAAATGTGTTACTATAATAAAGTTATAGTTACATAAATTTCAATATTTTTGCGCTATAAACAACATGGGAAGGCAATGTTGCCAGTTATTTTCATTAGTTCCCAGTTTTTTTCGTAGTCTATAAAAAATTCAGAGCTGGCAATCTTGACATCCCATTTTGTGCAATAATTAATTTAATAAATCTTATTGTTATATTTTAATTAATATAGCAAACGGGTAATCGCTACTTAGTAAAACAATTATAAATACAAAAAAAATGTAATTATGTTCATATTATAAAATTATGTAGAAATATCGACTATTGTAAGTAAAATCTTGATCTCCGATTAATCGATAGATTAAATTATATTTTCGTATTTTTAAAATGTGAAAAGTTGACTGCTTTGTTGATAATGTAAATTTTGTACAGTGTTACGGATTTTGCTGTGATTGGTAGCCTTGGGTGCACTGAGCTTTGGGAAGTGTATATAATCAGGTGAACATAACATGCTCTTGTAGTCAATAAAAACTATTTTTACATAATAAACTCTTGCAATTACTTTGTATAGTGTACAGAGGTCAGTGCATACCAAGTTGTGAGAAAAGATGTCACATTAGGATAAGAGTTGACTTTTTAATACCTACTACAGATTATACTTCACTCCGAAAGCATCGATTTTGATCACAAACAAAATTCAGCTTAATAACAGCGTTGAATTCAAATAATTTTACTTTGGAGTAATTTGTAAATAATATAAGAACATTCCTCTCTGTAGGTTGTTGAAGTTTTAAAACTTGATAGTTACTATTTCGAACTAAGTACATTTGTTTGTATAATATTTTAAAGAGTTACCACTTTCTATAATATTTCTAAAGAGGCTTAAATTTAGAACTAGGCTGAATTGACCACTTACGTGATACATTTATTACTTGTATTGTTTGGTTACTTATTTATTACTTTATTTCATTTCTATCTAATTAATTTCTTTCTTCTAATATAGTACATTATTATATTCTATAGTATAATATTCATGAATGATTCTGCAGTAATGTAAAGGTTAGATATCTTTTGAACATAATACTTCTTTTTGTATTTGTTACGGCCGAATACTGAAACACTACTCAAATCTGTCACTCAGCTGACGGGCTCCTAAATTTAAGTATCCTTCAATTTTAAATGGTATTCTCAAACGCTACTCAACGGATTTGAAGCCGTGATCAGCTAAGCAGCTCTCAAATGTTTACATAATGGCAACATTTACCAAAAAAAGTATGTTTTCATTTACACAAATGATAACTTTACGTCTTTTATCCATTACACGCAGCATCGTTTGGTTATGTATTGTCTTTTATGGAAATATACTCAATCAACTTAACATAGAACAGTTTATTTTTAGTTTCTATTATATATAAATCTCGTTTTATCATATAAAAATAATAATGCTTGCATTTTTATTTAATTAAAAAAATAATTTTAAATGTGATACTTTTTATTGTTGAAATCTATTAAGTGGCGATCGTGGACCGAAACGTAACCACAATTGACATTTATCATTGTTGACTGACAGAGCATCAAATTGACAAATCAACAACTCTTGGAAATGCTGCTATGCGATGTCCCCTTAATCCTCAGAAATAGGCATGTTTATGTAAAGCGATTTCATAGCAGCTATTTTGGTTGTTACTTCGTGTCTTCGTGCACTATACGATGCACAGTTGGCTGTTAGATGTGGAAGATATCACCTAGTACACGTTCATAACTTCCCGTTGCGTAGAACAGTAGGGTTATAATAAGTATTTGGTCCACTGGTTGTATGGCATTTGGTGAGGGGTTTCAAAGAGCTTCCAAATTATGAATCCAGAAACAACACCGTTTCTTTAGAGACGCGGAACCTCGCTCGGAGTTGCATGTCATTATAATAATATTTTTCAATAGCGTTCAGCCTTATTGCATTCCTGCGATTAGATCTAGGTATTTCCTCGAGCCTCGAAAGAAATGATAACGATGACACACATTATTTACCACTATTTAGGTCGATTTAGGTATAAGAATAGGATTTAAGATACCGCGCAAGCACTCTCAAATTTAACAGCTGCTTAAGACGATTTGACAGTTGTTTGAGTAATGCTTAGCGTTGAATGGCGTTTCAGTATGCGAAAATTCATTTAAGTGGAGTTTGAGTGCAACTTAATTTGAGAGGTGCTTAAAAATTGAGAACTGCTCAGATATTGTTTTGAGTATGCGAAATGTAAGTTTAGGAGCTGCTTAACTATTTGAGAAGCCGTCAAATATTTAAATGGCGTTTCAGTATTCGGCCGTTAGTCTTTGTGTTATTTAAATGTATCATTTAACTGAAAACCAAATAATATTAGTAATTAAATGTATCTGTATTATTGTTGGACATCAGGGACTTTAAAATGGAATGTATGTTGTAGAAATAATTTCTCAAACTAAAGTCTACATTGAAATAAGTATTAATCTTTCAGTTATTAAAAAATATTGAAACTGTATCTATGTAGGTAAATAAATAGCAATTATTATTATGAAACATTCTCATTTTAAGTCCATGTTTGGCACACAAATACTTAACTGAAATTGTAACTGAATATGTTATTTGTTTAGAACATTGCTCTTCTTCTAACTGTTGATAAAAATAAGTCCTATGACTTAGCCACTCTGTCAATTGTTTTGTAAAGTATTATTGATCACAAACATAAAATAGTTGATAAAATTAAATAAGATAAAAAAAGAAAAAAACAAATTCATTACATAATAAAATGATAAGTAATAGTTTCATGTTTTCTTATTGTTATTTTATTGTTTACTTACTAAATTATTATTAAATTTATCGAAAGGAAATTATTCTGGTCACTCAACTCCTATTAAATTAATAGTTAGTTGTTGTAAATTATAAAATTTGCTGAAGTGACATTGCCACAATAATATGTATATATGTGAAAGTGGCATGGCTTGATCAATTGTATTATATAAATATTTATTCAATAGGTACAGGATAATGATCGGATTGCAATCAGTTGTAGTTTTACAAATGTATTGAGGTTTCAAGTGAATAGGTTAGTTGCATTTGCCAAAATAAATCTCCAATCACTGTTTGTTGTTGTTTCATTTATGTACTTCATTTCAGACACTCAAAATGCACTTACCCTGACCTGACTTACCGTGATGTATAAAAAATCACATAAAATGTGTATAATTGTCAATGTGACATTGTGAACTCCGTCAGTTTATAATATAACGCGTCAGATTGTAAACTAACAGTGGGTTAGGTTAGGTTAGATTGTAATCTAACTATGTGAGATTATAATGTGACGGAATTCACTATTTTACGGTGACATATAGATACCAGAAGAATAGATTTATGTTTCAATTGATTAGAAAAGGAATCTTCTAAATAAAAATAATAAAATTGTGTAAAATAACATTTATTGCAAGCATTTTATGAGACATGTCCAGCAAGAATGCTAGCAATATTCACACACATGCTCTTGATTTCATCACTATTTAGATATTCACATCCTAGGATAGCATTTCCTACCGCTATTGTTTCTCTCATGGAGTTTGCTTTTATCCAAATTCTCCCGTTCATGCCTGCGGCCAGTTCAAACGGCCATTCGTTTTTCAGAGAATTTAGTAATGGGCAATTTGGATTTAATATTTTTCTAACTAGATTTATGGAGCATTTAAAGACAAAGCCTTCATTGAGAACTCCTAAACGACCCTTCTTCCCATTTGAGTCCACACACACAATCTCGGGTTCCATATCTTTACTTGCCACTAGCATTTTGGCATACACAATGTCGCCTATCTGAACTTCTGGTCTATTCTTTTTTGTGGCATTTTCAAAGGATAAGTAGGAAAGTGTGGCCGTACAACTGCCTCCAACATCAACGCGGAACACATCTCCAGCCTTCTGAACAACAACACCTATAACATTCTCCCCTCGCGAAGGAACGTATCGCTTCTGGTAGCTGTCCACCCAGTAAGTGTTTGGCGCTCGTTTCCTCAGAACTCCAGGTTTTGTGATAAATATTTTGTCTAGTTCTTTCCGCAGGCCAGGCCCGAGGATCACTCTGCTCTTTTCGCCGGCTTTTATGATGTCTTCACAAACGTCACCTGGCAGTACAACGTCGTCAATTGCAACTTTCATTCTGGAAATACTCACTGCTGGCTCGGTTGATTAACAAATTTTATAAAAATAATTAAACACACGTGAAGAAACCAAAACAAACCCTTTGCTAGTTGGATTTTGGCATTTGTCAGAAATGACACTAATGACAAGATAAGAAAATTTTCACTATAGTCTGATTCGGACCAATAAAAATTGATTTGTACGGTCCGAATCGAACCCTACGAATCATCCGTCAATACCGGTCACAGATTAGAGAGTATGTGATACCGGTACCAAATACCGATTAATGGCAGCAGCCACACGGTGGATCGAAATGGCATTAAAGTGGACATAGGGATTTTTTCCGGAAAATCGAATTTTAAAAATTGCCAATCGATAGTCCTTTGCTCACTCATCACGACATGTCATATCACATTTTTCTCTAAACCTGATACTTTAGCTTAAAAAAATAATTTGTGTTTTTTTTGTATGAAACGAGACATAAAGTGCTAATTTTCTCCGAAGACCTGCTAGATATTGACTTGAAACAACCTAGGTCGGTATAACTGCATTATTTATTAATATTCTAAGCTATTTGCAGCTGCTCCAAACCGCAACTTAGCCTGTTAAACGATTCCGAAAAAAATTGAAATTGACTTTTCTTGTAATTGTATTTTAGTTCTTTTTTTTTAGAAAAAGCGTCGATTACGGTTCTAGGAAGTGATTTTATCGTTAGGTGACATTGTTATCTATTCTCAGAATCTGTTAAACCCTTTCTTTACTATCAGCACATGACTTTAAAACAACAATGAAGTTACTCATACCTCGTAAATAACGTGTTTTGCGAATAAGCAGATAATGGTCAGGGGTGGGGTTAAAAAACAGATAAGGATTGTTTATTTGTTTTAAATTTAGTTTGGGCTGTGTAACGTCACCAATAACATTCAACTTTAAATGCGGTTTTAACATTTAATTACAATGGAAGCTATTGTGAATAATATAGATTTGTTCGTAGTCTTAAGAAATACCTTAAAACCTTTCATGGACAGTGAGGAACTTTATAATCACCTTTAGCAGAAAATGGTACATTTGTCAGAAGAAAACAGTGTTAAGTTAAAAAAAGTTTGCCGGAATTTTTGTACTAATCTTAATGGACGATGGACAAACTGTCATCTGTCTCTTCCCCAATTTTTAAGAAGAAACAGTGATTGGCTTGAATCTCCAATTAACTGGGTCTGGCAACTAGTTTTTGATGAAGACAAAATTGAGGAAAATGTTGGTTCAATTACTGAACCTAATGAAAAAACAACGTCCAAAAGGTATAGATGCAATTACCGAAAACATGCCAACTTCTACACTACATGCTTCGACTACTTCCTTTATCCCGAGGAAACCGTTACATAAATTAACTCAGAAACAGAAAAAAAAGATGAATTACACATTACATAAATTAACTCAGAAACAGAACATTTTCCTCAATTTTGTCTTTATCAAAAACTAGTTGCCAGACCCAGTTAATTGGAGATTCTTCTTAAAAATTGGGGAAGAGATAGATGACAGTTTGTCCATCGTCCATTAAGATTAATACAAAAATTCCGCAAAACTTTTTTTTAACTTAAGAGCGTTTACGCGAAGCGCGGCGTTTCAATGGGCATCATTGGAAATGATTCGCGCGCGGCGTTTTTTAATAGTTTTCAAATGTTTATAGCAAAACAATAACAATGAATTATATGTATATCGTTTCAAAGCAAATATTTTAAAGATGTTATTTTATTATATTAAGCTATTTTATTTATGTTGAATTAAAGAAGAATAATGGTGTAAAAATCACTTTGATTTTTGGGTATTTCACGTTCTTTGAATTTGTGATTTCTTATTGTACCACTGTTTTTTATGTGTGCAATAAAGATTTTAAATAAATAAATAAATGCTTAAATCTAAGAATTTTCTCAACTATTTGCCTAAGGACCTATGCTATAGGATATAAATGTTTGCTATATCGTTTTCACAGTGTTTTTATAAAAAATTTAGTTTGTTAACTGACGCCACAGATAATATAATACTACTGACGCTAAAGTGGAAATTTGAAAACCTGTGTGGACTTATCTTGATAGAATTCTTAAATACTATACTAATCGAAATATTTTCTCAACTAACTATTTAGACGACGAAATTGCCTAATTATTCACAATAGCTTCCATTGTAATTACATGTTAAAAACCGCATTTAAAGTTGAATGTTATTGGTGACGTTACACAGCCCAAACTAAATTTAAAACAAATAAACAATCCTTATCTGTTTTTAACCCCACCCCTTACCATTATCTGCTTATTCGCAAAACACGTTATTTACGAGGTATGAGTAACTTCATTGTTGTTTTAAAGTCATGTGCTGATAGGAAAGAAAGGGTTTAACAGATTCTGAGAATAGATAACAATGTCACCTAACGATAAAATCACTTCCTAGTACCGTAATCGACGCTTTTTCTAAAAAAAAAGAACTAAAATACAATTACAAGAAAAGTCAATTTTAATTTTTTTCGGAATCGTTTAACAGGCTAAGTTGCGGTTTGGAGCAGCTGCAAATAGCTTAGAATATTAATAAATAATGCAGTTATACCGACCTAGGTGGTTTCAAGTCAATATCTAGCAGGTCTTCGGAGAAAATTAGCACTTTATGTCTCGTTTCATACAAAAAAAACACAAATTATTTTTTTTAAGCTAAAGTATCAGGTTGAGAGAAAAATGTGATATGACATGTCGTGATGAGTGAGCAAAGGACTATCGATTGGCAATTTTTAAAATTCGATTTTCCGGAAAAATTCCCTATGTCCACTTTAATGCCATTTCGATCCACCGTGAGCCACCACCATTCACACGTGGGGTGGATCACAGCTGTCACTTTGACATTTCAGTGTGTTTATTTTCATTTTGGAGATGGTGTTTTTTGGTTATTTTCACTTCTAAAAATTAATTAAAATGCCAGCAGTTCTGGAAAACGATGTCCTCACTTACAAAGGAAGTAACTTCTTCCGGCAACGCTTACTTCTGGCGACTTTGAGTGGGCGTGCTGTTAAAATTGACGAAATACGGAGTACCCACGACGATCCTGGCCTCAAGGAGTATGAAGTGAATTTGATCCGGTTGCTAGATAAGGTTACGAACGGGACGAGGGTGGAGCTCAGCGAGACCGGCACGTCTTTGTATTTTCAGCCGGGAATTCTGATTGGCGGTCAAGTTACACACAATTGCTGTCCTCAAAGGGGCATAGGTTAGTTTTTAAAAGTTTCTCTGTTTTAACCATCTCAAATGTTAATTAGTTCTTTTTGACTATTTGCCAAAGCTGCTACTGATCTTATTAAGTTCATTTACGATTTATTCCGATTTAATTCTCATCCTAATATTAATAATATCATTCCAGGATATTACTTAGAAATCTTGCTGGCTCTCGGACCGTTTTGCAAGGAGCCCCTCAACGCAGTCCTTCAAGGCGTGACCCACAGCAACTTGGATGTATCGGTGGACAAAATTAAAACAGCAGCACTGCCTATATTATTGAAATTCATATTAGTGGATGATGGGTTGGAACTCAAAGTTGTGAGAAGAGGTAAAATAATTTTTTTTTGTGTCCTTGTTTATTTTATGTACTAAAATAAAACTATTTAGTTATTTATCAGTCTAGTTCAATAACAATACATCTTTCCCAAAATTAGCTTTATTATAATAATATTTTAAAAAATCTACTAGTCAAGCTTCTAATAACTATCCTCTAGGCTTAGAACTACACTTAACATCAAATAAACCGCACCTTCCGCGACGCGAACTTTAAAGATTTTCTTCTGACACAATCATGGTGCCCCAACAATATTGGTGTTATTTGAAAGCCCAATAAATATCCTTAAAGAAAAACACATTTAATTTCATAATAAATGATTAACATATACCATAAATTAATGTGACTTGAAAAAAGACCTCACTTTGGGCTCATCTCTGGGATCAATTAGACCAATTTTTATGGTTATAAAACCAAATAATGATCTCACGTGTCCTCTTTAACAGATGGATAGCGATTAATCCCAACTTACAAGTTTTATAGCCATAAAAATTTATTTTATCAACAGGTGCCCCTCCTCTTGGAGGTGGTGAAGTAGTCTTCAAATGTCCAGTACGGCGACACCTCAGGCCGCTGCAATGGACCAAATGGGGGCTTGTGAAGAGGATCCGAGGAGTAGTTTACGCACTACGAGTTTCACCTACCATGGCCAACAGGGTGGTCGATTCAGCTAAAGGGGTGAGTGCTCTTATTTAATGAGATTAAATACAGCTTTGCAATGGTAGTCTTAGTACAATCTTTTGTCCCTTACTGCAGCATACTTCCTAATTATTAATGTTAATAAGAGAATCATATCTTTGATCATTCTTTCTAACTTCATCTTTAGTATAATTATTATGACACAGTCAAGAGTATTGTACTGTATGTAAGAGCTTTCACATTTAGGTGACTTTAGCAGCGCGACAACCGCACGACAGATGCGCTGTCGATAATTTCATACTGTATAACAGTGCGGCAACGGCGTTTTTATAATGTGAAGGTTGGAATACGCTTCTGCCGCGCTGCTGTCGCGCTTCCGACGCCCTAATGTGAAAGCTCTAAGCCTTCATGTAGTTGAATGGAAGACAGTTAAAAATTGTTACCTATTTAACAGAGCAGGATCAGAATGTACTAATCACAGTAACCATTTTTACTTCCAGGTGATGCTCAAGTTTCTTCCGGATGTGTACATCAACACGGACCAGTGCCGCGGGTCCAACGCCGGCAAGAGTTCCGGGTTCGGCGTCAGTCTGGTCGCCGAAACCAATGAGAAGACCTACTACTGTGCTGAAGCTGTAAGTTGCATTATAATAATACTAGCTTTTGCCCGCGGCTTCACCCGCGTGAAATTTAGTTTGTCACTTCTTCTTCTTATTCGTTACGCTCTTGGCAGAGCGGTCGTGGTGACGTTGAGGCGTTGTTCATATCGGTTGTAGAGGCGGATACAACTCTCCGCACGATCTCCCTCCATCTCTCTCTATTGGCAGACTGTCTGGTGCAGTCACATAAGCCGTCTCCCACTGCTGCTTTCACTTGGTCGGTCCAGCGCATTGGTGACCTGATAGTTTGTCACAGATCGTCATAAATTATAGCCTATATGATAAATAATAATACTGTAAAGTTTCATCAAAATCCGTCCAATAGTTTTTGCGTGAAAGAGTAACAAACATCCAGACATCTGCACAAACTTTCGCAATATAATATTAGTAGGATTACATATGACCAACGTTTTTCAACCATAAAATATTTGTTATTCACTTTGCCTGATGGTTTGTGTACATTGTATAAAAATAAAAATCGCAATTTCGATTGTTCCACAATAGAGCACATTTGTTTTAAGTTGATTTTCGTGGTATGTGTTATTTTTCTGTTGTCTAGTATATTTCGCACGCAAATGAATTTTTGCAACTTATAAAAATTTATTTATGCTAGAAGGCTTTTAAAAAGCATTTTTACACATCCCAGTATTAACCTATACCACGGCTTCAGGACATTTTTTTAAAGATTATTAGCAATTTGTATTGCCCAAATTACTAATAGTTCCGATAGCCTGTGTTACGAGTGGGCTCACCACAATAGTCGAGCGGCAGTGAGATTCGAACCCGCGTTCCTCGGAGATCGAGTCGGCCACTCCGACCACTTCACCGTTGGGCTATTGTGGCTATGAATGCTAATAAATGGGCCAGTGCTGAGAAGAAGCAGCGCAAGGACCAACGCAAACGCAACATTTTACTTCTTGCGGTTTGTCTGCGTCCACTTTTGATATTAGATGGCGCTGTCTATGACATCCAAAGATATCAACAAAATCATATTCTTTCCAGAAATCCCTAGAGCCCGGTAGCGGCGAGACGTCCCTCCCTGAAGACATAGGACGGGAGTGCGCCAAAAGGTTGCTGGATGAAGTGTACCGCGGCGGCGCCGTCGACTCCGCCTTCCAGTGGCTACTGGCACTGTGGATGGCACTGGGACAGAAAGACGTCAGCGAGTGCATTGTGAGTACGGATTTCATACGTAAAATTATTTTTTTATTCTGTATGTTCTTTCTGGAACAGGCTAAGATTTTGATTGTAGCCGCTCACTGGAACAGGCTAAGGTTTTGACTGTAGCCATCACTGGAACAGACTAAGGTTTTGACTGTAGCCGGTCACTGGAACAGCCTAAGGTTTTGACTGTAGCCGCTAACTGGAACAGCCTAAGGTTTTGACTGTAGCCGGTCACTGGAACAGCCTAAGGTTTTGACTGTAGCCGGTCACTGGAACAGGCTAAGGTTTTGACTGTAGCCGCTAACTGGAACAGCCTAAGGTTTTGACTGTAGCCGGTCACTGGAACAGCCTAAGGTTTTGACTGTAGCCGGTCACTGGAACAGGCTACGGTTTTCACTGTAGCCGCTCACTGGAACAGCCTAAGGTTTTGACTGTAGCCGGTCACTGCAATAGGCAATGACTACGAGCGACGAGGCGACCATGCTGCCTAGTCATTAATGCGTAAATACGATAAACAAATTCCACTCTAAATGTCAACACTGGATGGAGAGATTTTGGCAAGATCATAATAGATGACCCAAAGTATCATAAAATGTCTCCATCTTATGATAATAAATTCAGGGTCAAAGGTCACTAATGTCAACTTTATGCAAACATTTCGCTTCCTAAAATTCATTGGAGTGGAGAGCATAAAATTTTCTACAACTTTTGTCTAAGACATTTTTGTTTTCTACGACATTTTGGAAAAGAAGTCGCGACCATAAAGTTATCTATTTTCCAGGTCGGCCCGTTGTCAGACTACACGATAACCTTCCTGCAGCATTTAAAAGAGTTCTTCGGCGTGATGTTCAAGCTGGAAGTGCAGAGGTCAGACGCCGACGAGTCTTCGGACGACGAAGACGGCGTCGCAACCGCTCATAAGATCAAGATGACCTGTGTGGGGATAGGATACGTTAATATTAGCAAGCGGACGCTGTAAATATACTTTAAAGAAAACAGTTTGGTTTTATTACAAAATCCACATAAAACAGTCCTGCAAACATCAATTCATTTACCTATTTATAAATAAAATCGCGAAAATCGAGAACATTTTCAAAATAGATTCGTTGTCTCAGGAATAAAACTAGGTTCAAAGAAAAAGATTGGAAAAAAATGGCGGGAAAAACGTAAATCTCCCCACAAAAACTTTTCCAATGTTTGACAAACGTGTCGAATATCGCTCGAGTCGGTACTCGATATTATTTAGAGTACCAGGAGCACATAAATTCAAGACTATAACTTTCCTTGCCCGATATCTTCCGTCTCTTTCTCACTGTTGGTAAACATTATCCGTCTCGTTTAAAAAAATAACTATTTGAATTTCGTCTTTTTCCCACCTATAGGAACTCCGTTATAGAGCTGTCTCACCATGCAAACATATTGTCCATTATTGTGGGTACGCGTACATAAGTAATGGTAATCTTTTGTTTTGTCTCCTTTCCACTTATAGAAAATCGGCTATAGCTGTCTCACCATGCAAACATATTGTCTATTAACGGGGGTACTCGAATATTATTTCCTACGTTAACATAGTTGGCCATCCTTTTCTTTCACCGCATAAATATTATCTATCTCACCACAGATCTCTCATTCGTTAAGCAAACAATATGACGAAATTAGTTTTGTCTCCTTTCCACTTATACAAAATCGTCTATAGTGCTGTCTCACCATGCAAACATATTGTTCATTATGTGGGTACTCGAAATATCTCCTTGACATTTATGCGGCCCTGGTACTTTTCACAAATTCTTGTTTAGCCAATAGCCTTTTTCATGAGAAAAGGAAATGTGGGTTGACATAGACCACCTCTTTAGTATTTATGGGTTCCTGGTACATTTCAAGCATTCATGACTTACGGTTGAAAGAAAAAGAGCACAACTGGCACAACCGCAACAGCAGCAACAGTCCACCAGTTCTGCGGTTACCCCCCACTTCCTTGGTATTCATGTATTCCTGGCACTTTAAACGTATTCATAGGTTAAATGAAAAACCTTACCGTTAACAATCAACCAACCGGTTGTGCTCTTTTTCTTCAACAGTAAGTCATGAATTCTTGGAAAGTACCAGGAACCCATAAATACTAAAGAGGTGGTTTAGGTCTACCCACACTGTTTCCTTTTCTATCATGAGTAGAGTGAGGAAAATAGGCTAATGGCTAAACAAGAATTTGTGAAAAGTACTAGGGCCGCATAAATGTCAAGGAGATATTTCGAGTACCCACAATAATGGACAATATGTTTGCATGTTGAGACAGCTAGAGCCGATTTTCTATTAGCGGAAAGGAGACAAAACAAACCAAGTTCGTCATTATTATTTGCATGACGAAAGCGAGACGGCTAATATTTATGTGGTGAAAGAAAAGGATGGCCTACTGTGTTTATGTAGGAAATAATTCGAGTACCCACATTAATGGACAATATGTTTGCATGGTGAGACAGCTCTATAACGGATTTCCTATTAGTGGGAAAAAGACAAAACTCTGCTAGTAATTTTTGTGGAAAGCGAGACGGATAGTTTTTACCAATAGTGAGAAAGAGACGAAAGATATCGGGTAAGGAAAAAACTCTTGCATTTATGTGCTCCTGGTACTCGAGATAATACCAACACCATGAGATGACGGTAGTCCGTTTGCCTTTCGACTACTCATTATTACTGTTGATGAATTATTGAATATGTTAATTAATAAATGAAAATGATAATAAGGTTGTAACGATTGAATAAAACAACAAAATATTTATTTCTTTTTTATTACTTAAAAATAATTTCACATAAATCTTATAAACTAACGATTGTAAAATAATTAAGGCACATTTTGAAATAAGTTTCCTTTTTCGTTACTCGACTTAAATAATAATTAGGTAACAATAATATTATTGGAAAAAGGAAATAAAGATACTGAAAGTCGAGGAAAGTAACGATATACAAAAGTAAAACTTACAAAAAGTGTATAAAAAGATAGATTATACATTTGGCAGTGACCGATTTCAATAGGTAAAATATTATTTTGACTTAGAATATACAATTTTACTACAGAAACGTAACTAAACTAAGTATTAAGATTGTCCAGTGCAACAAATACAAGTAAAATAAAATAAGTAATGTACAAAATCATTTTAATCTTGCACCTTATTATAAATATGTTTTATATCAGTCAAAACCCACTTTATCACACAGTATAAAACGTATATTAATCAATAGTGGTTGAAAAAATTCAGAAAACTAGCGTGCATTTTATAAGTACTTTTTTATATTGTTGAAAGCATAACTATGGTTTATTTCCATTATAGTGTTTTTGTTCAATAAATAAAATTAGTAAATAGAAATTATTTTGACCCAGATTATTTGGGATTTTCACACCAAACTAATACGGAACTCTCCCAAACCCTAAAGATGCGAATTAGATTTCCTACGTCTTCAACGTCGTTAACAGGATACAGTCCCATTTGTTCACTCCAAAAGTATTTATAAAGATTTATGGGATTGTGGTAACACATCTTACTAGATACACATAATTCATGAAAAATCTCTATAAATGGGCCAACCATTAAAAGAGGCTCTTGTTGGAGCCATTTTATTTGGCCATCAGCTGATACTGACTGATCTGTAAACTTTAATGAATGTTATAATGTCTACTGAACTAGTAGATGAGATTTACCTAGTTTTGTCTTAAACGGTAGGGCCAAATTCATAATTTTTATTAACATTCCACTAGTTCAGTATGTATCATGGGCTAATGGCTAAACATTGTGAACCATATTAATGATTCATTTAGGCTGGCACGGATGAGTAGGGTGAAATTTGGAATAATACGGTCACTTTATGTGAATAAAATTAATGTTCACTATTGTATTTGTTACGGTTAATGTGATAAATTGAAAATTATTAATAATAACCGGTTATTATGAATAATTACCGACAATCGCGGTAAAAGTGATAAATTAATCACATTTAACAGTGATTATTTAATAATTCAACCTTAGTAGGTAACAAATTTCATAAAAGTGAACAACATCTTGTGTACGTGCTCGTGTACAACCAAACTTTTGAACGTTTTGATATCATATATTAATATAATTTGGCATAATGAGTTTGGAATTTTTCTTGCATAATATTACTTTTCCATGATGCCCATAACATAATGTTTTGATTTAAAGTGAAAAATAGGTTAAGGTGCGGCGGGGGTGGCCCTTGGGCCACCCCTAAGCCGCCTATTTAGTTTTATACACACATAAATGACCTCATATTAATCACATTTACCAAATCATGCGGTAATTATTCATAATAACCGGCGATTATTCATAATTTTCACATTTATCACTTTGACCGTAACATATTTACGCTCATCAGTTGTCGCCATTGCAATGCATTGGCGAGCAAGAGGACCTCATTCGCCAGTAGCCCCATAAGTTACACTTTCTATACTTGGAAACTATCCGTGCCAGCTACATAAATATAAATAAATCCAATAAGAGCCACTTAAATGACATTTCTATGTCGACAAGTCTATGCGGATTCTGTAGAGATGAAGTTACTGAGCTTGACTTGAATACGCCATCGGGTCTAAAGCAAGTTGTCCACGCGATAAGTCGCTTGACACTCGATGTACGTTCGATTTCAATGTATTGAAAACCGTGAATGACCATGCTTTCCGTTCAACTGCCCTCCTCAGAAGTCAACGATTTTTTTACCTTTGGCTGGTTATTTTATGAAATCGGTTGTCTATGGATTCAAAATGTCAATTAACTGGCTCAAATCAAAACTGTTAAGGCGCCTTCAAATTAGAGGCGCAAGGAGCGGTATAGTGGTGTCACTAACGACGCGCTTGCTACACCACCATTTTTCTTACAATTTCTAGAAGTGTAGCTGCGCCCGCATCTATTTTTAAGGCGGCTTTAAAGAGGATCACTTAAACGTCCTTCTCGTCGCAGCCAAGCCCCGCCGACCAGTTACAAATGCCCCCCACGGGGTCGAAGCTGAGTCCCTTAGGGCAGATGTACGCCCAGCCGATAAGGTTGCCCGTCTCCTGCCGGGAACACGAGATGAACTTCTTGCAGGACGTCGGGTGCGGGAAGTTGCCGATGTCTAGGCATTCGATTGTACCTGTAAGAAATATTGGTTTAGATTACACACTATTTTTATTTGCAAAACGACGTCTTGCTGACCGCGACTTTATATTTTTCCCCTTACAAAAAAAAATTGGGATACATGATTTCCATTTGCGGAAAAATAATGTGATAAACAACACATATGATTAGTGTTCACCGCACATGATTCAACCTCGTAGAGATCTTTATTTGGAATACTGGGCTTCAGAAGACCTTTTCGCTCCAAAGATTTTGGTTGCTCCAAAATTCTTTGACACTGCCATTCTAATATAGATTCAACGATAAATTTAAAAAAAATAGCCAATAGGTAAGTAGTAGGAGTTTAACATCTAGCGTCTAGGAATCTACTGAATCTACAAAAATGACGAGTAAAATTTTATTTTAAAAGACTCTTCTCACCTTTTCCATGCAGAACCACTTTAGCTCCTTCGATATACTTCTCCGCCACCTTCTCTTCCCCGTCATCATAGTAGTCATAATTCTCTATCGGCCTGTAGGTCCTCTTAGGCTCTGCTGGCTTGATTTTCTCGAAGGGCTTTGCCCTGACCTGCCCCCTTCGGACCGCAGGCTTGGGGGTCGTCACCGGGGCTTCATAAGTTGGCGTGGTGGGCCTGATGGTGGTGGAGATCTTCCTTTGAAGCTTCTTGCGGAGGACTTTGCGCGTGGACGTTTGTGGGGTCGTGACAGGTGACAGGTATTGGTATTCGTCTGTAATTATTGGATTTTGTTAGTTTTATAAATGCGAAGCCGCGGGAAAAACAAGTCAAGATTAAGTTGGGATTACGCCTAGAAATCTATAGTGCTACGATTCTACTTATAGCAATATTAATAAACTACCTATGTTAGTTGATTAATATTATACAAAACAATATTCTTGACCTAGACCTAACCAAGCTTAACGAAACAAAAGTAGGTAACCTTTGGTTTATCTTAATAAAAAATCTAGATTGTATCTGTTTTGTTATAGATAACGAGTAAATATATATTTATATACTTAACTATCGTCAATTATACGGTATTTTAATATTCATAGCGTAATTTACTCCAATTATCATAACTAGTCCGCAAATAAACGAATTAAGGTGCGTGAGAAAAGATTAAAGTCGACTTGTTCTCATTATTGTCATAACTGTAATACCTAAATTAATTACGTTTATTACTTACCATCATAGGTCTTGGTAACGGGGGACTCCAGTAAGTATTCCCTTGTGAAATAAGCTGGCTCCTGGCTCACTCCAGTGTATTCTCCCGTCGAGAAAGCGTAGTCTTCTACAGGAACAGGGATCAACTTCTCACTGGACGATACATATCTAGGAGTTGAAGACCCTCGAGTGGTTGATGCAAATCTGGGTGACGATGAGACTATAGGAGGTGGTAGACTTGATAGTCCAGGATTAGTTGGAGGCACACGTCTTAAGGAGTTCGTTGGAGACACACCTGTCAGGCCAGGGTTGATGATTGTCGGTGTAGGGACAGCAGAAGGGCTTACATCTTTGACAGGGAAAGTACTGGACCTGAAGGTGGATTTTGGAATGTAAGTGGTAGTTGGCGGAACTCTTGGGACGTCAAAGTTTTCTGAGAGACCAGTGAAGACCTGCCCAGTAGCTATGTAGTCTTGAGTAGACGCGGGCGTTTGGTAAATTGGGGTGCTGGTATACTCGTCGAAGTAGACCGTCTTTCTGCTGTCAGTATACGGTTCAGTTTCTGTCTTTCTGCCTCCAGTGTATGGTTCTGTTTCCGTCTTTCTGCTGACAGTGTACGGCTCAGTTTCCGAGCTGGTGTAGTATTGCTGGGTTGTGGTGATGGGCGATTTCTTCGTGGGGTTGGTGTCCTCTTCGAAGACTGGGATGCTTGGGATAGGCGCCGCGAGGAGCTGGTGCGCTGCGATAGCTACTGCAGTTTCTGCGTTGAATGCTGAGAAGCAAATATTTTCTTTAGTTCAAGAAGACCGTATTTGAGTTATAGATCTAGTAATATGACTTTCGCAGATAAAAGATGTTTGTAAATGTTCCTTATTCAAAATACCTCGTAAAAATATTTAACTTTCCAGAATAAAAACAACGTGGTCATATCAGATTGATATACTGATTCTATTAGATTAGATATTGCGTTAACATTCTAGATTAAAATTAGAGAGCCTTTAGGCTCTTTAATTTCAATTCTTTAGAATTGAGTTGAAATTCTATTCACAAGTTAGATTTAGGTATTATTTATAACACCTTTTTTGACGCAAATAAAAGGAAAGGTCCATCAAGAACTTTACGTTGAAAAACTTGTCAATGCTTACCATCAATAGTAGTTCCCTTTCCTTCCGTAGTCTCTCCACTCTCCTGGCTCTTAGCAAGCTGCCTCAACTTCTCGTCCAGCTGGTTCTGTTTGAAGCTGGCGCTGTACTTCTTGCTCTGGCGTTTGGTCTCGTCCTCATTGGTGGCTGAGGGGTTCTGGTCGCTGGCGGTGTCTTTAAGGTTGACTAGAGGACGCCGCTGGACTTTGAAGGTCTTCTTTTGGGTGGCCGGGCGAGGCTCGAGGGTTGGGTCTTCAATGATGTCTGTTAAAACGTATATACTTAGAGTATTTCTAATCAAAATGTAACTGGAGTAAGTCATAGGATCGTGTATTGTTAATTGACCGTGCCTGATCAACTTTTATCCTTATTCTTAAAATATATCTAGCATGTAAAGTGTCAACAAGTTCAATAAAAGCTTTAAAATAGGTACTAATCCTCCAAAGCAGGGGCGCCCCCCGCCCCCCGGGGGAGGCGCTAAGACCTTCAAAGGGGGGCGCGGGCCATCTGTGTAGTTATGTATTAAAAAACATGCGACCGCTGAGAGAATACATTCCAGACTGATACGACCAATAAATAATCTGGACTGGAGGATGGAGGGCGCGGATAAGTTTTATGGTCGGAAGGGGGCGCGTCTCAAATAAATTAGGGAACCCAGGCCCAAAGTAAATCTTTCAAAAAAATCGCTCAATTTTTTTTCAATACAAATCCTTACCTACAAGAATTAGACACCGAACTCTTTCTGACTGTGGTAATTACGCCACTGTTCCAAAAAAAACGTAAGCTTTCCAAAGTCCTTAATTTTGAACAGGAATTGGCTGGCAGTGTCAATTTACTGACCTGTATCCTCAATCTCCTGCAGCGACTCCTCGCTACCCAGGCCCGCTGTGGAGTCGGTGCTGGTGGTGGCTTCAGTAGTGGTGGTGGTGGTGGTGGTACTAGAGGCTGGTCTTCGGCGACTGGCCACGCGGAAGGGGCGGCGCGTCAACCCGGCAGAGGTGGAAGATGAAGAAGGCAATGGTGTGGTGGTTGACGCTGTAACAACAAGGTTAATGATGAAGATATTGAAGGATTATTGGGCTAGATTTAAAGTACATACGATTACATATTTAGGAAAAAGTCATGAAATAGGTATGAAAACATATTAGGCGTCTGGGCAGTGGCACTTAACAAAATATCACACAGATCCTTGAAAATACAGTGCATAAAAAGATTAAATTGTGTCTCGTAAAATAGGAAAATAACTCTGAAAACTCAGAAACGAGCCAATTTAAAAGGATTCCTACTCAAAATTTGCGTGTATTACCTTGAATTCTGTACTTATTTAAGCCTAAACGAAAACATATAAAAAGCTATGATTACCAAGTACCTATGTAGCTATTTTTTAAGTTCATTTCGTACCTATTAATTTTATCAGTTTAAAGTTCTAATATACAAAACAAACGCGTTTAACATCCGTAACACAATTTCATTGTATTCATTAGAGCTTAATTAGAGGAAGTATTTACACAATACACAGCAAATATGCAAACAAGTCTTGGAATCAAACCTTGGCATTGAGGTGGCCTTATTATTCGGTATTAACCCACATACAGCTGCCAAACAGACAGACAATGCGTTTGTTATAGTTACGAAATAAAACCTATTTTGATACGATGGTGGCAATTTTAACGGCCATTTTGCAATTCTACATAATCAAAGCAACAATCGAAAAGTTTTAATAATGAGAAAATACCAGTGGCTTTATTTAAATCATAACGATATAATGAACTCATAACATTTTTTTGCTGGCAGAAACTGTACTACCTACTTGAGCACCGCGCCTCTTATTCTTTATTGTATTAATGATTAACGATTTAGTTAGATCATATTTTATGTAAAAAAACGTAGATGTTAAAAAGACATGTTTCAAGTTGGTAAGATATTACAGGATTGTTAAATGTTATTAACAAGCTAATAAGTACCTAAACATAAACATAAAAAAATACTTGAAGGGTTTCAAAATAAGGATAATGAATCCGTAGCTCGTAGCAGTCGTAGCTACGAGCTGTCTACATCGATTGTAGCTCACAATAAAGATAGTGATTAAACGTGATTTTACACTTGAAAAAAACGATGAACTTTTCTGGCCACAAAGCTACGAAAATCAAAGCAGTCAACATTATAATTTGTTTGTAGATATTACCACCTACGAACATACTGTAGCATGAATTAAAGTCCCACCATTGGCAGTTCATTTGTTTTGTGATTGGGACTACCTGAATGGATTGATGATAAACATTTTCGGGACTATTCCCACCTCTCGTTCCCACCGCTGCAACTCCTGTGTAGCCAGGATTTACAGCTTGACCGCCAATAAAAACCCAACCAGTGAAGGTCAAGTTTGTCCCGGGGGAAAGTTAAACTGTCATTGGACCTTAATCAGAAGAACTTTAGAGGAGTTCGAAGTTATGGTTCGACTTCCCTCCATGGTAAACAGTTGAAAAAACAGCCATGATGGATGGCTCATCTCGTCAGCATCAATACCACGCATCCACACATTGTTTGTCAAACCACAGACCGTGGAACGGAAGCATAGACAATGATTCATTAAAAACAGTAAAACAGTATCAACAATACGGTTATATCATTACAGTGGTTTACAGTTGGTTTATGGCACTTAGTGTGTAATTTATGTGATTAGCGTTTTTGGACGGTAGTTAGAGAGATCGGCTGATATTTCGTGACTTTCACACAAATAATACCACCTACACAGATTTTCAGTCAACGCCCACAAGTGTGATTATTTATCTGCATTTTGCTCTTTGATGCACAGTGAGCCACAGTTCCCGCCACCCATTTCCGATCATGATCTCGTTTTATAGTAAAGAATTACCATTTGACAAGAAAGAAAGGAAAAACGGAAATGTGTAACTGGAACTTGCTGTCAATATAATATTTAAAAAGAAGAAATATTTTTAAATGAATACCGGTATCCAGTGATACAGTACCTACGTAATACGATTACGTTAAAACGATCACAATACAATGACTTTATGCATGAAAGTGGAAGCATTGACCTAAAGCGCGGAAGAGTCAAACTTAACCTCGATATATTTAATTTATATCACGTCAAACCTCATACTTCCACAATCACTTCACCAAAACTAGATTCAACACGACATGGATGTACTAGAAACTCATCTATCATATCATTAATATTAAAAAGCTGATGAGTATTTTTGTTTGATTGAACGCGCTAATCTCAGGAGCTACTGCTTTGAATTGGAAAAATATTTTTGTATTAGATAAGTAGTCCATTTATAGAGGAAGCCTATATGGCTGTTACCGGAGCAGCAATGATTTTTTGTATCCCTCGGGCTTGTTACAGTGGGTTCAGTACAAAAGCCCAGAGGTGGTAGGGTTCGAACCCGCGTTCCTCGGATCACTATTCGGTCGCCGATTCACCGTTAGATTATTATCGCTAAATGTTGCACGTTTTTTAACTATTTATTTTCACGCAAACGAAGTCGCGGTCACAGCTAGTATACAAACAAGTTGTTACATGGATACCGTGAGAAGTCGATTCGCACGAGCTTGATCTACATTCTCCGTAGCCCAATTCTCGGCTATCAAATCAACACTCAGACCGATTATTCCCAATGATCCGTGATGCAAGCGCTACAGGTAGGCTGCGCAAGAGTGGATATACAGCAAACGTCAGTAGGTTCATTTTGAACAACTAATAAATGTGGTGTTTATGTACTTCTGAGGTGAGGGATACTCGATTATTGATATTATATGTCTCATCTCTACTTCTAAAATTTTAATTCATTTTTTAACCAACTCAAAGAAAAGAGAAGAATCTCAATTATTCATCCAAATTATTTTTTATTGCAAGTAGGTTGAAACATTGTCTATCCTAAAGGCTATCGTTTATAGCTATTCCTACAGCCAAGCCATCGCTAACAATTTTGGATGAAGAGAATTTTACAAAAATAGTAAACATTCTAAATAAACATGACGATATTACTCGTATTAATAGTATGCAATTTTCCACACAAAACTGATAACTCTAAGTAAGTTCGTAATATAATTATCTATTTTGGTTAGTAGTGACTCTACCTACATCATGGTAAGCTACCCGCTCGATAAAGCGTACTTACTGAATCTACCTCCTCCACCGCACAGAATACATTGAATAATTATAAATTGAACTCATTTCTTTCTTTGATACGTTTTGCAACTCTTTAGCGCTGGAAAAAGCGACCGAGTTCTGTCGATATGGACGTGGGAAAATATTAACTGGAGTTTATACTGATTGGAGTTTAGTAATTACGTGCCTGTAAAGAGAAAACTTACTGTTCGTTTTTAATTATTTCAAGAGAGTTTATTACATTCTTTTACTTAATTAATTATTTACGTGACGTAGTGAATTTAATTACTTCTCTGAATACCTATATAGGATTTAGGAAATAAGTCGTGGTTTTTTTATTAAAGGTTTGAATTTACTATCCTAGCCAAAATACTGTAACGGAGTGGAAATATTTGGGACAATCTTCGTAATCACCTTTTCTTAATTGAGTAATCAGGACTTGGTTCATGCTTGAAATCTGATACAATTACCTGTCTAATATGGCGAGCTGTTTTGATGATTTTCATATAACCTACGAGTACATACATATGTATCTGTCATCGACTCTTAAGAATCCTATCGGGGTTCCTACCCTAGCCAATACTAAGAACTATATATTTTTTGTATTTTATTAATTTCGTAACTTTTATGATCAGTGTTTGTTTTTATAAAAATAACAATGTACCTGCTAGATAACTAAGTATTGCGACTAATCGCAGCGACTATCCGCACCGCGTGAGAACGCAGCCCATTTGCCGATCGCAATGCAGCCCTATTGTGCGTCCCACGGTGTTGTTGTGCCATCATACTTTTCAGTTTTCTTGGGAAACGCCAGACCTAAAATGTTGCTTGCTCAATGGATTTAGAGATTAGAATTTGTGACGAATTGCTTTATAATAGCAATGGTCTGAATGAGATATGACATGGGAGTTTTAACTCTAGAACATAATTAAAAACAAGAAGTCAATGTTTAAAAATAAGCTGTGACGTTTAGTATCTAACTAATAGGCTAGTTGCCACTATTTTTATTATTTGATAAAACGGTTCATTACGATTATATTACACCATAAAAAAAATATGAATTTTTTTGAAGTACCTATCCTAATATATTTTAAATTTTAAATTATATTTTATCTATACAGCCATAAACGCCGTCCGCCATGATGGTCTATTAATTATCTGTGCCGTGACGTCACTATTCTTGTAAACAATACGCGTGAATAACATAACCTTTTTATCGATTCCGTGGAGGGTAGTTGAACGGGAAGCATGGTCGATCTGTTTTAATGGTTTCAATTTATTATTTAATGGACTTTAGTGTACAAATTTGGTGTTATTTTGTGTTCTAAAGTGCAGTGAAGTGATAAATTATAAAAAACATTGAAATACTNCCCAGAGAAGTTGTGAATTAAAGTACCCAGTGATGAGAATATGCGGAACTCCTGGTTACAACTAGCTAAAAGAGATCCCGTAACTCTGTCCAGTTGAACTGCAGTGTATTTCTGTGAAGCTCACTTTAATGTACGTACAATAAACTAACAGCAGATTATTTTTTCAATTTTCACTTTAAACGTTCAGGTGAGGTTATAAAATATACTAAGTCAGTCAATTTTAATTGCATGTTGATCATCATTTAAATGATTTATTCATGTAATTTGTTCGTTTCAGAATTGCCTAAGGAGGATGCTGTACCATTCTTCTGTTGAGGATAAGATTTGTGACAAAATAATGCAAGCAGAACAATGTAATCCTCAGTTCAGAGATAAGGCAGTGCAAGTTGAGCCAGAACATCAACATGCATCTTGCCAAGTAGTTTCAAATTATGATCACAAGGTCACTCAAGTATCAATAATGAAACACTATAGAAGTAAGAAGGTGCAATTTAGTGCAACTCTGAAAGATGTCATATTATCTTCACCAATAAAGTCTACGTCCCACCAATCAACTACAACATCTCCCAACAAATCTACATTTAGAAGTAAATTGTCAACAAGAAGATTAGTTTTTTCAAGTGAGGAAAAATAAATGACAGTGATTATCATACACACCTTCTTCAGGATAGCAAATTTACAAGACTCTTTCATTCAATAAATTAAATGATGCATACATAAAGTATTTTATTTTTATATCAGTCTATTGTACAAAATAGCTTTGTTTTATGGGTTATACTCGTATATTCATACATTATTAAAGGGGTAATTATTCAAAAATTAGTCTCCCTACTACGTTGTAAGAGGAACTGCTGTGCAAAATTTCAAGTTTCTTACCCTTTTATACATGAGGCAAGAGGTTATGTTTGATAGCATTGATATGTCAGCCAGTCAGGTAGCTTCTTCTTTTATACTACTGGTTTTCCCATGATTTAAGTTTATTCATCTCATACATACATACACATACAAACATCTTTCTATAAAATAATTTATACTATTAGTAAACATTAGATACGGAAACAGATTGATCGAAAAGAAAAAAAAATTGTTAATATCTTCGTTGCTTTTCTAATTGGATAAATCAGACAAAATTTTGAAAAACAGCAGGTGACAACTAAAATGTAACTATTTTGTTTTCGACTAACAGGCAGAGGGCCCATGAGGTCAATTGAGACCATTTGAAAAGGACGAGAGCATTGTTTTGGACGACCCATGACTCCCAGTATTTGATGATTAGAAGTTTTATATTCAAGACATTTTTGACAAGAACCAACAAACTGAACTACATCACTGTGCATTCCTGGCCAAAAGTAACGCAACATGAGGCGATGGTAAGTTTTAAATATGCCCAAATGTGCAGCTGTTGGTTGCGAGTGATTTTCTAAAATAACATTTTCACGTAATTCAGAAGGAACTACGATCTTCCACGAAAATTCATTTTGCAATTTACATTTAACTTTAGTCAACCTATACAAAATGTCGTTTTTAATTAAATAATTTGGAAAATGGTCTGTTAAGGCAACCGTTAAAAATTGTTTTGTACCACACGTCTTTAGTGTCCTTTATATCGGAGGAGGAGATAGCACTAACTGGCACAGACCGCGATAGGGCGTCGGGTATAACGTTGTCTACACCACGACGATGTTTAATGTCGAAGTTAAAAGATGACAACCGTACTCCCCAACGAGCCAAGCGACCAGTAGGATTACTCAGAGAGAGGAACCACTTTAAGGCGCTGTGATCTGTATAGACAGTGAAAGTTTTGCCGTTCTCTAAATAACACCGCCAGTGCTCTAGAGCAGTTACCACAGCTAAAGTTTCGCGCTCAGTAATGCTGTAATTTTTCTCAGCCGCAGATAAAAACTTACTCATATAAGCGATAGGATGCTCCTTACCGTCTTTTGTTTGTGTGAGCATAGCGCCTACCCCATAGTTACTCGCATCCGTGTGTACCTCGAAAGGCTGAGCATAATCAGGACACGTTAGAACAGGAGCAGAAACTAAACATTCTTTTAGTTTTAAAAAGGACACATCAGCCTCCGGAGTCCACTTAAATGGAGGTGTGCCTTTTTTATTAGAAGTCAATTTATTTAAAGGGCCAGCAATTGTACTAAAATTTGGTACGAAGCGACGGTACCATGTTGCTGTGCCAAGAAAACGTTTAAGGTCCTTTCGGCTAGTAGGTGTTGGATAGTTTAATATAGCCTCGACCTTCTCGGGATCTGTGCGCAGTCCACGACTATCGACGACATAACCCAGATATTTAAGTTGGCTACGGAAAAACTTGCATTTTTCTAAATTCACGGTGAGATTAGCTTGTTTTAATTTATCTAAGACCTTTAACAAGAGTGTCACGTGACTATTATAGTCATTGCTTACAATTATTATGTCATCCAAATATGCGAAGACATTAAGGCCAAACTCGCCGAACAAAAGATCTACTAAACGCTGTTGAGTCGCGGGTGCGTTAGTTAAACCGAACGCGGTTCTTTTAAACCTGAGTGTACCTCTACCCGGAACATAAAATGCAGTCTTATCACGATCCTCGAGAGCTATATTAATCTGCCAAAAAGATTTGGATAAATCGATACTGCTAAGATAACGAGCGTCTCTAAGGTTATCCAAGATCTCAGAAATGTATGGCAAATTATAAGCATCACGCTTGGTAACTGAGTTGAGCTTGCGACTATCGAGGCAAAACCTCGGCTGACCATTATTTTTTGTTACTAAAAGGACTGGGGAAGACCAGGCACTTTCACAAGGCTCAACCACATCAAGAGCCAACATCTCATCGACCTGCTCAACCAGGATTCGTTGTTTCTCCGGAGACATGCGGTAGTAACGTTGCCGGATTGGTTGAGCATCACCGGTATCAATTCGATGGGTAATCAAAGAAGTTTGTCCTAGACCCCTACGTTCAAATGAAATGTCTTTGAATTGATCTATGATGTTATCCGCTATAAGTTTTTCAGACTCACATAAATTGTCATAGCCGTGAATTAGAGTTTCATTAGTAGTATCGTCATCGTCGCCGACTGTACCGAACGAGATGCTACCCAAATACTTAGGACATATTTGAAACTTTCGCCAAAAGTCAACACCCAAAATAAGAGAGGTTTCTATTTGTGGCACAACTACAGCGTCAATAATGTGAAACTGGTTCTCAAAATGTACAGGAATATTAATGTGACCTATGCTTTGTAAAGACTGACCACCTGCAGCTGTAACAAGAATACAGGTATCAGTAAGCAGTTTAAGACCGTTGTTCTCTAATAAAACATGAGAGTTGTCACCCAAAATGGTTACTGCGGAACCTGAGTCAAGTAGGCCAGTAAAAGAAATATTATTTATGTATTGTGTTTAGGCACAGTATGGTAGCAGCAATAAAACTAGGTTTTTGATGAAATTAGAGTAAATCTATTCAGAGATAATTTTGTTCAATGCAAACATCAGTCACTCATTCATACTTATTCATTCGTTCCTTTTTGACATTCATTCTATTGGAGAGAATCGGACGGATTGCACGTTGGAGTCTATAACCTCCACCCCAAAATTGTTTTACAATTAATTAACGTGTGTCCAATGTGTCAATATACGCAATTTGAAATTTAACAAGTGTTTCCATGAACATTTGTTTTTGGTCCATCGAGCCTTCTACATATAACAGTGAAGAGGACAGTGATCATTTGTTTTTGGTCCATCGAGTTTTATTAATCTAAGTCCATCGAGCCTTCTATAAAAGCGAAGAGGACAGTGAACATTTGTATTGGTCATCGAGCTTTCTATAAAAGTGAAATCGTGAAATTACAATATTACATGGAGTTTGGTGTGCTGCAAATTTACTCATAAAACTGAACGTTGGTGGTCATCCCACTACAACCTGAGTGCCGTCATCAATCTACCGACCGGGTGCCAATAGTCATCATATTTTATCAAAATACAAGTTCGTCGTGTGAAGAATCAAAATGGCTGAACGTATGCCGTCTCCCCGCCGAAACGCAAGACCATGAAGTTGGGCGCAGAAAGAAGCGAACATTGAACAAATGAAGAACGAACAAGAAGAACGAGGTGAACATAGGCGCTATTTCCGGAGGACATCATTCTTTACTTCTTCCCTTGTTTTAATGGCGATGGACTTATTCTGTTTCGCCACTAAGTGCATAAAGGTCATTCATTTCTTCCGTTCCTTCCCGCGTTTTTATATAGTTGGCGTCCTGTCATCTCGATGGCTCCTACGAATATGGGCGAAACTGCCGCTTACGCCTTTTTCCAATTATTTAAGCAATGATTTAATTTTGCCCTAATCTATAACTTCAGTAAAAAAAAAAAATTTTTTTTCGATTAAATACAAAATAAAATTTTAGGCAAATAGGCGTATGTGCCAAATTTCGTCACGTATAAAGCCCAATCACACGGTTCGCCCATCTACAGCGCTGAGAAGTCACGCCGGGGGCGCGGCGCGCGGGCGGAGGTGCCGCTTCGGTCGTTTTACTCAGTGTCGCGGCCACGTCCGTTACAGTTGCATTGCTCGTGCGTTGTAGCGTAATAATGTTANCATAATCTCCAACATGCTTGATAAACTGACATGATTTAATTTTTCGGTTTTTGCATTCAATTACAAATTCCTCCATAACACTGGTATCTGGTTCCGGAACCTGATGTTTTGTGCTGCCGACTTTTGAACGATTGGATTTTTTTCAGTAGCATTCTACTGATGTGCAAGATGTCTCTTCACTGCGACGATGCAACTACATTAAAAATGCAACAGCATGTTTGCAGCCCCCTGCTGCAGCTGGACAATCTTGACAAACAACATAATCTCTTCTTCTTCATCAATGACTGCTGAAACTGATACTGCTTAGAGTGCACCTTATGTTCAGGACACATTTTACATTTCACATTGTAGATTTTACTTTCCCTTTTAAGTTGAACATAACCAATTGCATCATCACCATAATATGATTCTCCTGCAGACCTGAAAAATAATATAATAGTTTAGCAATAAGTAGTTGGTCAGAGGTTAGAATACACTTATTATCTATTTGTGGCACAACTACAGCGTCAATAATGTGAAACTGGTTCTCAAAATGTACAGGAATATTAATGTGACCTATGCTTTGTAAAGACTGACCACCTGCAGCTGTAACAAGAATACAGGTATCAGTAAGCAGTTTAAGACCGTTGTTCTCTAATAAAACATGAGAGTTGTCACCCAAAATGGTTACTGCGGAACCTGAGTCAAGTAGACCAGTAAAAGAAATATTATTTATATTGACTGTGACAAAAGGTCTCGTATCATTAACTGGTTTGCTGCGAATTGTAGCAGTTTTATATGAACTGAAAAATAATTTGAGTGTTGAGTTCGTTTTGGGCAGCCTTCGGGAGTGGACGTGCGCAACACGTGCGCTCCAGACGGTCCGACCCTAATGGGCACTTACAAAGCCCAATGGCATTTGACGCCGACGCGACGGTGAAACCCAAATGTTCTAACAGTGAATTACCCGAAATCATAGTCGCGATTAACTATTAACATAGTCAGATATGCAAAAAAATTGTGGTTATAGATCATTTTTTTGTGTGAGAAAAACTGTAGGTGAGAAAAAAGCATCGAGTAGGTGACAGTCACCAGCACAGCGCCTAAGCATATAAAACTAATCCGACGAAATCCGGTGAGATCTTTCCTTATCTTTCTTTGTTTATAAATATTTTGTGTCAATTACCTTGCCAAAAAGCACCAAAGCGAACGCATAATTATGATCTAGTATTTTCACTTTAAAAATATTATGTAACATATATCATATAGTTTGTCAAATGAAAAGCTCTAACTTTTGGTCCATAAACTTTACTTTTTTATTAATAATTTTGATACATACAGATTCTACATGTACTCTACATATTATTATCTACATGTATTCTGCTTCCTGCATGTCATTATAGTAGGTATAAATAATAATCGATAACAAAGAAAGATCCCTACAAAACTTTCACCAAACACATTCTATAAAGACATCTATTGCACAAAATTTCAAAGCGAATACCAAGAAAGGTCAACATCTGGTCGCCATAAAAAGTTTCCAAAAGCAATAAAATTTAACTTCACTATTGCACTAACATTAGTAGATGGACACTTTAAACACATTTGCCAAAGTACACAAAAAAAAATTGAAACAACAGAGATCCTATGCTTTGCAAAAAAAACTAATAGTCACATGTGCATGTCGTAAACCATTCAAAAGTACAACCCATACAAAAAAGAGGTGGCCCGACTAACATTTTGTTGAAAGCATGTTAAAAACAAAAGACTTGACGCTTTGACAATACAAAATACAATAACACCTTAGTCATAATTCACTAACCCTCTAGTTATAAGCCCCTTTCTACAGCTAAAAAACAAAGGCATACACTTTCAAACTACCTGACGATGGAAAATATCTACTTTGAGAAAGAGCTTACCACATCAACCACTATCCAAGAAACGAAAGAGAGAAGTCTAAATTAACCCACCACAAGAAGAAATAAGAAAAGCAGCACAAGAAACATTAGATATTGATCAAAAAGCGACCAGACAAGATCTTTTACATTTTAACGAGAAATATAAACCTTGCGGTGAAACAAGTGAATCAGCAATCAAATAGCAGACTAGGTACCTGGAAAATCATCAAAGAAATCTTGAGCCTAAAAGAATCAGGATTACTGCCATATTTACACATGCGTAGACAAATACTATCAACAGAACATCAGCTTACCGGTATCGGAAAATTGAAAGAGTAACCGAACATAGTACAGTTTTAAGAGACTTAAATGCACAGAGAAGGTCAAGGAATTTTGGAAAAGGTCTTCATCATAGACAGAAGAAAGATACTCCGCCTAAAAAACTTATTTAATAGCAAGAAAACTCAAAAACTGGAACCAAAACCTTGCCATTGACTATTTAATGAAGAAATCCTATAGGAACCACAAAATATTCAAATCGATTGCAGAAACTACGTATTCCAATAAGAAACTACAGATTGCAAACAATGTAAGGTGAACCTACAGTGTACACATACAGCTCAACAAGCTCTGCTCTATAACCTCGTCGGAAAACGGATTTCAACCAGAAAATTTGAATCTAATAAGATTTTTTCAATGAGAATACATTCTTTCACCAAGAGCATAAAAACCTAATCCAACGAGACAGTTAGCACTGTCTTATGCCTCAAGAAGACAATTCATGGATATCTTGAAGACATCGGAAAATAACTTAAGTGCTGAAAGAAATTAAAAATATCCACGGAAAAAAAATATCCACGAAATAGTGAAGAAATAAAAACCTGATGGAAAGGATGGAAGAAACTCAATGTAACAATCACCCTGCATAAAGATCATTGAACTAAAAAGAAATCATACTAGATTACACCAAGGCGAACCGTNTATTGAGCATCCTACATGATTTCTGATGAACATAGGCGGTAGGAAGTTTGCCGAGTCAACAGTACCTCCTTGAGGAAGTTCCTCTGCGCGGCCTCGTCGACGCGGTAGAGCTGTTTGAGCACCATGACCTCGTTGGTGGCGCGGTGCGTCACCTTGTACACCTGCCCGAAGAAGCCCGAGCCCAGCAGCTCGCCCTACGACAAAATAAATTAGTAAACATAGTTTGGGACGCTACATGTGTCGATACTTTAGCCCCTTCCCACCTCAGGGCCATTCCTTCCCATCAGTTGCTAAAGCTGGGGCTGCAGCAGAGTCGGCTGAGTTAGCCAAACGACGACGACGAAAATTTATATTTTTATTTTGTTTAGAGTTAAGTTTGCCTTAGTTGTAAACATGTATTTATAGCTTACAGAGCATTGACTACTGACTGACTCGCTCACTCATCACGAAATCTCAGAAACTACAAGTACTAGGAGTCTCTTTTGCATGGGGGTTCGTTTTAGAACGCAGGTGCTCACTAATAACGGATTTTACGAATCTCCCCCCTAAGGGGGTAAAACGGGATCCACGCGTACGAAGTCACCAGAAAGCCAGCCTTACTCTAGCCTCAGATTAAGAACCTATGCTATTCGCACTTCTCGTCCGAACTGCAACTTCTGTGTTGCCAAGATTTATAACCCGTTTGTCAAAAAAATCAACCAGCTAAGGTAAGATTAATACATCTTTTGTGCACCAATTAAGTTAGTAATGATGTCGTGTCCTGCGTGCCCAAACAACTGCCCGCAGGAAGATTTAATGAATGCTACTGACAACTTCATTCTTGTAGCGGAGTTTGGGGTGACACTGTGGTTTGTTGTCGACACGACAAGAAAAAGTAAAGGTATATTTTAAGAGATAATAATAAACTTTAAATGTCGCTTCTTTTATTTTACAGAGCAACACATGCGTTTATTTTATCTCTGAGAAAGAGTACATTATAAAACGACATTTAAAGTTTATTATCTCTTAAAATAATACAGTGTGAGTCACGTTAAAGTGTACATATGAAAATAGATGAAACTAGACCTATTTTTATCGACAAAAAAGAGGTCAAAAAAATTTTGAGATTTTTTTTTATTTTTTATAGAATTTTTTTTCTTCCAATTACTTGTTGTAAAGAAAACGTAATAACTTTTAAACTAAGCGGTATATCCTGATAAAATAAAAACAGTAATAATGCAAAATAACAGGCGATACTAAACTAATACATAAAATACACAAAAAATGCCAACAAATAATAAAAAATGATACTTTTTGAAAAAAATCTGCTTAAAAATTCGTGTTTTTTTGGTTATTTGATAAATTTCTCCAAAAAATGCCCCTATAACCGGTGGTTTTTATTACTTTGTATTATTCTCTATCGTATTATCTTTGTAAAACCAAAAATCGCATGTCTCTATCCCTATCACAACATTTGCTATGATCGTTTGAACAAAGGCCTGCCACAACATTATTCTCCGCTACAGGTAGAGACAATTTTAATTTTAACTAAAATGCTTATTTTACTTCGAAATCTTTTGTTTTTATTTGAAATCTAACTTGTCTTTATCAAAATTACAAATCTAGAGCCATTTTCAGTTTTGTTGTTAACGAAGCGTTGAATGGCGCGCCCGGAGAGGCTTAGTTCAAACGATCATTGCAAACGTTGTGATAGGGATAGAGACATGCGATTTTTGGTTTTACGAAGGTAATACGATAGAGAATAATACAAAGTAATAAAAACTACCGGTTATAGGGGCATTTTTTGGAGAAATTTATCAAATAACCAAAAAAACACGAATTTTTAAGCAGATTTTTTTCAAAAAGTATCATTTTTTATTATTTGTTGGCATTTTTTGTGTATTTTATGTATTAGTTTAGTATCGCCTGTTATTTTGCATTATTACTGTTTTTATTTTATCAGGATATACCGCTTAGTTTAAAAGTTATTACGTTTTATTTACAACAAGTAATTGGAAAAAAAAATTCTATAAAAAATTAAAAAAAAATCTCAAAAAATTTTTGACCTCTTTTTTGTCGATAAAAATAGGTCTAGTTTCATCTATTTTCATATGTACACTTTAACGTGACTCACACTGTATAATGTACTCTCTCTCAGAGATAAAATAAACGCATGTGTTGCTCTGTAAAATAAAAGAAACGACATTTAAAGTTTATTATTATCACTTAAAATATCTTCATATTTCCACAATGAGTTTTCACTATGACATTCATTTGATAGACGTCAAAGTCATAGACAAACCATAGACCTTAAATTAAAATGTATTTACTTAACAGGTATAATACCTTGATAGACTGTAAAAAACTTTATAAAACAAGTACCTGCAGCAAGTCAGCGGCGCGGAATACAGTCTGGCCAGGCGCGGGGTGCGCGCGGAAGGAACGCGCACGGCTTAAGTCTCGGAGCACCCCTCCACACCCCTCACCTCCTTCCACACTGCGGGAATTACATTCACATTCAAATACATTATGTATAAGCCTTCCATGAAACTTGTTTGTATTATTTGCCGAGAGATGTCACTGCTCTTTGAGGCGCGTAAAGCTGTACCGCGGTGTCCAGATTTTTTCCCCCGGCTTTATATACCTGGAGTATTTTGACATCTGTTAACCATTGTGAACCATTGACAACCTGTGTCAAGCATTAAATTGTCACCTAGATATTGACGTCTTATTTAAACCTAGATAAGAGTCCCTTAAGTGCGCCGAGAGTATCCGTGGTTTATTCACATTATTTATACGTTAGTTGGCAATTCCTGCCTTTTCAATCTTGATGTGAAGGCGGATCGACATTGCGAACTAATTTGAACGTTAACCTGTTGACTTAGTGCTCAAATCAGTCAGCAACCTTGCAAGCAGCCTCGTATTATATCGTATCCACACACGCCTTTAATCTTGACCAAGGATTACCTACATTGCAAGTCTTTCAGTTTATTGTTCTTAAAAATTAACCTAAACTGTTACTAGCTATGATTTTAACGCTGAAAACTTTACACGGGAATATTGAATGTAATGTCTCCAAACAAAGCAAACATAAGTTCATTTATATTTAAAAAAAACTCGCTGAAAGAGTGATTTCTAAATTATAGTAAGAGACGCTTTTCAGAAACGTATAAATAAATAGATAAACATACAAGTGTCAAAATAACAATACTTTTTTCCATAAAATGTAGTGGAATAGTTTTAATAACACTTACACATCAAGTAACTTCGACATGCTGCTGCTTCTCTCCTTATCGCCCAACAGCGGCGAGGACGGCGTCTGCCGCTTCCTCATCTGCCGCCCCTTCCCCCCATCCTCCCCCTTCCTCTTAAACAGCCTCTCTTTCCTCCCCCCTCCCCCCTCTTTATGCTCCGGAATGTCCAAGTCTGTTGTGTGTTTCTTTAAGTCTTCCCTCAGGATTTTCCTTTCAACAGGCGATTTTGTGTCGTGTTTCAGCTTTTCTTCTGAGTCAGATGTACGCTTGTTGTTATTATTGTTGTTGTTGTTGGTGCTGTGGGTTGTTGCTTCGGGGTTGTGTTCTATGGTTAACTGGAAAGATAAACGATTTATAAGCACAATAGAAAACTGAGGAAAGATCAGTGGGTAAAGGATACAGTCTAAACACCAAATGGGGTAAACATCTTAGGTGCTGGAAACAGGGCGAATATGTAATCCGCAAAGAAATTAACAAGAGGATTTTGAAGCTAAGATTCAGCTCCCTTTTAGCCCAAAGTGGATGTATTTTTTGCATAGATTGAGCCAGGTCAGCTTGTAGCCTACTTGTAGGCATGCGCGTAGCAGGGGGGCCGGAGGCGCCGTGCCCACCCCAGAATGTTCGGTGCAGTCCTGTTGTCTCCCCCAGGAATGGTCTGGCGCCCTCCCAGGATTTGGGCTACTGACTCGAAGATGACAGTTGATAGTACTCACTAATGAGCCACCCTAGTAAGCCAATGCTTGTATGTACTGTACGTGCCTTCTACCTTTATGACAGTGGCCAACCTGTGCTGTACTGTAAGTGACATGGTACCCGACCTGTAGTACAGCGGCCGCAGCAGCTAGCACGCGTTCTATCTCATCAGCAGGCGTGGTCCTAACGTCAGCAGTCCACATGATGAGTTGATCCTTACGCGCCCAGTATTAAGGACAACTGTCGACCTGTACTGTACGTGCTCTGTCCTTTATACCTGTAAGACAGCGGCCGGGCGCGCCAGCACCCGTTCTATCTCGTCAGCAGGCGTGGTCCTGACGGGCGCGCCGTTGATCTGCAGCGTCAGCAGTCCACGCGATGAGTTGATCCTTACGCGCCCTGTATTAAGGACAACTGTCGACCTGTACTGTACGTGCTCTGTCCTTTATACCTGTAAGACAGCGGCCGGGCGCGCCAGCACCCGTTCTATCTCGTCAGCAGGCGTGGTCCTGACGGGCGCGCCGTTTATCTCTAGGATGCGGTCTCCGATCTGCAGCGTCAGCAGACCGCACGACGAGTCGATCCTATGGAAGAGAGGATTTAACTGAATTAGCCTTCCAGGCCGGACTAGGACGTGTATCGCCGTGGTAAAATCTTATTGATGATTTTAGTCGACAAAAGTATGGACTTATAGCGTAAAATCGATAAATAAAAGCTTGCAAACGAAAGAAAGCAGACGACTGAAAAAGCGCCTCATAAATAAAAAAGAACAACGGTCTACTACACCACGTGAATTTTGGACGGCTTACTAAGGGGGAAACCTTTAGTCATTGGACACCACACAATAAAACCATATTGTTAAGGTTTCTTTACAACCGGGAACAATGCAACTGATCTCTTTTCTATAGAGTCCTATGACTATAGGTCCAATAACAAATTATAATTATCTGGACTTCCCTTACAAATATGAATAATCACAGATTTTATCATTTTATAAATTATGCAAATTGCAATTTATCACCTATTTATCTCCATCAGTCGCAATCTCTTTTTGTTGTAATAGAAATGCGATTATTAATTCAATAAAGATCTGTCAAATAACTCGACTGCATGGCCCGTATTCTATTCTATTCTTAAGTGTACAATAATATTTCGGTCGACTTATTACATTTAATTCAATAGTAGGTTGTTGTCATCGCAAAGTTATTTTGGTCCGCTAATACGTAACTTTCGTAGAATCAACTGACGGAATGAAGTCACTGAACTAAGGCTGAGTTGCACGACCTAACTTTGACAGTAACTATGACGATAACCCGTGTTTTTTACGGAGTTTGACAGATTTTTGACGTTTGTCAAAGTTAAAGTAAGATGGTGCAACCCAGCCTAAGTTACTAACGTGACTTATTTTTGCCAAACCAAAAATACACAGCAAACTGCACTTAAAAAACTAAAGGGCATTACTTACACACTCACTCGACTACGTGTAGCTTCACAAATCATATTTGCATCACTTCACTATAAACGGGACTATTCCCACCTCTCTTTCCCACCGCTGCAACTCCTGTGTAGCCAGGATCTACAGCTTGACATCCAATAAAACCCAACCAGTGAAGGTCAAGTTTGTCCCGGGGGAAAGTTAAAATATGTACACTATGTAAATAAAACGTTTTAATAACATACTGTGTATGTATTGATAGATAGATAAATCATTTATTTGCACACGCTTTGACACACAATTAGCAAAAGTTAACAATAGGGGACAAACTACAGGACAAGCTTACACTGAGTAGTCTACTCGCAAATTAATTGAAACATTAAAATATGCATGACTTACATAATGTTTATCAATATATTATTATCCTATAATATTATTAGGCCAGTTCGCTTGGAGTGTGACTCAACATGCATTGATAATGGCAGCAGTTTCTTTAAAGGAAATATTAAAGGATAATTCTATTTACTACATAAATTGTGAAAAAAAATGAAATAATGCTACAAAAGCTATGTGGGTATATTATACAATAAAGAAAAAAAAACATATCAATTGCTCTGATACTTACACGCTAAAAAAATCTTGACTGTTTATTACAGAAATTTAACGATCTTTTGATCAAAATTAGGTTTAATTTAATGGAAACCTACATTTCGATAATTTGGCGCCAAAAATGTAAGAAAATATAATATGCAACACATAAAAAAGCTCGTGTGTTAAAACTTAAAATGATTTAACTATACAAAATATGAATATTGTTTTAAAATAAATACTATTGTTCATACACTTACAGCATCACCTCTTTCTCGATCAATGACTAAAACTACTTTGGCAAACATAAAGTTATATTTTATGCTGTACACAAAATCAACACAGTACCATGAAATGCACTTCGAACTCAATACAAATAGATAATATTATATTTTAATGTATTAATAATTATGTAACGTAGTAACCAATAACAGTGACTGATTATACTGCATACGCGACTATCACCCGCGCAGACGGTGATTCATAATAAAGATGAATAACATTTGTTTGTTTGTCACTCACAATGAAATTGCTTCAAGCATATCACCCGATGCTTGAGTGACGTCATAAGATTGACCACAAAAGTCCACCAAAAAAAAAGTCTTGGTCTAAGCGTGGAGGTATTAGTTCCAAAATACTGAACTGTCCTATCCATGACATTGACAGTGGGGCGCCACCGTCAATACCGGATCGCTGGTTCCGATTTTTGCCATGTTAGAAACCATATAGTTGAACCATGGTAGCGCCCCCCTGTCATTGAGTTTGGTGGGACAGTTCAGCGTGGGTCATCTACAGAGATTCCAACTCTGGATTTAAAGTCTGTCATAATAACATACCATTGGCGGAATTCTCGTCAAAATAATGACGAGCTCTGTTTTCTTAATGATTAACGTCATAGGCACTCGTGTCACTTACAAAGGAATTACCCGAAACATCACCCGGTGTATGTGTGACGTCATAGGAATAGGCCAACAAAAGAGTGACGTGTGCGTTTTCTTGTATGGATCTAGCTCCACAATGTGGCAACGTGATAGTTGTGATATGTGTAGTGTCCGACCGAATATGGATTTTCAGCCGAAAACGGAAACGAAAACGAAGCTTCGGCTGCAGTCTCATTTTCGGCCGAAAACGAAAACGAAAACGAAAATTACCTTCAACTCTCAAATTTCAATCTGAAATTATGTAAAAACATTGAAAACCGTTAATGTTTTGACCAAAAACATAATGATGTTTGACAGTTGTTTTTGATAAGGATTGATTAAAGAAAACTGGCATTAAAACACAAAAAGTTGAATTATGAATTCTTAATAGAATATNGTGTAAAAACTAAAAATGTACGTCGAAAGCTCTGCTTATGTGCTTTCCTAATACTGATTTTCAGTGGAAGCTAACCTATCCTTGGTATTCCATAGCTGCAATAGGTACTTACCTACTACCTACTCATTAAAAAAATTATACGCTTGATTCCAGTCGTTGCTGCCAGTTTTCAATATTTCAAACCTCAAGTACCTCATCATCATCAACAGCCCTTTACAGTCCACTGCTGGACTATGAGCCTCCTCCACTATAGTGGAGGGTTTTGCCATAATCTCCACGCTTGGCAGGCGGGTTGGAGATCGCAGTTTAAAAGATTGATGTTTTTCAGAGAGCGCTGCTGCCCATTCTCTGTTTGATGTGTAGTCCCTAAGTCGCCTCTTACGACACCTGCGGGAAGAGTAGGGGTTGGTGACAAATGTATTCTACTCTGCCGTCACCACACGGCTTCACGATACATTGAGAAAGCTCAAGTATCGATCTTACCAGTTCAGTGTTACAAGCTACATGCCATAGAAACTTTTTACACGTCTCGCCGAAGCAATAGAAAGGGCCGCACCTTGCGAAGGTATTTTGCTTGTCCAACTTGTTCGATCGATAGAAAATTATTACACAACTATGATTAACTTAGTTTGAACTTAAAAGTAAACTTGGAGAGCAAAGCTTTGCTTATAGGCAAGCGATTTTAGATTTGTTGGGGCACAAGTCAATAATGAAGAAGTGTGAAGAACGAAATTATATCTGAAAATAAATAACTTTGTTATTCCGCACTTTATTCTAAACTGACAAATTCAAATCTAGTTACACACCACTTTCAAAGTAAAATAGGTCTTCAATTATTGCCAAAATTATGTTCGTCTTTTATAACTTCACTGTGAGGTAATGGAGCCGTAATCATCAATCTCTCCAAATTACAACTGAAAAACATCCACAAGCAAAGCTAATAATACAACCAATTTGTCTATGGATTAGGTGTTTTATAATCGACCCTAATGATTGGTTACGAAACATGGAAAGCGACGCGGTAGATGGCGCGCGCTTTCTCTCATCTCCAGCAAGCACCAGTATGCTAATAGGCTATATTTGGAAAATATACATTTTGTCGATGAAGATTAAGAGTAGGCGCACACCGTTGATTTTTCGTCGGCCGATAGTTTAGTCGGGCAGTTGATCAGTATGGGCATGTATGGGAGTGCGCACACTACGCCGATTCGATTTGGCCGATTCTTCATACAATTTGAAATCGGGCACAACTATCGGCCAACTAAAAATCAACGGTGTGCGCCTACTCTTATTGACACTACGCAATAGTAGTAAGTTACCATGACATAGCGCAAGATTAAGATTCACTCGCTTAAAGAAACATCATAAATAGTATCTTTAACGTGTCTTATCCATTTTATTCGCATCATTTTATATAAAATAAAGTAAAGACAAGTTCCGTAGTTTCTTGAGATTTAACTTCAATGTTTTTCTTGGAAACGTTCATTCAATCAGAGTAGCTACAGGAAACCTAATTAAAAAGAAAGATATCTGCAATTAAAATCTCTTACATAAAGTCCTTACTTTCACGATACATTTTTAAAAGTTTTTGAATACAAATTCAAATATTAATTTTGAATGTAGTAATTTTTAGGGTATTTAAAAAAGGTATAGTTTTATTTTAATACTAGAAGTACGGCTTTTGTTCGTTATTTCAGCCATAAAGCATCTACCTACTACTGGACCAAGACCTCCCCCTAGAATTAGATGTTAGGGCACTTATACACATTCCAAATAATATGCCTTACCACCACTTCGGGACAAGAGCGACAGAGAAGAAGTGGCGGAAGAAACTCGACTTTAAGGCCCACTTTCCATTTCTGAATCGATCCAAAATTGAGTGGAGAGATGATGAGGAAAAATTACGAAATCTGATTGGTCGGTTATTTAAAACACATCTCTCGTCTCCTCTGTTTTCCGCTATGGAGGAAAAACCGTCGAACCTTAACTTTGAACTTCTCCTATCTTCTTCTGATTAAATGTTGCGGGTCAAATGACAATTTAATTTTCCCCGGGACAAACTTGATCTTAACTGGTTGGGTCTTTATTGGTGGTCAATCTGTAGATCCTGGCTACACAGAAGTTGCAGCAGTGGGAACGAGAGGTGGGAATAGTCCCGTATGGCGGAAAAAACTCAACTTTAATGATGGCCCGATCTAGCGTACCTGTATGTAAGAGGTAGTAGCGTGAAATATTTGCTATGTCATCGGATCGCAACCTGCTTGATCCCCGGAGAAAGTTCTGGGTCAACACCCAGCGATAGCGTTGCATAACGTGAGAGCCATTGTTCACTTGTTTTGAAGTGCAAAATATATTTTTGCTAGTTGATGCTGTAAGCCAGGGCTCATCAATAGACAATTAACTCTCGAGTAATTGTTAACAGGAAAACCCACACATTTATTATCTAGAAAATCTAAAAATAGCTCTTTTTGGTCTTTATCTGAATAAAGACCTTTCTGGACCTGGTATTTATCTGAATAAAGAGTTATTTTTATTTTTTAGTTTCTGGTTCTGAAACCAGAACCACATGAGCCCAAAATCTCAGCATCTTTAAAAATGACTGTGTTTTGTTTGTGTTTTGGGCTCATGTGGTTCGGGTTTCAGAACCAGAAACTAAAAAATAAAAATAACTCTTTATTCAAGTAAAGACCAGGTCCAAAAAGAGTTATTTTTAGATTTTCTAGATAATAATCTAATAGTGGATTTTAATTTGATTTACATTTTAAATAAAGCATTATCTTCTAGACTATATTAAAATCAGAAGTAAATTTTCATAGAGATCATGAGCTTTTTAAAGCCTTTAAACTTAGCCTTTGCTGTCTGTACCGGGTGAGAGTAAACAAGTAGCATTACCGTATATTATCGCCGATTACTTACTTAATGTTTCTTGCGGTATGTTATAATACACGTAATAATACCATACTCGCAGTACGATCAAACAAGTTATAGACCTTAATCAGTGTGGATTTTTTGAAAATTGGTTAAAATCATTAAGACACACATAAAGAAGGCTACAAAAGGCGATCTTAATAGCCAATGACAGTCTGTCCCAGTCAATGTTCCAAACGAAAATAAGTAAGTCGTGTCCCGGTCAAAATTCCACATGGAAATAATGATTGAAAAACTGGTAAAAATGCATCTACAAGGCAAGGAGACGAAACATATCGTCTCGATCTGGACAGAAATATCATATGCCTCTTAGTATAATTTTTATGCATTTCCGACTCTCAGGATAATAATATCCGTTTCAAACTGGATTTTATTGAATTATAATTTCATGCATATTGTATTCAGAGCGTTGTTTTATCTGCGGAGAAAGTTCTGGGTCAACATCCAGTGCCAACTGCTGGCGTTACGGCTGTTGCGCAACGCATTGTTCAGACGCTGCGCGGGAGCAGTGCGCAGCGTGGCTTATGAATGGATGGAGTAAAGTTTTAGCTAGTAGAAATTGGCAATTAAAAAAATAGCCGAATAATATTGATACCGAACGGTTCATGGTCTTTTTTTTTATTTATTACGGTATACCAACAACATTACAACAAAGTAATTACATACAAATCTTACATATAGAAGTTTAGTGTGTATGCATGCCAATAACAGGTACACACAGCTTTGGCTAATATACTTAGTTTATTTCAATTAATAAGTAGATAAGAAGTGAGTCTTTTGATATCAAATGCTTGTGAAATTGACTTTTATAATAAAAGCCGCGTGTCGAAGAGTGAACTATGAATGGATGCCGTATTTCGTAGTAGAGTTCGGTGGAAAATGGATTTTTTTCTTTCAAAAGCCGAATTATTAATTCCGAACGGTGCCGAAATGTTTTGATTTTAGTTGTTTGAGAAATTTCTCAATTGAAAAGCTAATTGGCTTTGATTTAAGCAAAAGCCACGTGTCGTAGACTTATGAATGGATGTAGTACGAGTATTTCATAGTAGAGTTCGCGTCGGTGGAAAGTGGCAATTTTTTTGTAATAAAACCTGTGTTGTTGTCGATGAAAAGTTTTTGTATTCTTTTGATTCTATTTGTTTGCGAAGTTGACTTTTATGAAAATAAACCTAGCATTCTCTCAACTGAGAACCGTGGTGTGTAAAAAAATATTTTAGATGGCAAAGTGAATGTTAACGATGAAAGTTCAAACTCTGTATGAGTCGAGTTTTATCATAGAAGTACCAGTTTCTATTGGCGCAACATAGAGGTCATGAGTCTCGGAAGCCGAAAGTTATGTTCAAGATGTCATTGGGCACGGTGATTTGCGGATGATGGGTGATATTAAACATTATTGAAAAGCTTTTTCTATTTCAATTAAAATTTTATTGACTGTGGGAAAATTAGTAGAACTATATATCTTTCAAATACAAACAATTGTATGCGAGTTATGTGTTATCTATAGATCTTCAAGTGTTTCATAACAGTTTATAGGTATCTTCATTGATTTATAGATCTCTATTGAACCAACTAACGAGACTACTAATTATCGATCAATCTAATCATAGATTCAACAATCTATTAGTTTTCTGCAACGTTTATCAGATCGTCTGTCCATCAGGCAGGACTCTTGCTCTTACCACATGATCTGCCAAAGCAAACAGTGGCGATTGATGATGATCGCGTGTTGAAACGTTGGGTTTGGCAACTACCCGCAAATTGATATGGCCGTGGCCGCCGGTTATTGTTGCGCTAAACATTCTTTGGAGATCAACTGATAACAATAGCTACTTATCTGACTCATTTATTGTCCCGAAGCAGTGGCAGGGTTAAAGTAATACTAGGACATGAAAAAACGCTTTTGAAAAGTCAATTTTCAGAAAATAATAGAAAAATACATACAAAAACACTAAAAAAGCTTAAATCGAATGATGAGGTTAAAATGACATATTCGTGATCGTGAAATGGGAGTCTACAAAATTTTTGAAAAACTTTAATTTCAATGTCCTTGAAGCTTAAACTAACCACAACAGCTTCTAAATACAGTTAATTGCACATCAGACTCTACATTTTTATTGCAAAATGGCACCATCATACTACTTAAGGAGCAACAGAGTTAAGGTTGGTGTGCCGTGGTTTTTCCACCGGCATCGTAAGTGCTAACTCGCTGTATCCCGTAGCCTTTGTTTTCATTATCACTGCTCGTTATCACTCTATGAGTTTGTGAAAGTTCACAATGTGCGTGTATGAGTATGTTTTGTGAAATACGTTTTGATTTAGAACCAAGGTTAGGGTTGTTAGATTGTTTTATCTAGCAATATTAGGTATTATATTTATTAATTATATGGTATTTTAACAAAAAACCTTAAATTAAATTAAGTATTAACTACAGTTATTGAACTTTTTAAAATGTTGCTACAGTATCATTCAGAACCAGTGACAATTCCAATAAAACCAGCAACTCATTGCCGACATTTAGCTCGGCGATCACTATTTCATCCTTTCTCTTTAGCATGGGATTCCCATGGCATAAACGTAATCTACAGTCCTGCTTTATTTTAATCCTGTTGACCGCTCGGAGCGCTTGGTGAACCGTATTCTTAACATAACACAAAAATACATAATAACATACCTATTTATTTAGCTTTCGTGAAAGGGTTGACAGCGCGTGTTAACAGGGATATACTCGTAGTTATGTAATTTGTTTAAGATAATAGTGGTAGCCTTTAAAAAATCCAATGTTAATGCTTAGTTTTTTCTTTTTTTTTTGCCTGTGACTTCTTATCTTAACTCATCTTAGATATTATTTCCTTTTTCTTAGTTGGGAACTTTTGTCAGAGACGGTTTGGTCGTCAGAACTCAAGTTTGTTTGTCTGTTTGTGAATATGGGCGTTAGTTGGTGCGCTATGGAATAAACTCTAGTACCTAACTTGATAATTTACTCGTCGCTTACTATGGGCCTCATAAGAAGGCTCAAGGTCACCCAAAGGGCGATGGAGCGGGCTATGCTCGGAGTTTCCCTGATCGAATCAGAAATGAGAAGATCCGCAGGAGAACCAAAGTAACCGACATTAAGTGGCAGTGGGCGGGGCACATATCTCCTAGAGACGATGGCCGTTGGGGCAGGAAAGTTCTCGAGTGGCGACCACGGGCTGGAAGACGTAGCGTGGGCAGGCCTCCTACTAGGTGAACCGACGATCTGGTAAAGGTCGCGGGAAGAGTTTGCATGCGGGCAGCGCAGGACCGTTCATTATGGAAAACCTTGGGGGAGGCCTTTGTCCAGTAGTGGACGTCATTTGGCTGAAATGATGATGATGATGATGAACTTGATAATTTATCAATAGATTTTGAACTATTGAGTTTGATAAATTGTTTCATTTGAATACTAGCATTTTATTGCTTACGTACTACCGGACGACCTTAGTAGAGGTGTGGTAGAGGTTCAATATTTACTAAGGACGACGCATTTTAATGTCTAGGTCGAGCATCTATTGAGATCGCAATTAACACAGAGGTTGTATGCTTGATACAAGTAAATAAATAATGGTAGTTTATGAACCATTCTGTGTTCGTGAACGTGCATGAGCAGGCAAATGAAAAAAATCAGTGCAACATCACTTTTCAAGTTCTCTCAAGAAGTCCGCGTCAGGTTTCAATAATCAATCATCTATGTTATCTCATTTACCATCAACATTCATTATTTCATCAAATATCCTTCTTCTTCTTCGTCGCTAAACTCTTGGAAGAGTGGTCGTATGGCAAACTACCTATTTTTATATTTTTTTTATTGAATACTATTTTTAAATTATAAATACTTGACACTGGCCATAATATGTGCAAATCACACGAAACAAAAAAAACTTCTTTGGGTCGGAGACATTAATACTTTTTGTGGTTTTAAAAACTAATTAACTGGCATATAAGAAAAAAAAATACTTAAAAAACACTTTTTTGACGTGTCAATTAAAGGCTCAAATCATATGTATGGCACACTATTTGAGTCCATAAAGAGACTTTAATTTTTTCTTTGCTATTTTTACCACACATTAATTTATGTCGACTGTATATTTTAGTTACGCCTTGATTCCTCAATAACACACAGTTCCTTAAGAACGAAAGGTCTTAGCAAACTTGGCGACTGACGAAAAGCCATCGCATCTTTAAATATAAGTAAAGTGTATAAACAATGTTGGTTAATTTGTGCCTTAACCAATTTACGTGTTTCATCCTTGTCAAGGGGACTGCTAACCGTCTCTCCTTTCAATAGATGTAATATTAACTGTGGTTACGCGTTTCTACTGACGTTCTCTCAGATTTTCCAGACTATTGCCTGCGATTACGATGCACTATAATATTACACGAATTACAAGCTATTGAAGTGAAACCGAGAGAAACGTAGCCTACAGGCTTGTAGCTTTCTTCTCGTGGGAAGCGAGCTTCTATACGGGGTGGTAGAGCATAGAAAACTTATTTATCAATACGAGTAAATGAGAGGTAATTCCCATGTTATAAATCTGGTAAGAATTATTTTGGATTAAAACACCCAGTGTATTCTAACATTGATCTGTCTATTCGTTTTTAACTGTAAATAACTAACTGGGTAATGAATGATGTATGGAAAAGGCGTCAATATTTTGCACAGCCTACACTTAGTGAGCAAATAAATGAATATGAATATGAATACGTTATTTGTGTGATTAATGAAACTTGTGAAAAAATAAAATAAGAACATCCAAAAATACTTTTTTCAATTAATTGTCAGTCATTATTAGTAGAGAAACTTATTTTGTGCTAAGAATAAGAAATACAAGTTTTCCGTACAGTTAAAAAATAAAGTGTTTAATCAAAATGAGTAATGTTTGAAAAATAATTTAAAAAAATATAGGAAGTAGAATCAACATTTTTTTTACCTAGAGCAGGTTTCAATGCTTAAAAAAAAATTCGCCGATTTTTGCCATAGCCTATTTCTAGAGTTAACAGAGGCGCTACGTTATATTTTTAAAATCATCCAGACCCAGTCCAGCTGACCTTAACTTTCAAACGGACAAGTTCAGGCAAGACTAGCGATTTCCCTCGGTTTCCATAGAGTATAGACCGCGATAGGCCTAATGCCTGTTTGGCGCGAAAACCGGACTCTGTAGGGCTGGCACTTGTCAGTTACTAAATACAGTAACTTAATTGTTGATGATTTCCAAAGATATTGTTTTAATATGTTGGAACTGATCATGTATAATTTTATCAAAGTAATATTACAAGAAAAATAATTGCATTGTAAGTATCAAGTTGTTAAAATAATAACGAATTATAAGAAATAAATGAAGTAGTATGTAACAGTGTTCAGCTTCAGATTGAAAGAGCTAACGAAGTTAATTAAATCATAAATCGACGAAAAATATTTTCAACACATTGGCAGCTGCTTCGTGTATCGTGAAAATTAAAAACAATTTAAACGACTCTTACGAAAGTACTTCCAGTTGGTTGCGCAAGCGTCTGGCTTGTATGCCAATTTGCGGAATTTCGCACGGATGTTACCTACTTCGAAATACTTAAACGGTGAGAGGGATTTATCTGAACAAGTGTAGTACAATCTAATTTAGTTTGGTATTAGACTTGGTTCATATTTGGCAAACCTAAACGAATTCAATTTGCAGCTTCGTAACTAGCTTTTTGTGAATATTTAGGAAATCCTGTAAAACCTACAATCAATATACTTGTGACCCTATTCTGAAATCAATAACACGTCAATCACATAACAAACTCCTCACTCGATTTTCTGTAAATAAAACCATGACCACTTATTGCACAGCCGGCTAAAAGTTAAAAACAAAAGGCGGCAGCCCTACTCACAGTTCGCCCCACCAGGCCTTCTCCGCACGAACGTTCGCGTCGGTCGCTCACTGGTCCTCGAAGCGGTCGGTCGCCGCTCGTCGGTCCGGTTACTCTTCGCCGGTTTCTCAATTCGCGCCTTTTCGGTTTCCTTTCGGCTCTTGAATTTGGAACCGCCGCGCCTGGTGAACTTGCTTATGCTCGTGGTGGTCTCTACATTGTCTGTGGTCTCAGTTTCTGTGTCTGTGGTGTCTGGTGGAGCGGTCGCTTTGGTGCGACGCAAGAAGTTGTTCCGGCGATCTTTGAGAGCCTGCGGAGGAAAATACGGTTAGTAATGTGTTTTTTTTTATTTGTCCTGCTGTAACCATTTTGAAAATTAAACGAAATAAAACTTTATACAGTTTTTTTTGCTAACGACACAATAATAAATATTTTGAACCATTTGCGGTACATTAAGCATCATCTCAACAACAAATGAAAACCATTTGATCGATATTAACTTAATTAATAATGCAATACACTTAAAATTACATTCCTTACTTTGTAACAACTCAATCAAAGACTAAAAATAAAACAGCATTCTAGACGATAGCAAACTAATAGATAAATAATGTATATTGTCGATTATAAAAAACGAATAACATAAATTTGTAACAGTAACTTTTCAAAAATGGACGCAGTTAATTAAAATGTACAAAATCTATATATATAAAAGAAAGTCGTGTTAGTTACACCACTTATAACTCAAGAACGGCTGAACCGATTCAGCTGAAAATTGTCAGGGAGGTAGTTTAGAGCCAGGAGAAGGACATAGGATACTTTTTATCCCGTTCGAAATTAAAAAAAAAAGTCTGCTTATTTATTGCCATTAAGGCGGAACAAAGTTCGCCGGGTTAGCTAGTGATGATATAAAACCAGTCTCTACATTCTAACAACTGTAATTTCAAACGAAAGCTCTACCCACCGCAAATGACAGCAATTCACAAATTATGCTCAATGGTTCGTTAAACTTAAATCCAGTCTAATGAGCCCAAATTACGGTGAAGGTAAACTGAGCAGGATTAGTTCCATGACTCTAACCACAGAGAAATAATATGGTTGCTGTGATTTTCGATGTCATTGCGTTGTTTCTAAAAACATATTCGAGGACATAGACAATATTACTACTGGCTGGTAAAAAAAAAGTAAGAAAAAAGTGATCGAATTTCAAATTATTGCGCTATATGATTCTTTTATTTTTAAATCGCTGTTTACATTATTTTTACAAATAAAATTGATAATAATCATAAAATTGATATTAGCAATAAAACTAGTAACTTTTTATGTGACCTCGTACTTTTTTGTTTAGTCAAGAGTCATTAAACGAAACATAACTGGAACTTGTATCTAAAAAAACACATAATATTGTATTCCGCGTGTTACATTTTATTTATGGTCATTATTACATTGTGTTACACGTAACGTAACAGTTACATAATTGATTTAACGGTTATATTATACAGAAGAATTAGTCTGATTTTTAAGATTATTTAATAGTTTTGATTGGTAGAGAGAGACAAGATGCATTCAACACCTGGCATATTGATATTTTTATTCGTGCTGATATTTATGTTTGAGCATTACTTAATTAAATATTACATCATTCAGTGTGTCACTTCATTTAATTTCTGCTAGCTCTATTCTTGTTGATTGACGTTGATTTTATCTCAATCGTCGACGTACATTCAATCAGCAGGTGAAATCTATACAATGAGATTGTACAGGCAGCTTAAAAAAAATTCGGCAACCACTCTAACAAATGATTTTGTCAAAAATCTTCTCTTATTAAGTGATCAGTACTGGATTTATGCCCGTATTCACAATCATTACTATGAGGTCTCACAGTGCGCATGGACGTAGGTACATGAACCAATCACAGAACTCTATTCAACACTGTGCGTTCGATTTGCTGCTTCACTTAAGGCGATTACATGGCCGAACGACCTTGAGCATTAGAGCGAGACAACGCGCCTCTCGCCGCGCGCCCGCGCTTCTGCCCGATACCAAAGTGCGCTCAGAATACAGATGCGAAGCGCTGCCAATGAGGATCATTTCGATTTTTAGCTGTGAATGCAGATTTATAGGTCTAAGAAATCCTTAATATACAGTCCAAAAATTTTTGTTCTACGACAAAAATTGACGAAGTTATGGCCAAATTACTAAAAAAGTTCACTGACCGCCCGGCGCGGGACCGATGACGTCACTATATCCGATCCGAACGCTGCCGGCGTACTGCGTGGATAGAAAATATTTTTTTCTAGCCAAACTATCAGTTTTAGAGAAAAACTTGTAATGACATTTATTCATCAGAATAAAGTAAGCTATCGATAGGTAACCATAAGCATATGCTAGGTATGACTCCCCCTCGGCCAGAAGCTAGGTATGACTAACCCCCAAGACCAGAAACTGGGTATGACATGCCTCTCCCCCCCTCTTACCAAGGCCAGAAGCTGGGTAAGGCTTGCCCCTCCCCCCAGGCTATAGAAACTGGGTATTAGCACTCATATTATGTTCAATACAAACAATCATAAAGTTACGCTCGCCCCAACCGCGTCTCCGCATTCTATCGAATACTATAAAAATGTGGTTTTTGGACATAGCGATACTTATTTTTCATAATTTTTATTTTTAAAAATTACTGGTCGAGAGGTCACTTTATTTTGATGAATAAATGTTATAAAAAGTTTTTTCTAAAACTGATAGTTTAGCTGGAAAAAAATATTTTCCATCCCAATAGTACGCCGGCTGCGCTCGATTCGGATATAATGACGTCACGCGGTCCTGCGTACGTTGACTTTTAGCGGCAAAAACGGCCTATGTTTATTACTTAATATCTTCGTAAGTAATGGTCCGATTTGGATAATTCAAAAAGATATATCTTTCTTATGTCTTAAAGATTAACGTAGATACTAGTTTTATTGAATTTTCTACAACAGTACTGATCCTCATTCTNGCCGTTTAGGAGTAGTAGGAAATTTCTTTGGTGAAATTAGAAGAAAGTTAAGAATTTTTCCTGTCAAAACTAATAGTTGTAACAAAAAAAACGAACAACAATTTTTTAGTTTAAGATATTATACATCTCACACATATTTTTTTTTATTGTTTGGATCATCCATTTAGGAGGAGTAGGGATTCAAAGAGAGGTCTATTTTGCAGTTTTGCCTCACCTATCGCCTTAAGCAAGTATCGTTAATCTTAAAGCTTCTCGTTTTACCCCTTTCTTATATCAATTTTGTGTAACTGATTGAAATGAAAGGGGCTTGCATCATTCTGGATGACTTTCACCTTTATCAGGCAGATTCAGGGTGTGTCGAATATGCCGTTCACATTAAGCCAATAACTGTTACATTTTATTTGTAAAAGGAGTATTTTCTTGAGCTGTTTTGGCGATTTTTGCTCAGTTCTATTGAGGCGCACTGTACAGCGGGATGTAGAGGCAGTGGCGTGACCTGAAGCGTGACCACCACGGGCGCTTGCAGATCAAAATGCGCGTGACCGGATCACAATTGCGGTAGTTGGTATGAGCGGGGCGGGAGCGTTTTAATATAAGAATTTTATTAACAAACTAGTAAAAGAAGGTTTTAAAGGGAAGATAAAATGCGTAGTTATATGAAAATTCATTAAAATATCTAATAAATATGTTTGATTTTTATAAAACATGCTAGACAGAACCAGACGTATGATTTAGGCACTCTACTTTTAAAGTAAACATACAACCTTCCTTCTTAAATGTATGTAGTTCTTTAGGAAGAAATCTTTCTCCCTGTAATTATACTGTTCATCCTAAAGTACCTACTTAAGCAGCCAGCTGTTTATAAGCTTATTTAAGTATTTATTATTTTTAATAATATTATTATCGATGACATATGAACCTTGTGGTCAGATACCCACATTGTTTTTATTTCGCAGAGTTCAAACATTTACATACAGCGATGCGTGATAAATATTGCACTTTGCATTCAATTCTTGTTTTTGTTACGAAAATGGCGTAGAGTCGAGGTCCAGAGCATTTGAACAAAACTGGTTTTGATCTTTGTTTTGTGAGGAATCTGAATACAAAAACGTTTGTTTTCTATGTTTTGTTGATGTTGGATCGAGTCAAAATGCCAGAATACTCGTAATACAGTTTTTAAGATCACTAATGCATATATAATGCATATAGTTTTTGTTTTAATTGCATTCATAGCTGGATTTGAATTGATCTAACAGGAAACACGATCTTTTTGTTATTACATGTTTGTAATAATAGAAGTTTAAGCAATATTACTTGGTGTTATTAGTTTTATAATAGAGCAAGCTTGCCCAAAAGATGTCCGTTCAAAAGTTTGTGGATTGAAGGCTTTCTTATTCAGTTACAAAGTCAAGAATTGTGACAGAAAAGTATAATTTGTTGTTGGTACAAATTTTGAACTATCAATCTCATGTTTGATACTAGCTAGTTTGATACGAAGTACATTAATATTCTGTCGTTTGATTCACTTTTGAGCGCGGTTTCATAACGTCAATAGTAAGTTACTTTTTAAATACGACAGCAATCATCCAATCCACTAAATACCTCAAACTGATTACGTAGTAATCATCTAGTGACTAAATAAGTCTAGCTTGCACACGTCAGATTACACGGAAATATGCTGCGCACGCGGCGCTTCCTTCGCGCTTCGCCTTGTACAGAAGCGAAGCTGGAATGGCGTTGCTTCGATCGAGTATTTCTTCCTTATTACAACTTACTAGTAAATACTTAAGTAGTGATTACATGAATAAAATGCAGCACTCAGATTTACACACTTTAATCTATATCTTTAAAAGCGAAAGGTCACTCACTGCCTGACTCACTGACTCATCACGAAATCTCAGAAACTACAAGAGCTAGGAGTTTCAAATTTTGCATGGGGGTTCCTTTTAGAACGTAGGTCTTCACTAAGATGGGATTTTGCAAAATTCAACCCCTAAGGGGGTAAAACGGGATACACGTGTACTAGTTCGTTTTATTATAAAGGGAAAAGTTTAATTCAAGTTTACACTTGCCATCTCTGAAAGCTTTTGCAAAACTTTTAAACAAACCATGAAGTTATTAACTTGGTTCTCTCTTGTTTTTGCCAAAAACTGGATTTTTAATTGTTTCCTTTTTTCGTAACTTTTATTACATAATGTAAGTTAATAAACTCTATAGGTAGTTGTGTTGTAATAAAGGTATTGAATAAGGAGGATTGAAATGACTTTTCTTTTCCTTTTATCAATAAATTAAAGCGATTTCCAATCTTCATGTACAAAACTAGTTTGACTTCTTCATACTGCCCACTATCTCATCATTCCGTTTATCTTTGCACGTCTGGTATCTAAACCCCCGCTAAAGCCCTTCAGACTGACATTTCAAAAGTCTATCATTAGTTATAGCTTCAGCTAATTAGCACTAACGACTGACTACTATTGACGTAGATGACATTAAACGCCACTAGTTGCCGTCACTTTCAATTCTGCCCACGAGTCTCATAGGTGGTAACGCAGGTGTTACGGACGGGGACTGAATTTCAAATGATGTCTCGTAAATTGAGGTCTAAAATAGTTTGTGACTATGAATGGATATTAAGTAATATGTCAGGCACCCATGGTTCTAGCTTTGTTTAGTTTAGGAGCAAATGCGTAGTGTAAGGATTATTAAATAGGGATTGAAATTAACTTGGCCAATATTGATGAAGACAAAGATAAACACACAAAGTTTAAAGTTAAATGTCTTTATTTGTTCAGAGCTCAATGGTGCTTACACGACGACAAAGAATTTGCGCTTATGGAGCTTTTACATACATTTCACTTAACTTTGCTCTACGTCAATCAGAATAAACTTTGTGATCAAATAAAGATTTGATTTGTATTATTTCATCATCAATATACCTTAGTAGCGTACTACTTAAATAACAGACAACGCTAGCTTTAACCTGTGCTCTAAGTTTCAAGATATTGATATATCATTGATTCATTTGAACAATACTATTGTATTGTTCAAATGAATCAATCAATAAGTGATATATTGTAGGTACGTATTATTAATTTTAATTTAATATTAAGTGAGAATGTCATTGCCACTAGGTCAACTTATGATTACCTACTGAATAATGATTTTATCCTTCAATTATTGAACTTTTTTATTGGTCAACAGTGGTATCTTTTGTGAAACATTTTGCCAATTAGTTTCAGAAACGTTATCATTGCCAAAATGTTTCTAAACCTTTAATCGTTTTTATAATTGGCAGTTAAAATCGTTAACTTGATAATCTGTAGGCGTAGAAATAATATTATAATATTATAATGACGGCTTTGAAATTGCCTGTTTTCTGAATTCAAGGTGAACTAGGTGGATCGGTGTAGGTACTTATAAAGGAACTTGTAGGAATATTTAATAGGCATATTATGTATTAGAACACGAGTGTCATTCGATATCTAATAAACATAAGGTAGGAATTAAATTAATATTACTGGTTCAGTCACATTTGAATATATAGTTACGTATTTAAAATGATCTTTTACGTTCACTCATGTGTTTGTTCTGGTCTTCTGTTACGGGGTATTTTCTCAGAAACTAGGTGGATTGATTTGATATTAGTAATAATACTATGTAACATCCTATAAAGGGTAAATTATCGCTAGAGTTAAATTGACAACTTACACAAAACTGTCTTTTTTTTTTCAAAATAAGACGCGTAGAAATCAATTTAAAGGGTTTTGAAATAAATTTTAGGTGTATTTAGTAGGTATACAAATGTACCAAAAATTACCATTTAAATGATTACTATTCTTTTATAAAAAAAATCCTTGCAAAGTAGGTAGATATCTTTTGCAAAAGGAAGCATAAACTAGCTGATTTGGTTTAAATGTGGTCAGTAACCTGAATCCGTTATGTCACTTCGAGTTCGAGATCTACATGTTGCATAATTTGTGACATAATTATTGATTACGTGATGAGGTGTGATGGATGATGGTTATTGAATATTTGAAGATGACTTGGACTCTGTATCTAACTTGATACTATATCGATTTGAGTAAGAAATTACGTACTAGGTTTGTTTTTACTCGACTGCGGCAGAAGGAGAGTTACTTACTTACGGGTTGTCTGAAAGGGGTTATTCCCAAAGGTCCACGACTCTATTGTTCTTATTTCTCACCAGGAGCATGAAATTTTAAAATTTTCACAGAAAATGCTTTTTTATTTTAAATGAGGTGGACCCGTTGGGAATCAAAGTATGAACTAAACAGCAGAGCTGGGGACCTTTGGGAATAAGCCTCTGAAAGAGATAATTTCCTAATCATAAGACTGCCTAAACTATGCCGTTTCGTTTAGTATTTCTTTCATGTGTCTCCTTTGTGTGGTATACTATTATAAAGTATAGGTCCTACTCATATTTTATCCATTCTAACTAATGTGATTAGGCGCGACCATTTTCTTAATCTTCGACGTTATAGTGTAGTATAATACATAGGTATTATGTATTATATAATGTAGGTTAGATTTTTTTAGGGCTAGGTAACTAGTGTAGGGTAGGTAGGCATTTTTATGACCACTTCAAAAGTTTTACCGCCATCTCTTTTATAGAAAACTTTTTGTAATTTTTTCATTGATAAAAATCGAATTTTTAATTAAATAACTGCGTAGTATTGGTAGTAAACTATACAGAATTAAGTGTTCCGGATTGTGATCGACCGGTCGCCCTTGTGTCGGAATTCGGCGAAGCCTCGAACAGGTGGCTGTAAGGTATTAATAAACGATCATGATTACATACTGCCCACAAGCCTTCCTGGTAATCTGTAGGTTGTGGTTAAAAAAGGACTATTAAGTTCTGTTAATTATGTGATGCGTTAAGCCTCTACTTAGTCGTTAAAGAAAAAAGATCGAATAAATCTTAATTATGCTGATGTCATCGAATAAATCTCAATTATGTAATTATGATTTATTCGATCTTCTGAATCCAGAATCCAGAATCTGAATTCTTCTGGAAATTGTAGAGTCATCCATAATTTAATTAATGTTGATTGAAGAGAGAAACTAAATGTCATATAAGATTACTATTTCAAAAAAACAGCTGTATAATGAGACAGGATCCCACAGTGCATAACCTGATGTGTTGTTATATTTTACACCTAACAGAGCAAGCGTTTAAATGTAATTTTTCAAGTACAGATAACTACCTAATGTTGTACAAATAATACAATTGAAACCTCGAGCGATTACTTGTTATGTTTGTAAATTGATTTTGCAATTGAAACCTCAATTATCTATTTGTTGAAACACATTTCAATGCGTGTACAACCCTATTTATTCCGTATACAAGAATTTTCCAAGGTCGCAGCCGCCATTTGTTATATCCTACACACCTAATTGCCTAATCGAGTAAAAACCTACAAAGGAGTGACACCACTCAATCGCACGTGATTCGATTGTGAATCGATCAGCAATCGAGTTAAAGGTCACGATTGTGCGGAATACCGATGTTGAGCGAGAAACGAACGGAATTTTAAGGTAGCCTTTGTTTACATTTGCTCACTTTTTAGCACAATCTTGTGGAAATGTAAATTAAAAATATGTTAATTGGTGACACAGCGCATCTCTAGAATTATCTGTGTTGATAAAGTTTCTATAAAATTAATTTTCATGCATTTACGTGCGTATTCAAATGTCACACGAGGCAGCCGTGTGATTCGTCGAAAGTAGGTATACGTCATCTTTAAACTTAAGTTATTCAACATAGCGGATTGGAAAATTAATATTACCTACTTGGAGCTTGCGGTATTAATAATTAGCTTTCAAATATGTATATTATCATGCATCGAAAATCGATTTGGTGTTATGTTTTTTCGGATCACTGATTAACACAAACTTTGTTGTATTTATGTACATACCTATCTGATTGTATTGTCTGGTTCATAAAGTACAAGTTTTTAGGACTAATTAACTGGCACTATAAAATGTCCGAAGATACCTATTAGAATGATTCAGTTTATTAAACATTTTCTCTACAATTTACTTTGAAGCTAATAATATCGGTGAATTAGAAACGTATTTCAATCGCGCGCAAGAAATGCATTTGCCTCAACGTAGAAACCTAGGTAGCCGTTCTCTATGATGTCTACATGGTTTTTTGCCTTCATTTTATATATTTTTCTCACAGTTGATTGCGGTTGCGACAGCCTGCGCGGCATGTTAAAAACATAAGGCAAATAACGCCAATTTTCGTGTCGCAAGCGCGCGTGGCCCATCGTAGAGGGCCTTGCTATGAAATGGTTTTAGTGCAGATTGTTTTACAGTTGAATCATGTCTGAGGTATTTAGATGAATCAGTTTGTGTAGAGCTTGAATGGATTTAAGTGAATCAAATGTTAAGTCAAAGTCAAAATATCTTTATTTGTTTAGACTAATAAATAGTTCTTACAAATCGTCATTTTGCTCTTAAGGAGCCTCTACATGTCTCATAATCTTATTACCCTACCAGCGCTTCGAGACCAACATTTGGCAAGTGCTGAGAAGAAGCGCCGCAACAAACTCAGTCACCACTCTCTTAGTTAGGAAAGCTCATAGAATTACCTATTTATAAGTCCTGTCTGATTAACCAGATAGTTTTATATGAAGTTTATGACTTTACTTGTATAACCCACACGAAGAAGAAAAACTTGCATTCACAGGAATAATAATTATAATGGCTGACATTTTCAAGTAATTGGCAAAATTCTTGACTGATTTTTGAACTTTTAACCATACGTGTTTTCGTTCAACCCTGTCAGTATGACTGCAATGATGACCATGAAGAGTTTTTATGCTCATGTGGTCTTGTAGATTAAATCAGACACTTTGTATTAAAAAATATGCCCTATTACAACTGCTTAAGATACCATAGTTACCTCGATGTGCCGTCGTATTTGCAATGTGTAGAATGATAAACATCTTTTGATAAAAACGTCAGTGCATTTAATGCGAACTCCGGACAAAAATTATATTACATTGTCCTTTAACATTTAAATTGTCATTATCTTATGAGTCATACGTCTTTTTGATTCTAGCAACACTATTGTTAAACATATTTTGATTTTCCGTATAAATCTTATGATTCTTCTTTAATTAAAATAATTTATAAATAAGTAGTTAGGTACGTTTGTTGCAGACTAACAAAAAACCTGTTTTATTGAATTCCCAATATAGCACAACTCAGTCACGACTCGAATAATTTTATTACTATAATGCCTATCCATCAGTATTCTATATAAATTACTATAAACGTGTTTGTACCATACAATTAAGGCTCTACCAAAAATGTTGTTGAACATGTAAGCTTCACGATTTGAAAATGTTCGTATAGCATAGATTTTGACTGACAATTTAAATGTATTTTAATATGGCTTCATATTTTTTATATCTTGTAACATTTTAAACTCTTTGTATAATATGTAAAGTTCTTAGAAGAACTGGTTAGCAAAAGCTCTATGTTTCCCATTAACACATAAATTCTATGAATTCCATATTATACGTATTACTAACAGTCACACACCGTTTCAAATTCAATCTTATTGCTCAAGACAGAAGGTGTGAACACATTGTTAAGGTGTGGAATTCATAGCCTTGACTTGGTTTATATCGAGAATTAGCATTTCTATAGACATCGATGGTTTTTGTGATCGAATGAGGAAAACGAGTTTCTGGAATTCAATAAAGCTATGTGAAGTAATCATTCTGTCTAATAGCTTCAATGGTGCGAATTTAAAGCACACTGGTTTTGCCAATGTCGAGTGTTTAGAGAGACACGGTGAACAGTGGAATTTGAAGTAAGCAACAGTATGTAAGTAGGTATAGTAGGTCAAATGTTAGACATTTTTTGCTTTACTGTTTGATATTAACTATGTCACAGAATGACAGCTGTCGCCTGTCACTCATTTGAAGTAGTTTGTTATTTCATTGAGCAGCTTTTTGTATATTTATTTAATGTAAATTAATGATTTTTTGAACTTCATTTTAAATATTAGCTATTCTGTCTAGAGTTAACTTTTATTATTCTAGACTCAACTTGGGCATAGACTTGGTAAAACATTAACTAATAAACCATGACCATTAAACAAAAGAACAAAACATTAATTAACTATCAAAGGAATACTATAGCTTATGCTACATAAAATAACATTTCCTTCCTTTAAAATTGTATTCTGCGCTTATTTTTTTTTTCGTGAAAATCATACATCAATATTATCTTTCACACTTTTCCTTTTAACACCAATAAATTTATTTACATAGTACACAGATTACGAGATTGGGCGTGCCAATATTGAACATGGCGTATACCTTACTTGGCTCTCAAAAACTATTTACACAACTCACATAATATATTTACCCGTTACAACATTAAGTTACTTAACTTACTTTCTATTTGATATTCTTTTAAGTATTAACTAATTACTTTTTGCGTAACTAAACGGGATATCTAATTAATTATTGAACGCCGGTGGCTTTAGGTGTTTTCCAATTTACTTCCGTTATTTGAAGCAACAAGTCGCAGTATTTAATTATTATAAAAATATTATTATTCTTTAATAAGTGATGAAGAGTGTTTTTTTATACAGATTTAACTTGTTTTCATAATAAAAGATTTGTGGTGAACTGAAGTGTGTGGCACATATTATATTAATTCGAGTTTGGTGGAAGTTTTCACGTAAGTAGGAATTTCCAAAATGATATTCAGTTCCTGTGCTCGGTACTTCAGATTATTGAAAGTTTTTTTATTATTTATTAATCATTTGTAGCATCGATTTATACCTAATAACAAAAAATATCACTTCTAAAACATGATAATATTATGTGAGAATTTGTCAATTATGTGATTCTTTAATACGAAAAGAATGTCATGAAAAATATGAAAATCAATGTGTTAGGCGTAGTTATTGATATTTAATAACTGTGTTATTTCATGTATCTTATAATTATGCCCTTTCATTTTAAACTACTCAATAAGACGACATTTTGATACCGTTACTACTACATGCTACTACTTTAGCTGACATTTTGCGCGACATATCCGCTTCCTGACCGACTGCGCCAAAGAGGGTAATGTTTCACCGACTTCACCGACTTAATTTCCCGCTCAAATACCTGTTGTGTTATATAACCACTTGACAGGTTGACTGAGTAGGCCGTCAAGGGCGTGGGCTCTTATATAAAGTTGACAATGAGTATATGATACTTGCTCGGCTTTTACAAGCAAGATTTAAATTAAATAACAAAAAATAGCCGACAATTTGAAATAAAATCTATTACCTATGTACTACGGGTCGGCTTTCTCGATCAGGCGCCGCCCTATTTGATTTTGAATGTTATTGTCCTATCAATAGGCACTATCTACTTATCGTTTCAATCGTTAACTAACTCTACTTAAACATCTCTTAACCATAAACCAAGTAGAGCATGTTAATAGCAACTAGACAATGGGAAAACGTATTTAATATCTATTTATAAGCTTCCACGATACCTACTAGGTATGAAATACCTACGTAAATCATGAAATTCAATCAATCGTAGGTTTGAATAATTGTAAAAGTTTGATCCCCAGTCTATTGTAAGTAGCTCAGATGTAAAAGCTACATTATAAAGCATTTGACGAACTATGTTTTAAAGACTAAAGTAAATTATGTTAGGCATACATTATTTTACACGAAACTAAGGCAAACCACAGTTAGCTTTCTTTAATTAAAAGAATGCGACCGGAACATTAGTTTAATGTTTGAACAAGGCATTCGTAGTAGTTATTACAACTATTTTGATAGATTAGCAAATCGAGTTTGTTGTATAATAACAACGAACGTTATACAAGTTGTAATTAAATTATATTGTGATATCATCAGAGTGATGACTGAAGAATAATTAAAACGCGTTTTATTTTTTAAATAATTAACTTGTATTTTAACAAACTAATTGGTAGCAATATTTCTATCATTGTATAGAAGGGTATTGTAGGGATAAAAATGGAACGTGGCGTAGGATTATTAAGTAAGCCCGTAATAGGGCGTAGCTTACCAAAGCTTTAAGAGTATAATCAAAATCTAGCCCATACAATTACTACAGTTAAATGATCATTATAATAAAATTACTTTAAACTTAGCCTAACGAAGACCAATTCAAAGTAACTCTTGTCATACATGCTTATTCGTTCATTGTTGTACAGTTGACAGGAGTTGAAGCTATACATTCTCATTGCAAAATAGCCTGTATTACAACGGCATAAGATGCCAATATGTACCTTGACGTGCGGTCATATAAGTCATACGCCCACTCAGTACACTCATCGACCGAACCTTGTCGGCAACCAGCTTAAAAGGCTGCATCTAATTTGGGAGTGATACTGATTGACTCTACTCGTACATTATGTGGTAACATGCATTTACAATTCGTTATTAAGCTACTCTGTTAGTTATATGACTCATGTTATAACTATTTTGCTTGGCGAAGAACAGTTAGGTATGTTTTATGAAGGTTGAACTAATGAAAAGGATGCAAAAAACAGACTAAGATTAATTGAAGATTTTGTTCAGCTATGTGTGGGATGTAATAATTGAGGTCATAACCCTGGTGTCCTATTTTAAGCTGCTCTATGTGTCTGACTTGGTCAAAGGACCGACATAGTTTGACCTGGTCCCTCTAACACGAAACACGAAATCCTAACTAAACTCAGAAGAATTTAGCAAAGTATTTTGTATTGAAGTGATTTATCCAATGTTGTCTTAATTCTCAGAGAAGTCTTGAATTTTAAAAACTTATTTAAAGCCATTCTGAAGCTCTTAAAGCTTAGAGGTTTAGTTTCTTTCTTATTCTTATATTTAGCTACCTACAATTAAAAGGATTTATGTATACTTGTATCGAAAACTTTATCTCAGACGTGGCGTAGTTGTGTAGTTTTGTAGCTAGAAACGTTATCATATCATCCCACAATATTAGCTTAAAGCCGAGGCTTCTTAAAACTACTCTTTACGATTGTTTTTCATCTACGTTTATGGCAACGAAACCATAATCGTTCGCCCACCGCGACATGTGCCCACGCGCACAGCATTGTGTATTGTGCAAGCGTTGAACTATACATAATGGATGCTGGCATTGTCCATTACATTCAATAGGGGAAAGTGTTTGTTTTCAGGAAATGTTCAGTGATTTTTTTTCCTTTGTTAAATGATTTATTACGTTGGTACGAGTAGAGTTTGAAAATAGTATTAATTAAGTCCAGTGTTGCTTTAAAAAGAAAAAAATAAAAATAGTCATTATTTGTAATTAAAATAAATCAGGAACAAACAATAATTGTGTGCTTGAAAAATAATCTACATTTAAATTGCATTTTACAAATAATGAACCTAGGTTATTACGTGGTATTTTATATAAAAAAATAAATAAACTTTCTCTAAATAATGGCAGAACACGCTTTCAGCTGTCGAGCTTAAATAATGTATAAATCAACAAATAAAAAAACTATAATTTGTGTAGCTATTAGCCTAGGCGCAGACCATAGATTTTTCGTCGGCCGATAGTTTAGTCGGGCAGTTGATCGGTATGAGTATGTATGGAAGTGCGCACATTACACAGATTTGATTTGGCCGATTTTTCATACAATTTAAAATCGGACACAACTATCGGCCAACTAAAAGTCTTACTATTAAATACTAGCTGCCAAGGCGAACTTCGTACTTCCTATGTTTATCAGAAATAATGTAGGATTTGGTGAAAGATTTATTACAAATCTATTCAGTACAAAGTTAGAAACAAACAATCAAATTTCCTCTTTATAATTAGTGTCTATAAACCAAAATTTTGCTCACCCACCGAATCAGAAGCAAAAACAAACAAACGTAAAGTATTACGTAACCAACGTCTTCATTTAGAAGTTCCAACTTGAGCATAGCTGCGCGCGTATAGAAAGCGGGTTTCTCCTTTGGATGCTGTGCGGATCGATCGCTTATTGTTTTTTTGCGCACGAGTTGCCGTGAACGCGATGCTTCTGAATCAAATTTATGTAACTGTTATTATTCTGTTTGATTGCAATTTGATTGTAGGCGTTTTAAGATTAATGGTCATTTTGTAGAGAGATTTGTTGCTCAGTTATTGAGCGTTAGAGATTCGATATTAATGGCAAAATGTAGAGTAAGATTTAAGTGTCAGTATAATTCTAGAATAAATAAATTCATTCTTTTTTTTAAGCGGTTTAAATAATATATAAACTGAGAATGCCCCTAAATATTTAAATGGTTTTCACTCAAGTAACCTGAGAAACCTTCGAGTTAAGTTTTTAATGTGTAGATTTTTAATGGTACGTTTGATTTTCATACTGAAAGATTATTTTCTTTCTTTTCAGAAGCAGCTAACCGAGCCAGCACACATCGCGTATCGAAGAAAGAAGTACACTGAAGACAATTGAAGTTGTAAAATAAAAAACGTTTATTCTTGTGTCTCCTTAATTAAACCCTCGTCCTAGTACAACTATAGTTTTCCTCCTGACACTGCTATCTTTAGGACCTTAATTAATTTTAGACTCCTAATCGATTCAGCCAGATTAGAGCTACGATGTTCAAGTCATATTCATGCTCCTTCTTGCTTGAAACTAAAAAATGGCAACCGATAGAAAAATAATAGGACCGGTTTTTTCCAACCAATTTGAATGATACATAAACAAGATTAGACTAATATCATGAAGAGAATAGATTTCAAATGTCCTGTCCTGGGTTCGATTCCCGGATGGATCAATTTAGAAGTAACTCTACAATCAAAGTGATAATTATAAGTATTCATTTATTACCCACTTTAGCCCAGAACTTCTTAAGAAAAACGGGAAATGGTGAAAAGGAAAAAGAAAGCCACATTATCGATAGTAAGTATATATTTTTCGATAGAACAGGATTTTCGAGTAGAATTTTCAAATCAAAATCTCAAATAGGGCGTGTAAACCAGACTAATTGTAAACACAATGTTAGCACGAGTTCTATCAATTAATTACCGGTTAAACAGTGGATTAACTAATCTAGGAATTTAACACTTGACTAGCGACATAGTGACTCACGACGTAAGAATGGTTACTTGATCATTAATAGCGTTAGAGACCGTATTAAGTCACCTACTTGCTTAAATTCCTTTTGTCGTACGTAATACTGAATAAAGAATGATTAAACATTAATAAATCTTAATCATAGACAATTAAACACTGCCTGGTTTAAGTTACGTTATGTCAGTTTTGGTCAATGTTGATTTTACTGTGACGAAGAGAAAGCATTTTCTTTTGTTAAAACGGTATAAGACGGTCTTACTTATTAGTTTCTTTTAACGAATATGATTAGTTATTACTTTATTCGATATTTAGATTAGTTATTGAGATTTCTGAATTGATAACGTTAAATACACCTAAATATTTCATTTCAACAAAAAACAACTGAAGGAAGGTCCAAATGTTTCTATGAATCAGAGTAAACAGCTGTCATCCAGAACGCTAAGGGTGGTGGGTTCGAATCCCACCTGAGGCTGTCTATTATCTAAATTATTTCAGGCATCACTTAGTTATTCATCTTTTATATGTAAGACTTAATAATTTTGCGACAAAAATGGCTTGCTTATGAAGCGCCTGAAAATATGTTAACGCCCGTATTCACAAACGGTGTTTGCTTAAGTGAAGCAGCAAATCGAACGCACAGCGTTGAATAGAGCTCTGTGATTGGTTCGTGTGTCACCCTGTGCGTCCACGCGCACTGTGAGACCCCAAAGTAATGTTTGTGAATACGGGCGTAAGAAATCTCAAACTTAGAGTAAAATAATACTCTACGAGTACCTATATTACTCTAACACTAATACTAGCTAAAATCTCCTAAGAAACACAGCATTTCCATTATGCAACGCCACATGGCTATAAAGTATAATATGTATATAATATACATAAGGGCCAACCGGTCCTTCCAGCCGGTGCGTATGCGCAACAAAGATGATCCAACACGATATTTATGGCCATCCCAAACACAGTATCGTCCGCAGAAACAGGTATTGTCAAGGTATTTTTTTCCATATCTGACCATCTGTCAAGTCATTGAGGAAAACGTACAAGGTAGCTGGTACGCGTATTTAGGTGTGGTTGAATGAGGCGTGCTTGTTTATTTTTATTAATCGCAAGCCATTCAAATTAAAAGGTTCCTCAACTTTAAGTAATAATGTTAAGACTTAATTATTGTACAAAAAGAAGGAAAGAAAACACAGAGACGGTACAATTTAGGTGGTTATGTTCATCATATTTATGAAATATTCTCAAAACTTCAAGACTGAACTTTAATGGCTGTGTTTTATCTATAACTAAGCTTTTAATAGCTACAAAAAGACTGGTGGCTGTGAGGGCAAATGTTTAAAGAAATGAAGTCTCTTAATATACTTATGCAGGCGCTTCTTAAACAAGCCATTTTTGTCGCAAAACGGTTATTATATCGTATATTTTCTGTATATGATGACTCTACTATTGCGTAGATCTTGATGCCCTTTACGTGGCTACTACTCGGTTATTAAAGATACCTGTATATTCTCGAACTCAACAGATTTAATTAATTGATATGGAAACTTCCGTAGGCTTAAACAATTTAATATTCCCTACCGTATTTATGGCCACAAAGAACATAATAAACTATATTAAGATTGTTTTCAGCTACAAACAAAAATTAAATCAATCATGAAAAGAGTAGTCATTTGTTTTAGCATTGTACGAGTACATATTCACTTGGGTAAAAGTAATGAGACCCTTGATATAAATCATTTGCCAGTGACTTATAGTGATCAAGCTTTGTTTATACATGTATACATACAAGGTAGAAACGATAAGTGATCTCACTCGATTATTTCTAAACTATACAAGATATCGAAAAACTGGTTACTGAGCTTAAAAGTGCTTCACAAGCTCTTTCAAATGGTACCAATAATAGGTTAAAGAATAAACTGGAACTGTCCGAAAATTTAATGTTTCCAGCTTACTATACAGATATCTGGTATAATTTAGAAATCGAATGGAGTGAGATCACTTATTGTTTACACTCTGTATAAATCGATCTGAAGATTATAGATAAGTCAGTCGCCTCTTAAAGTTTGAGAGTGAGAAGTGCTGCTATAGCTTACACAAACAGATTAAGCTCTACGATCCGTTGTTGTCATTTAGCTCTATTTCACAATGCCTTCAAATAATGGCTTCCGATGTCAATACCCTAATGACATGTAAGCTGTTGTAACCCCTGAATGTGGGTTGTGCAACAAAACGTTTGGATCAGGAATGTGTGTCTTAACTGTTTGTTACTAATGAAGACGAGGTATTTTAATGGATGTTAAACAAAGATTTGTATGGCTTTGCGGTTAAGAGTCGAGTTCATCAACACACGGGTAATTACAGGTTATTTGAGTAGGTTTACTTGTAGAAGGTGGCTTAAAACCATGGCTATGTTTTTAACATCACCACAAAAATTCATTAATAACATGAAAATTCTTATATTACGCGATTTAGATGTTAAGACTTATGTATTTCATAAAGGGTTGAAACTTTCACGTTGAATTCATTACTTTTTAAATACTATAATACATTTTCACGGTAGAGTCCCGTTGTTTTCCGGTTTCAAAAATATTTTCATAATTCTGTAGCCTGATTTTTCAGTAGTTGGGTTTTAGTTTTTGAACTGATATTTTGTAAATAACGAGATTGTGGAAGTATCAAAGAAATACACAAGCTACAAGTTTATTGCCCCTTGCATTTATAGTGTACAACTGTAGCTACAACTGCGTAATATGTGCATTGAGTGATCATGTCCCAGGCATATCACGACCTGCGCCGGCGCATCTGTCACGACTAGCTCTTAGTACTTCAGTTAGGATGTCTGCGCGATGGTTTGTTTATAAATAGTGGTTTGGTATTGGGTAAGAGGCAAACCATAGAAAGAATAGTACAAAAATACAGTATTTTTTTGGAGATATTATTGCACGTAGCGATTGTATCAGTTAAATCGGAACAATTTTAATTCAGATTTATTTGTACTACGAATAGTATATCACTGAGAAGGTAGATGCTAGTATATTATCTGTGGTAGATGTATAGAACCTTTTTTGTACACCACACTAAATTAAGTGGCAAGAAATGATAATAGTAAGAATCATTAGTCTTTGTATGACATTGTATGCTGTTTTATACGAAATAGGCTAGCTATCCCAGAAAACTTTCGGGCAACTAAAAAGACATGAAACAGTATTTTTTCCATGTGAAAAATACAAAGATAAGTTACCTTATAAAGGGAACAAAGATCAAGCAAACGAATCTATGATTCATCTATGTTAGTGCAATCTAACAAGCTGTTAGATTTAACCTCTGCTAAACTGATGAATGGGTTTAAACGGCCTAAATGTTACGGTGAGCGAAAGGGAAGGGGTTTCAGGGACGTATGTATACCACGTAAGAATATACATCCGTACTATGATAGTATACATATACCACATAACCACATGTGCGGTTCAACTGGGTCATTACTGTTTCTTACCGGCCACATGTGAACTATAATTATAGTATTTAAGTATACAATTAGGTAATTACAGACTTATTTCATTTTAGGTCGTATAAAGTGCCCTGTGAGAACCACACTGGATTATTTGTATGGGAAAATCTTACTTGATAAATCAACATCGGTCAAATTAATGTATTTAGTAAGGTATAGGACATTTTGTTGTATGAGTCTAACTTTGTGCTGATATGTTTCCTTACCCACTACACCATAGTTTTTATACTATTAGAGACTTACTTCATTGAAATTAAAGCATTATTAATAGGTACTTCTGTCAATTGCGTGTAAAAATCACATTATTTTCTTTAATGGTGAGAAAATCGGTTCATTTGATGGTTAACTGTTGTAGTTTTAATATCCATACCAAAAGCCATGCATCATGTATCTCGCACGTGTGTCCTAGTTGAAAAGTTTACATAACTCTACATGGAAAATCAACTTGTATATGGATTGCCGGTGATCTACCCGAATATGATGTAACTGAGCGAGCTTTCGTTTAATGGGTGTTTTTCCAACGTTATGTAATTAATACATAAAAACATGGTTTATGAATCAATTTATTAATAAGGTAAGGTTTTAATGGTTTGGTTTCTCACGAGGTTTCTTATGATTTAGTCAGAGGTTACAAGTAAATATTTTATGGAGAAAGCAAAGCCACTGATTGGGATGTCATACACTTGTAACGTATCATTAGTCTGACACCAAGGTCGTGACTTCATTGTCACAACACTATATTTATGTGTCACAACCCACACTGCGTACACAATGAGATTAATGTTTTTTTCGTTTGTAAGTATTCAACCACTAATGACCTAATGACCTATATTTACTAACGAATTGAACCATTTGTTGAAATAAGTTGTATAATTTTAAAGATTGGTTATTCGGACACTATTGTTTATAATTGTTCATTTAAATACACTCAAAAACATCAAAATATAAATATTCATAGCTATAAGTGCCTTAAATTGCAGAGCTCGCAACAAATTTTCGTAAAGCCGGTTAATTTTGGTATCATAAAATTTCCATAATTGATGCCTAGATAATATAAAGGTTTCCGAATTCGGACTTTAATAATAAGTTATGTAAGACCAAATTACGTCAGCAGGGACGTGTATCTACACGTTATAACTGCGTATTGGCAGTTAAGCAGTGCTTTTCTGGCTGAAAACTGTGTTTTTTTTAATGAAAATCAGAGCTTAGAGAATTGCAAGTACTGCCTACTGCTTAAGTGAAAATACAACTAGTGCTCGACGTGACTTTTAGATAGGTAACAATTTATATTTATTCATGAGAATGGATTTCAGAATTAGGAGGTTTACTTGAGAGAAAGTTGTTGAAAGCTTAAAAGCTCGGTTTAGTAAAATATCAAAATATTTGCGAGAAACCAACTAGACACAATACTTCATGTTGAGAAAATATACCGCATTTTCAGCACAATCATTTACTTAGGTACAATGCAATATTAATAAAATTATAAGAATCTTATAACAGCCGTGAAATCTTATAAGCGTTTTATAAATGCCAGAAACGTAGCCTAAGTAGTTATTATGTCTTTACCACATTGTTCTTGTTTAAGAATAGCTCGTTCATGACCTTTGTTAGCAAAAACTAGTAATAGCTCGATGTCTAGAGATTAGTCTTTGAAAGTTCACAGCTTTTGTACGCCGTAATGAGCCGTGTGAAACTATTGTTGTAAAACGTATTGTTGGACATTAATTGATTATTTTGAGACTTGTTTGTTTTTTCAGTCATAAAAACGATGAAGAAAATAACCTTTTTTATTGCATTTAAATCTACCTAGTACTCCAGTCATTGGAAATATGAGGGGGTTTCGTAAGACAACGCATTATTTAAACCTATGTCTATAAATGAGACACAATGGAAAAAATATGTATAGTATGAATTCGGATTACTAATGTTTGGCCAAAAAACGTTTCCCAAATTATCACATCGCAAACAACGTTTCGCAAATTTTCATTTGGCAAATTCTCATTTGGCAAAACAACTTATAGCAAACTTTTAATTCGCAAATGCCGTTTTTGGCATATTATTGTTTAGCAAATTATTGTTTGGCAAAGTATGTTTTGGCAAATGTTTCATTTGGCAAAAATATTTCACGATACACTATTTACAAAATAATTTGATTGGTGCATAGAATGGAGTACAAATTAACAAGTGGTTATTATTTTGTTTAGTGGGTAGTTAATATAAAATTTGTTCTATATAAATTTTTCATATTTCATTCTTGTTATCGAAATTTCCAAATGATTAATTAACAATAGGGGTGATTCTAGCGCTCGGCGGCCGCTGCCGCGGCACGCTTCGCTCGCCTTCGCGCATTAAGGGTCACTGTTCTAACCTAACCTAACCTACTATTTTCTGCAATACCTACTTTCTGCAATCTCTTTGTTTTACATAACATTCTTGTGAAAACCATGATCATCTGCCTCTGCCTTATAGTTTGATTTGTGGGGAAGTGTCGATTTGACCAAACAAATTATTTGGGATATAATATTTGGCAAAATAAAACATTTGCTATATAAACATTTGCCAAGTAAAATTTGGCCAAATGATAATTTGTCCAAATGAATTAGTTGCGAAAAGTACAGTTGCTAAAAGTTCATTTGGGAAATGAAACTTTGGCGATAAGTTGTTTGCGAAGTGAAATTTGGCGAAAAGTAATTTGGCCAAACGGAAGGATACCATAGTATGAATTCATAAAGGAGTTGGTATGAAGTGTACGAAATGTATAGAAATTGCACTTACCTTCTTTCAGTCTTGGCAAGCAGCTTGCAGCAAAAACAACGATTAAAACTTTATATAGCTTAAAGCTGAATAACAGCTGCTTATGCAGCTTATTTGCTAAATAAAAGCTTCTTTCACAATTGTGTAGAAACTCAAGATAAAAATAATCCGTTTTTAGGTTTTGCTGGATAAGTCACACAAAATTCTTAATCCTAAAAATCATAGAGATGTCGTATATTACTAATACTTTATTACAAACCTTTTCTTTTTGAATGTTACAATACAATTTGTTTCATCCACATAATACAAAATGCCCGATCCTAACTCTCGTATGTACATAACTTGGTAACGATTAATATTATTATTACTTTAAATAATTATTAACCTAACACAATTTGTAACTGAAAGTCTTTGCTATACCAAAATTAACTAACAAAATAAAATATACATTTTTGGTACAAAAGAACTTCCATAAAACCTAAAATACCTTAGTTAAAGCTATGAATCTCTAAAAGTATGACTAAAAGGAGTTGTTGAGATGATGCTATGTACAACAATATGCCTGAGTGATTACGTATATAGAAATAAGTTATTTTAGGCACTGAGTGTCTCTACTGAAGGTAGCGCTAAGAACATTGCAAGCTTGTCTTCTTCAGACTCAGTGAAGCGTGTAGAACTAATTATAATTTACTTTTTATCAGTCGATCAGAGTATGTATATGGCCAGGTGAACCAGGTTCAAAGGAACCGCTTTCTTAAGGATATCTTATTAGGTTTCCCCATTAGTCTGTGGTGCTGCTGTTGATAATTTTCTAGGTACAAATGCTGGGCGGAAGGCAGGCCTGATAGGTTTTACATACAATTTTCTTTCGGTTGTCGTTCTTGGAGCTTCAGTTGTAAAGGTTTTGGCGACTTTTGTGGTTGCCTTTTTTCTTATGTCTACTGGGACGTTCTGTGCCCGTGGCGCAGTGAACCGGGATTTGCTTGGACTGAATCCTGTCGTTTTGTTCGCTTTTTGGTTCGAATTCGAGACAACTGTAGCGTTGAGCTTTTTGAGAGCCTTAGGTGCTGGCCTGGTGAAGTTAGAAGACTTTATGATCGCTCTTCTTGGGAATGCGAATTTGGATCGTTTAGCATCAACTGGGGATATCTTTTGAGTGGTAGTTTCATCGGGAATCGTTTCAGTCGTCGATGGAATGTCGGTTGTGGTCGTTTGAGCTTCGGTAGTTATAGTTGTCGCTTGGGTAGTGGTCAAAAGATCCATGACTGGGCCCATTGTCACACTGTCCGTAGATAATGTTGCTGTAGCAGTTGTTTCAGTTGTGACTTCTGATGTTAGTGGAATGACTGAAATGTTAACAGGATATTTGATAGTCGCCTCTTCAACCATAGGCGCTCCTTGGAATTCTTGGCCTTTAGCGAATGTTACAATGCTTCGACCAGCTTCAGGTTTTATTACTTCTAGCTTGACGATGTTAGCATCCTCGTTTTGGGTGGGTACTGATGCAGAGTATACTAGGAATGGTTGGTTTTCTTTATTATCGCTAATTTTTCTTGCCATTAGAGGAGTTTCGGTTTTAAATAGAGCTTCTAAAGGTAATGTCGATGGTTTTGTTTGCACACTTCGTGGCGTTACCAATTCTAAGCTCTTTGCAGTTTTTTGTTGAGTTACTTTCTCATTTTCATAAGCTGCTGGTACGAACTGCCATTCAGGAGTATAGGAATCGGGCACTTCTGTAGACTTGTCAGCTTTTTTGTCATCGTTGATGTAACTTAAGAAATCATCACTTAGAAGATGTTCTACGTGATCCTTGCTTTCATCATCCTTTTTGTTTGTATTTTTTATATGTCTGTATGCTTCATTTATGCTCTCAGAAGCCACTAAATTTTCACGTGGAGCATCGGCGAAGTTAGTCAAAGCTCTAGCGTTTCTAGCTTCGTCAATAACAATCAAGTTTTCAGGAGGATTCTCTACAGGATAAACGTGGCCGAGTTTTGTAAGGTACAGTGGGATTTCATCTTCAACAATCTTAATAAGACTAAATCGACTGACTTCACCGATTTTATCTACCATTGGTTTCTTCTCAACCATAATTTTACCTTCCTCTATAAGAGTAGTTTCATTGTTTTTATTGAGACGGTGTTTGTCTAATTTAGAGGAAACTTCAACGACTCTACTAACAGAGAATAATTTATCAAATTGTGTTTTTACTATTGGTGATACTTGTGGTGCATTTGAAGTAGTCTCTGGTAAAGATTCTGTGGTGATTTCCGTATTTTGTTCGGTTTTGATATCAAAAGGCGTATTATTTTCAGTTTCAGTTTGAGCGCTTGTTGAATCTTGAGTGCTGGGGTAGTTGGTAGTACCTTCAGTATATTCTAAGTAATCGTCAGTACTAATTTCCATTTCAGTGGTAGTCTCGTTATCTTCAATGGTGTTAGTGGCCGTCGCATCTTCAGAAGTATTTGTGGTATCAGATAACGTTGAAGTGGATTCGGTCATAGAGAGATAATCGTCATCATCGGCATTAGTCATAAACTCTGAGTCCGTAGTTGTGCTTTGAACATCATCATCCTTGTTTCGTGTTGTTGTAGAAGCTTCGGTCTTTTGTGACCCAATGCCTGGTTTAGAGCTTGCACCAACTGGCACGTTATACCCAAGAGGCACATTTTGAACTCGCTTTTTAGTATCATTGACGGGTTTGTTACCTCCGAATCTATTGAATATTGCCGTACGGTTTGCTCCGAATTGACGCTTAGGTAATTCGGTGGTTGTTGAAGCTGCCCTGAAAGTGTTGGAGTTAACAACTCTGGGTTTGAAACCTGGTCTTTTAGTTGTGGGCACAAACCTGCTCGGTGGTTCTTCCTCTTCGAGAGGTTCATCTTCAGGTTCTTCTTCCGATTCAACATCATAGTCCTCCTCAACATCTTGCTCATTCTGAACATCAGGTTTGCGGGTAAATAATTGGTTTTGTGGTACAAAAACGAAGGGATTTTCTGGCTCTTCGTCCAGTATTTCCTCATCTGAATACTCCTCTTCTTCTATTTTCTTAGTAGTTCTGGCGGTAGTAAATGGTCTTCTTGTGAATTTTGATGTGAATAGAGGTCGTCTAGTAGCCGCAGGTCTGAAAGAATCTGGTTTATCAGCGGAAGCAGGACTAGTGTAGACTCCAGGGTTGTATTTACGGCTGAAAACCCTGCTACTTGAGGGTACAGAGGACTCAGTCGTCGAAGTAAATAGTCGTTTTGGAGGCCTGTAGGGCAATCTAGCTCGAGTAGGTGCTGATGTTGCCTGGGTAGTACTTACTGTAGTTGTTTCAGGTTGAGATTCTTTTGCTTCGGTTACAGGTGGTTCAGAAGCCTCATTCTCTTGATTCTCTGACAGGTCCAAAGTTTTTTGTTCACCCTCAATTACTACTTCAGGTTTTGACTCTGTTTCGTCATTTTGGGCTGTTACTTCAGTCGGTACAACTTCACTCTCCGTAGGCTTAACTTCATTTTCAGTTACGAGCTCAGATTTTTCCTCCTTATTTGCATTTTTGTCACTTGGTTCTAAGATTTCATCTTTATCATCATTTTCGCTTTCTTTAACGACTTCTTTCTGTACCTCAAACGTGTCTTTGAATTTGACTAATTCTTCTTCATCAGTTGCAATCGTTGTTGGAGCTTCAGATGAAGACGGCAAGAAGGTGGTTCTAGTCTTTTCACCATAGTTACTTACCTGCTCTGTTGTCGAACTGACCTTGGCTTCAGTGTTGAGAGAACCTACTGATTTTGCAATAATTGAAGGTTCTTCTTCAACAGGTTTGATTTTCTTACGGATGATTCTACGTATTTTTGGAACTACTTGAGTAGAGGCTTCAGTAGAAGGAACGCTTGGCTCTGGTGCCTCCGTAGTGGAAGTGGAAGAAGGTCGTCGTCTTATGACTCTAAATTTCTTCTTGCCAGATTCTTCCAATTGAATAGGAATTGTTTCAGTAGAAATAACGTCTTCTGGAGCAGTGGTAGAAGGCCTTATCTTTTTTATTACCACACGCCGTTTTGGTATATCTTGTACTTCTTCGTTATCTTCTTCATGTTCTTTCTCCTCTATGGCACTTTCTGATAGAGAAATGTCATCATTTTTCTCTTCTACGTCATCTTCGACTTCTTCTTCGTTAGTCAAAGTTTGTACAGTTGTGGACTGGCGTGAAGGGAATGGCAATTTGCGAGGCTGGATGAGAGGGGAACTGGTGGAAGATGGTCTACTTCTACCGAAAGGCAAACGAATAGGAGCCCTGGTTGTAGCTACTGGTTCATCATTATCTAAATTATCGTCACTGGTTGTAGACGTGGTACTACTTCTTGTGAAGGGACGGGGTTGGAACCTGGTGAAAGCTGGTCGTCTCTGAATTGGTGCCGCTTCAGTTGCCTCAGACAGTTCATTAGCCGGAGGCTGTGTGCTAATTGTAAACCTACTACGTCCCCTAGGCAAGATGTTAGGTCGCCTAACATCAACAGTCGCGGCAGAAACCTCACTATCTTCAACCTTATCAGCTGCCGTAGTCGATGTCCTACCACGGAATCGCCTTTCGGTTCTGGAAGCGGCGTTTTCTCTAGGCACAAATCTGGGAGCTTCAACTATTTCTTCATTTACTATTGGCGTCAACGACGAGGCTATCTCGTCCCGGGTCAACTGCGGTCTGAAGCTTCCTCGAGTGACTGGCGATGCTGCAGCAGGCTCTGAGTCTTCTGTTTGCGGGGTAACTCTGATCCTATTCCTTCTGAACTGGCTCGTTTCTACAGTCCTAACACCGTTGACTTCCCGACTGTCTGGAGTTGTTGATCTTATTTTACGGGACAATTCATCTGCTTCAACTGAGTCTGAAGATATTTCGTTTGGTCGAGACAGAGGTCGACGGCGCCTTACAAATGAATAGTTCCTAGTACTCACCTGTGTGGACGTGGATGGCGCTGGCGTGGTGGTGGTGGTTGAGGTGGAGCCTCGTCTGCGAAGAACTGTGCGCCGGGTTGGTGCGCTAGAGGGCGCTGAAGTCGTAGTAGTAGTAGGTCTTGAAGTCGTGGTCGTTGTAGTCGTAGCAGCTTCCGTAATCTCTTCATCGGCAGGAGAAGTTTCCAGTTCATCTTCAGCTGAACTGGGCGAGTTTAGTAGGGAAGATATTTGGACGGCAAGTATAGTGGTAGGTTCAGGACTGCTCGGTTCTTCGATGGTAGCTTCAGTAGTGGAGCGTACTCTCACGATTGACGTGTACTGAGGCTGAGTCGAGATTTCTCTTTCAAGCGCAGTGTTCTGAGTTTCTACCTCTTGCTGAGTATTCTCGTACCTGGAAAATAAATAGCGTTTTCTGTGAGTATAACTTTATTATAAGAAATATTTCTATTTAAAATTCACCAAAAACTTTACTTACTGTGCAGTGGTAGTTTCTTCTGTTGTCGGTCTTTGCCTTCTAATAGTGACATACTCAGGTACATTTTCTCGTCTCGCGCTCAGGATATCCAGTGTGTTTGGTGTCTCGGAAACCGAGACATAATTCTCTACTCGTTCAAACAGTGCGTTTCTGAAATGGATAGGTGATTAGTTAAAATTTACACTAACGTTTGTAGACATTTTAAGAATACTTGAGGCTTTGTATTCAAATTCGAGTCTTAGTTACCTTGAAGCAGTATCATCAGCGGTGTCGGAAGTTGATGTTGTTGTAGGCCTCGCTCGACGGATATTAACATATTGAAGCGGCTTCGCAGAAGTTTTCACATATATGTCTTCCTCCACTGTACGGGCTCGAGACAGCTGCTGTGGTGGCTCTTCGATTTCATCTTCGCTCTCGTCACTGTCCTCTTGAGGCTCTGGGGCTGCTGTTGTTGGTGGCCGCGACCGGTTGATTGTTGTATATCTGGACGATATAATAGTTTATATAAAATACTTACGAGTATTTGCTCACAACTGTTACACTACAAATGCTAAATAAATGTATTAGCTGAATGATGGATGGGAACAAATAACTTACTGTGGACGATCTTTTCTCAATAGCTTATCTTTGTCGGCTGTCGGTTCCAAACCAGCATTCTGAGGTCCTCTTCGGCTGTTTTGGGCTGTTCCAGAATCGGATATACTGTTGCTACCAAACCTGAAAAAAAATATTACTAAATTAGTAAAAACTTTTACAAGCGACATTTTACATAGCGTCATTTCATCTTAAAGTTCATCCATCGTGGATTTTATGTTCATGATCATATTAAAAATTAGCCTCGTTTCAAATTCGACTCTTCATCTGCTGGTTTCGTGTAATGAGGTTCAAATACCTATTAGGTGTATAAAATAGCTAAAGATACTCACTTGCTCTTGCCCCTCGTTCTCTCTAAGACTTTCTGGTAGAGCTTCTTGTTGAAGGAGGATGGCGTGGTGGTGATCGCACCGTCGGTACTGGCGGACGTCTCTCCGAAATGTAAGTGCTTCTCTAGTTGTTCCACTCCACCTGAGAAGAAATTATTGCTATGTAGAAATTAAATAGTTATAAAGTGATGGAATAATTTATGTGTAGGGATTAAATATGAACTGAATCCTACAGGTAATTTTATTACAGTAAAACTCGTTGCAGTGATATCCAAACTTCTATTGTTGACTTCATAAAAATTCGAAGCTTTTTGTTTACCCTGAATCGAGCATATCAAGGTCAAAAACATGATGGAAACTATTATTCCCATTGCCTTATCAAAGGTTAATGTTGATGGGAAAAGTTATGCTTTGTATCTAGCATAAGAGAATAAGGAATACTCACCAACTTTCTTAATCAAGTCAATCAACTCCTTGATAACCCTCGGGTCTTCAGCCTCAATGTCAGCGTTATCTTCTGCGACATCTTCTTCGTATTCTTCTTCACTCTGAAAATAAAGAATATTACATATTTTGCTTAAAAATGTCCAAAAATGAATAAGTTGCTTAGAAGGCTGGAGGAAGATGAAAGTTCCCTTCTTTTTAAACTAACAGAAAGGTATAGTGTTTTCATATTTTTTGCAACAGAAGCTTTACCGAAATGACAATTATTTTAAATTCTTATTTCTTGTCAGTTTCAAAGCTAAATGTTTCGTAAACTGTTTTCCTGATTTTGCTCAACTAATTAGCTTGACATTGGCGAAACAAGTGAGCTTCAAATTAACGCTATTAAAAAAGAAAAAAATGTTCCAATTACCTCAGGCTCAGGAGTAGTAGTGGTCGTGGTAGTAGTCCTGAACAGGAGCGAGTTCCTGGTACTAAGCTTGATGGGTTTCCTCGTGGTGGAGGGGGCGGCTGTGGTGGTGGTGGTGGACGGGGCCTTGGTGGCGGGTGCCTTGGTGGTGGCCGCTGGCTTCTTGCAGAGCACGTTGCGGGCGAAGTCGCACGAGTCGGCGGCCTTGTTGAAGAATAGACCTGGGACACAATTTAATTATTGAAATTGGGTTTTATAATGCCATTTGATAGCCAAAGACAGATTTTAGTATGGTACATACCACATGTGGTTAACTTGCCATTTGACAGCCAACGACGGAATATGGTGTGGTGTATGTGGTATAATGATAATAGTGGATTCTTTAGAAGGAATTGGTTACAGTTCTCCGTACAGGTATTTAAGTAACTAGGTAGGTACTTAGTAATATCATGATATTATTCATAAATTTCGAATTTAGTTGTTGTTAACTCCCTTTTCAGGACACAAATGCCCGTTTTCACCATCAATCCCTAACTTTTAAGTGACCCCTATGAAAACAAAATTCCTGTTATGTGTTAACATAGGGGTCGCTTAAAAATTAGGGATTGATGGTGAAAACGGGCAAAAGTCTCTTAACAGATCAATGTAATCCACTCGTATATTTAGTTGGCGAAAAGTTGACCCTATTCGAATATGCCATACAAAATCAATGTAATGGACGCATCGCGTTGTGAACGCTCATGTAAAAAGTATGTCAATTGACTAGTGTTTTGGTAGCTCATAGAAATGTAGGTACTGAAGTTATAATGGCATAAAATAAATGGTTTTCTTACCAGAAGGGCAAGTGAACTGATGGGCCACGATGCCTAGGTTCGAGGGTCCGGAGTCCAAACACCAGAAGTACTTCTTGCAGTCGCGCGGGTGTTGGAAGAAACCTTCGTCTGTGCACTTGAAGTCTGGAAAAAAATATATTTTTGTTAATTTGCTGAACATTATTAGTGTATTTTAGTATTAGATTTTGGTTATGTACCCTTTGGACCCATAATAAATATGAATCCGTAAAAATATAAATCTAGAAAATAAATTACTGATTTGTCGAATCTTGTCTCGACGAACTCGGATTTATCATAAAATACCGTATGCTCGTTGCGTCCTGTCCATAAAAAAAAACTAAAAAATTCTACGGCTTCCAGACCGTATTTTCACGGACTCGGATCGCATTTGAAACGAATTTAACTAGTGTGAAACAGCTCTTAGTTTTGGCTTTTAGGACCTCAAAAGTATTCGTACCTGCTCCAGGATCGGGCGTGGTGGGCGGCTCAGGGGTGGCGATGTTCCAGGTGGGTGTCGTGCTCACAACACTTGGTGAGGGCTTGCGTTTGCTGCTCTTGGTCCTGGAAACAAAAAATAATTAGTGTTTATTTAGAGCCTCAGCAACCGATAAAGAACTTAGGCATCATTATTGGTATAGAAGGATATTTTACAAAAAAGATAGTAACCTGTGTAAGCGCATCATATTGTCACAATGATAATAATAATATGTAGAGATTACACTTTATAAAAGCCTTTTCCTAGATGCAATTTGGTGCTACATTATGTAATTTGTTGCTAGGATAAGGCTTTTTTGTAAAGTGTATAAACACGTTGTGTACCTACCAAAATTTGTCTAAATTGATCCACTGATTGACTGAGGTAGTCGAAGATGGGTAAGAAATTTAGGTATTCAGATTTAGCAATTCAACGAAGCTAGTGCAGCAGTAAATCGTATCTGACAGAAAATCAGATTACGTGTTATTTCAACCAGCGAACGGCTGCTAAATTGTATCACCTTAATATTTCGTTCGTATTCATACGAGTATTATCAATATACCCGACTTTCCCCTACACCGACTATAGTCTGGTCTGCGAGCACGTAGAATTTTGTCCAATGACCTCAAGCTACCCATCCTTATCGCTCGCGCGTAATTATGTTGCTGTCGCGCTCGCACACTCACTGCGGGCGCCCGTCGCACAGTCGCGTCAGCAATATAATTACGCGCGAGCGATAAGAATGGGTAGGTCATTGGACAAAATTCTACGTGCTCACAGACCAGGCTTTATTATTGTCATAAGCAGTTTAGATACCTGGAAGAAGAAGGTCTGGCGGTGGTGGTGGTGGTGGTGCTGGTGACGCGAGGCCGGTTCCTCCTTCTGCTGCTGGCGCGAGTGACCGACTGCGGGCGGTCCGTCACGATGGAGTTGTCCGTCGCACTGTAAAAGATACCTTAATTAGTAAATATTGAGGTTCACCATCGTTTGTCGGTTACGTTTCAAGAGACGTCTACTGCTGGACCAAGGTAATCCTCAAGAATTTCCACAGCGAATTATCCTGCGTTGCCCATTTCTAGGTGTTTCCTCAACTTTCACGCCCGTATTTACAAACATTACTATGAGGTCTCACAGTGCGCGTGGACGCACAGGGTGACACACGAACCTATCACTTAGCTCTATTCAATGCTTCTACATTACGCATGCTCTTGATAACAATCTCACTCTCAGAGGAGTGTAGATGCAATTTATGGTGGAGCGAGCTTTCCCAGAAATTGTCTATTGTGCTAGGCTAGGCTCTAGGTCTGGTTCAGACACAGCGATAGTTGCGCGGTGCTGGGCTGGTTCTTAGAGGTTGGTTGATGTACAGTCGCGGAATGAAAAGGTTCGTCACCTTAGTGTCGGTTTTCGCTTGCACTAGGTACTGTAAGAGTCAAAGCTGCCAACATAACCGTGCAAGAAACAGTGCTGCTAACATTTAAATAAATATGACGTTTGCTAACGAATAAGGTTTTGCTTGTTTATTTTTCTATCCCATCAGTGCAATGTTACAAAATGTAGTTTTTTTTATTTAATAGATAATGGCAGGTTGAACCAACAAGAAGGTTTTAGTTTATCAATCATAATAATCTTCTTGACAAGTTAAATCGTCAAACAACTTTTATCTGAATAATTATGAACTTTACTGACGAACAGTTAAAGATTATTTTCTCCAACTCGAGATTATTCTGTAACATAGTTTCAAAAGGTAATATGTGCTCGTGATTCGTTGAAGGAATCAATTTGAAAACTGACGAACCTTTTCATTCCGTGACTGTACTACTTACCCAAGTTTAACAATGTACGCCTCCTTCGCAGCTTCGATGAGCGGGTAGGGCTTGTCGTGGCAGTTGCCGCGGAAATCGTCGTTGTCGATCGACCAGAACATAATACCTGTGAAAGACATAAAATATGTTAATAAGGATAGGTAGTAAAAATATACGCATATTAGCTAAATTAAGTGAAATAAATGGGACAGATTTTAGCAATAACTTGCAAAACGTCAACATTGCTGTTTTAAACACTTTTGACAGATATCCTGTACAAAAATCCTCCTCATTCGATTCATCCTTTTAGGCTTTTTAAATACTTTTTTCTATTGGCTTTATACATCACAACATCTGAACGTTTTTGTGTACAAAAAGATGATGAGAAACAAATGTATTTAATTAAGGTGTGAGAACTCCTAGTAGTATGACTAACGTAAGACAGATTGAAATCTTACCTCCAAGTCCATTCTCAGCGACATACTCGGCCTTCTTCTTCACAATATCGATGTCATCATAGCCGACCCACTGGTTGCCCTTGTAGGCCACGGGGCCCATGGCTTTGGGGTTCGGGTGCATCACAGTCCAGTCCTCCTCCTCTTCATCCGAATATTCCTCAGATTCCTCGTCAGATGTGCTCCGCTTTTTGTTCGGTTTAGACTTGAGGGCTTCGCAGATCTGTAAAACCAGTGTAAACAGGTAACCTTGTTAGTCAGTTCTAGATGGAATTTAACACAACAAATGCAGATAATGTTATCACAAAAATTTCACATTGCGATTTGCTAGGACGTTTTGACGGACGGGTACTAGTTAAATTAGTAAAAACAGTTGTAACATATTTCAAAGTATCCTAAATCCAGAAATCCTTGGCACCTTTTTTTTTCATAATATTCATCTTGTTGATGCTAGCACTAAGGATTCCCACTTGCAAATGGAAATACAACGTGCTACTTCTTATGTTTAGAATAGAATAGAATTTTATTTATTGATATAATTTCTGTGTACAGTTTGCAAGTTTAGTGTATTTTATAGGCATACAATTCTCTAATTCTTATTACTTCAAGGTACGTGAAATCTTTTTGGGCAAACTTTTCGGATTAAACTATCAAGAGTCATCCTATTCATTATAAATTAACTCACCTCGTAATAAGCCAAGTATCCCTTCTCCCTAGTGGCGTCTCCTTGCTCTCCCGGGCCGTCAGCGGGCGCTCCAATCTCCACAGCATCAGGGTTGAATAGCGTGTACGACCGTCCATAAGTCGGGATGCCAAGCACCAACTTGTCGCGGTCCGCTCCGTTCTCGAGGTAGAATTTGATTGTGTAGTCCTGAAATTAGAGAATAGTGGTTTAGGAAAAGTGTTTTTGTATTTCGTGGACTGAAATTATTTATTTATGAGTTTGAATACCTTACACAAAAGACAATGTGATTATTCCCACGTTTGCGTTGCTACAATAATTCTTAGGACAGTAGGTCCTTAGAAAACGGGACCGCTAGGTAATAAACATTCGAAGTACTTAATATTTGAAGTCACGTATCAAATAGTAGCAGAAAGATATTGGTTATAGTTTTAAACGTTCATGGTCATTAATATTAGAATAATTATTATTAACGGGATTGCTAACATGTACCTTATTTACGAGCCTCCGATATTTCGGCACTGTTGCAAGCGCCTTGATCACGGAATAACTGAAGATCTAACGGGTGAGATGTTATTTTCAGATATATCGGTCTACCCTCTTTCGCAGTCTTTTATTACGATCACGTCTGGTACCACTGTTCACCAACTCACTATTTTCTCGCAACTGTTCTCGACACACTCACACAACACTAACTATGGTAGCAATCCCGTTAGTAATAGTAATTATTCTAAAAATATTGAATTTGGGTATTTTCTAAACATTTAATACCGCTATTGGTCCAGGGGTACTGATGCTTACATTCAATTTCTAAAATAAGGTGCTTAAAAAGTAAGGTGCGGCATTGGCCCTTATTTTCTTCTTTAAGAAATTCAGACTACTCGCATTGCATTTCACTCGTATTTACAGTGTACTAGCGGCCGCCTGCGACTTCGTACGCGTGGATTCCGTTTTACTTCCTTTAAGTTTAATTTTGCAAAATCCCGTCTTAGTGAGCGCCTATGTTCTAAAAGAAACCCCCATGCAAAATTTGGGACTCCTAGCACTTGTAGTTTCCGAGATTTCGTGATGAGTGAGCGAGTCAGTCAGTCAGTGACCTAGGTAGATAGATACTCACGATGTTAAGCTCGTTATCAACGCTGTACTCATTGGGCTCCTCGAGCGGGTAGAGCGGCGCGTGGTGGTTGACTGCCGGTTCAAAGGCCGAGTGGTAGTCGTACGTCAGCAGGTTCATCCAGTCCAGGTATCTGAGGAGAAAGAGAGGAATTCCTTAATTTATGGCTCAGTATAGAGCAGTGTTTTTCAACATTTTTCATGACACGACCCCCCTAGTATGAAAAAATATTTTGCGACCCCCCGACCGTTCGCTTTTTTTTCGTGCGTTTTTAAGGTTTCATGGATGTTGTAGGAACCGAATTTTTCAATCCCTACAACATTTATGCATTTACATAATTAGTTTTCTTATAAATTTATCTTTAAAACTTTACTGAGGTAGTTTTTACGACCTCTCGCGACCCCCCTATAGGGGCTTCGCAAACCCCCAGGGGGTCGCGACCCACAAGTTGAAAAACACTGGTATAGAGTATAGATCCTGTCCACGAAGATGCGCCCCACCAATTTGTGGTCGAGGGAAGCGTGTGGCGCGGGGAGTTTGATCCGAGCAATCCGAGCGTCATTATTGTAGGCGTGTACCGATTACACTGAAACATTAGCGGAAGAATGGTGGGGCGCGTCTTCGTGGATGACACGGTCTGTAGCAGGAGGAAGAAAATATTTAAAAATTCAATCCAGCGACTTCGCCCGTGGACCAAGCTGAAGTTACATATAAAAATGGTTTTCGTTCAATAGCAGTTGTTTTGTTCTTTCTACCTGCGCTAAGCTAAGGAACTTGCATGAGTTTTTAAGAAATATGGCCTATCTTGATAAATCAATAAAAAAGATTCCTAGACAAGCCCTGTCCCATCTCTATCTTAGATAGAAAGTCCCCTTTGTAAGTTTATTATTTCACACAATTTTATACCACGCCTTAGATTCTAAAATTATCAAATCAAATAGTTTATTCAGTACATAGACTCTTTCCAATAGGCCTAAGATGCGCGCAGCGATAAGCGGTTATCACGCCACTTTATCGATTTTGCCCATACATTTTGACGTCAATAAAAGTTATCACGGCGCGCATCTTAGGCCTACAGGTCACTTAGTTATACACGTCTCAAATAGTTATAGCTTGCCCTAACACCACTTCGGGACAACATATGGGTTGGTGCTGAGTTTCTATTTATTTATCTATGCCATATATTTGGTACATAAGGCGTACTTAATGCCATTGGCCATTCTCTGCCAGTTAACCAATTAGATTCTACACTACAATATTCGTAAAAATTGGTTATGTAACACTAAAAACGTTACATACAGATTTTTACCTTCATATTTATTTAATTAAAAATTTAACATGTAGAGGAAAGTTGGAGTTTCATACTTTCCTCATATAAGTTATAATGAAAATGAAAATACGGGCATAGAATGGGAGAGAGTGGTAAAACTAAGTAGCATAATTAAAGTGTTTTATTACTTCATTATTTTATTATTACACTAAAAATACTTAAATCTGTCGTATATCAACAACTTTTTATTATTAAGTCACGTATAATAGTTTTTATAAATATTAATGGTATCTTTACACAGATTAGCATATATTTTCGCTTCGTAACATCGTTATTCGTTATATAATATGAAAAGAATCCGCTTCGAGCCTACGTCCATATTTATTTGATGTTCGCGAAACATATTATTTTAATGTTACTGTATTTTAATAATGTAGGAAGATCCGCGTGGGTTGATATTTGCATTTAGCGTATCGTTTGTGTATAATTTGTTATTTTTAACAAGCAGTGGACCAAGGAACAGTAGACATAATGTATTCTGTGGCAAAGGTCAAGGAGTGAGGCTAATAATCCGGTATAGTGTTTAAACAGGTTTTTTTATCTACGCATCTGTAGATAGAGAGCGGAGTGTCCATTAGAAGTCCTGGGTATTTCCAAGTAAATTATAAAGTCAGTTTGAGTAATACCTAATGTTTCCCGTCGATTCTTTAGGGCACTAAGCAATCTTTTAGCCAATATACCTAATTGAAAAGACATGTCTGTAACATTAGGCGGTTCGTAAAAGCTCAGTTCGTACCTAACCTCAGCGTTCAGAACCTGTTTGATTAAAGAAAATTGAATAGTATCGAATTGACAAACATTTGAACAAACATTTACTGGTTACATAATTCGGTATGGTTTGTATACTTATAAATTACAATGTGTGTGTATTCTTTAAAGAATATGGTTCATGGTGCAACCACAAAAGTGAACATGTTATTTAAACATCACAATAATGTGTCGACTCGCGAGTTTAACCACAACATTATCTCGTCAAGAAGATAATTATGAAATGCGCGATTATCATATTGCGCAAGAGTGGCTAGAACAAAGAGGTTCCGAAATGATCGCAAACAGAGCGGATAAGCAGATTGAAACATTTGCATTGTTTAGTACTCGTAGGGTGACCATGCTGCACGGATAAATATGATAAGTAGGACTATTAGCAGGTGTGTAACTATTTACGAAGTGACCATGGAGCGCGAAATATTTATGGATTATCCAGTAAGTAGTTAGTAAGCAATTGCTTAATACACAACCTGCTGTTTTATTCTTAGCATCAATGCAATGACAGTCATTTGAAGCTTACTAATGCCGCTAAAACCCTGTTATCAGAGCAGTAAAAAAAACTAAAAGTTGTAGCTTTAAGTCCTACTAAGAACAACTCTCCAATGGCCTCTGGTGATAGACATAGAGAGGGTTGCTTGTGCTTCTGCAATGGAGACTATATTATGATGAGATAAGGATGAGATACAACGCGATGTGATAGATATACGATATAATGATTTTAAGCTATGTAAGGTATTTTGAACGTAGGTGGAACTAGTTGAACTGGTTATGTAGTTAGACAAATTAATACTTAAGTGTGACCTAATAAATAAAGAATTTGATGTAAGGTTGATATAGGAAATTAATAACTACTAAGGCCCAGTTTTAAAATTCGTAGTTAAAATAACCTATAGTCAAATTTGACAGATGTCAAAAATGACAAGTGGTTAAATAACAGAAAAAAAATTTTTGGAACAATGGTTAGCTAGACTTTTCGTATATATTTTAACTATTAGTTTACGTTTTGTTAATATTTAACCATTAATAGCAAAATTTAACAATTAGTTATTTTAACTATGAATCAAAAAACTGGGCATAAGCAAAAATAAAAAAACAATAAATAAGTGACTTGTTCTAAAATGTGTTCAGTTTCTAGGCTGCATTGTAACAGCCTACCTTATATATATAGATTATAGCCTGCAGGGAACTAGCCTAGTCAGTAGCAATATTTTAGCCTATGCAGTCATTGTGTATTCAGTGCAATGGGCTAACGTCCGCCATTGTCTCACATGTAAATGAGCCGATTGTTTACGAAAGGGCCGTAAAATCCGCAAGTGAACTTAGCATTTTAATTTATTGCAAAATCGTATGCTCATTTAATTCATTTACCTTGAATAAAACACATTTAAAATAGAAATTAGAGGTTGTTTGTGTGTTTCTGCAAACTAATTTGCATGGACACCCTTATTTGTAGAACTAAACCTTTGTTGAATAGAATATTAATATATGAGCTTCGGTTTCTGCGATTCTAATTGATTATTTTTATAATTGATGACTTGAGTTGAAAATTAGACTGTCTAGGCCTGTTTCTAGGCACTACTTGAACTCCATATATTTTATTAGTAAATAGGTAGGTAAGTAGGTATGTCATTGGAATTTTCTTTAAAGATATATTTTATTATACCTGACTGAAAATCACAAAAGAGCATAAAAATCCCACTAAAACCTTGATATGTGGCCACTGTAGCTTCAGCAGCAGCATCGTGAATTATGTTTGTTAAAACTATGTTATTATCTCACAACGAGCAGTCAGTTTGTGAAAGAGATTTTAATTAGAAGATTAGAAGAAGAAATCAAGATTTTTAAACCAAAATATTTTAACGTCACAGGGTCTATTGTATCTTTTAGGACGGCGCCACACATTGGGCATTTGGCTCCAGTATAAATATCGGTTTTTGGACATAAACGTAAACGGTTTTTGGACATAAACGTAAGGCCACTAACCGTTCTTCACAACGATTTATTGAATCCAAGACTAATAGACCTAGTGGTAATATACATGTGTGGCGCCGGCTTAAAATAGGTTATTATGTCTGATGCTTCAATTGTTTTTTTAAACATTATTTGTAGTAAATTTTACGAGAAGATTAGCACAAGATGCACCGCGTCTAGATAGCGTGGCGTGCGCGAGTGAGGCGTGCAATGCGCGTGCGCGCTATTTAGGTCATCGCGCCACTGTTTCACTACTACCGCGGTTTGGAGCACATACCATTATACAATATTGCTGGGATTATAACACTATGATGGATGGTAGGTTTCTCTTTTAAATAACAATTTAATTAATAGCAATGCGAAAGTTAAGATCGATGGATTTTTTTATTCCTTCAGGCAAAAACTACTGGACGAATTTTGATGGAAAGTAATTTATTGCTTTTTTAACAAAAGCATGTTAGGTGCATCGAAATATTTGGACGAAATCGTTAGCAGAAAGAAGATAATTAGTTATATTGATAAAATTGACCTAATGGTCAAATTGCAGCTCGTAATTTGACGTCGGTTATATGAAATATCTTTACTCCTGAGTATCGCGTCACTTTTACAGAAGTTTCATAAAATTATAGAGGTTCTGTAAACATCAAGTGTATCATGAAAAGTTCTGAAAATATCATGTTTGTAAGCGAAATCCATTGTAAAGGAATCGATATCACTATAGATAGAGTTCCTAGAACTCGTTGAAGTAATTTATTCAAATACAATATGCCAACTAGAGCGCATTAATACTAGACTATTATTAAGCAGTGTGTCAACTATCAGGTGGTACTGGAAGCAGTTAGCGACTAGTCCAGCACCAACTAGTCGCGACATTCCGATGGGGATCACGGTGACATTGGCCACTTGTTACTTACTAGTTTGTGTGTAGTACAAAAATAATGTAGCGATTTGATCATAGAGATATAGAGAGATGCTAACTAATGCGCTGAGTTCGAAACTCAGTGTGGCATTAGAAATTCACACACACAAAGAAAACAAAATATGTGCTCATTATTCACTGCGTTATCAGTACTCAACGTTCGAATAATCTTTAGTACTACGCAAGCAATGTAAACTGTTTACATTATGAGGTCGCTGCTGTCATCATTGCTGTCACGAGCAATGTGTTCTGTTTTTGGGCATATTGCTGCGATAGACCCCGCTCCCTTGTCACATCTCCCTTTAGTTTCTGTGATCTGTGGATTTGATGAAAGAGGCTGACAAAGGTGACTGACTTTCTTCCGCCACTTCTTCTCAGCACCAGCCCATATGTTGTCCCGGAGGGGTGGTAGGGCAAGCTATATTTGGGACGTGTATAAGCGCCCTGGAAAGGGGTTATGTACTGAATAAACTATTTGATTTGATTTGATGAACACTGGGTTTGCACGTGTTACACGACGGGGAATTTCCTTAGTTACTCGTACACTCAGGTATCAAGAGTTAATAATATGTAATAAAAATTAACATTTAAACTATTTTGTTCTTATCATAATATATTTAATTTCTTTTAATATGGTCTATAAAGTGTTATACCGGTTGTGGACTTGGAATTATCATATTATATTGTTATTAATGATATTTTAATGAGAATAATATTTGTATTACGTATCATTTAAATATTTGTATGGTCTGTAAACAAGTATGTTAATTTTTGTAAATCTAAAACCAATTTTATCTAATTGAACATTGATACGAATTAAATGACAATTAGTTTTAAGCGTGAAATATGTAGCTGTGGTTTATAATGTATAATTAATTAACGAAGGAAGAATAATGCCATCTGACTTTAAATACATATTTAATTTAATTTAGATGACGCAAAATTAATTGACAAAATGAATGCTGATTCATTTAGATCAACTTAAATGATATTTTAATACTATAGATTACCTATTTAATCACTTATTATGATTCATAATTCTTAATTTAAAAGTTATGAAACTGAAACTATACCTACTCAAGTTTGGGGCATTGTTATCAACAACGAGAAGAGTTGATAAATTGAAATTATTAAAATATTATGGAAGCAATAAAGATAATAATTATTATTGACGGGATTGCTACCATATACCTTAATTTCGTGTTTCCTTCCTTTTCTTAGTTTCGAGAAATTAAGGTACATGGTAGCAATCCCGTCAATAATAATTATTATGTTAGTGACCATGAAAGTTTAAAAGCAATAAAGATATTGAGTATTCGTAAATTACGCCCTATTTTTATTATTGGAGTGTATACAATATCCTAGTCAATCATACTTGTCAAAGTTCCAGTTCTAAATCATTTCATGTTCGTGATTTCAAAGATCATCTGTGCGCAATAAAACATTTGAATTTGAATTAAATCAATCGCAATAGTCGCTTCCTTGTACCATTCCAAATAAATGAAGCAACACGACATTGACTTAGTAGATTGGGCAACTAAGATGCTAATACGTCCGATTTCGCAACTCGTGCGCATTCATACGCGTACAGTCACACTCAAGTTTAAGATGCAGTTTTAAGTTCATCAAGAGCAAGACCGCCATGCTCAAAAGTCGATTTAATTTCAGTAGTAGATTAGTACTATATAATTGGCATAAATTAACTGAAAGTTAATTTCAACTAAAAGCCTCTATCTTTGCTTGAGATGATGGATGCAATAAATTATTGAGTATTGAGATTGCATCAAGTTTTGAGTTTTGATGTGTTTAGTTTAACTTATCTTACTTAATTATTTGCAATACTCGTATAAATTGTATCTAAGCTGTAATATAACTTGTAGCTCTAAACTCCTTAAAATTAAAATTAATTACGAGTATATCGATCTTTATAATTTTAAAGCTTAAGTTTTAACCATTTTACCATACTGTACGTGTTAATGACGTTTTCTTTGTTATTTTGTGCATGTCAAAAGAAAATTAATATGGAGCAATAACTCAACTAGGGCCCTTAATTTTATGTATTGTGTCGTGAGAAGAATGTGCTTTGCAAGGCTGTCATCATCACTCGTTGGTTTTACGGTAATTTAGATTCTCATGTAAGTTACAACACTGGTTGTAATAAAACTTGTCCTTAATTTAAAACATTGTTTTAAACAATTCTTGTTGAACGATTTTTGGGGTTTGAACATATCTCGATTCTCGATTCGAGGGATCTGGATTCAATCAGTCCTACATCCACACCATTGGCTATGTCGCTTGAAGTATTTATGTATGTATTTTAGTTAAGACTATACTTTCTGTATCCTTTTGCGGCAGTACCTGATACGAGCAAGCGGAGATTCCTGGTCTCTTCGACGTCATTTCAACGAAATCCTATAATCTTAAAATATAGAGCTTAAATAAATACTTCACTAACATTTCTTGGAATGGCTCAAACTTGGAATGCGAGTGTGGTTGTGTTCCCCAGTCGATGAAGCACATGGTGTCGTGCCCTGTGTGCCCAAACAACTGCATGCAGGAAGATTTAATGAACGCTACTGACAACGCCACTCTTGTAGCGGAGTTTTGGAATGACACTGTATAGGTTTGTTGTCTACACGACAAGAAGAAGAACTAAATACTTACTGGTTAAGAGTCTGCACGTCGAATCCCTTCTGTATGTACTCGATACCAGCCGGCACCGCCATGGTCAACAGCAGACGAGGTTTGCCAGTCTTCTGAGATTCCTTCTCGAACTCCTCACGTAATTCCTTCACGAGCTTGGCGTAGTTCTCCCTGTCTTTCGGCTTGCCTCCGTCGCGGAAGGCTGGGTACTCCCAATCCAGGTCCAGACCGTCGAAGTGGTTCTGCCTGAGGAACTGTGGAAGAGAATGGAATGAGTTAGTTATGGATGATAGCTAAAGATTCTGGTAGAAGGAATAGTTGAGAATCTTTTGGTCGTGTAATACTGACAGTCAGCAATGGTGTGTGGGATTATTGTCTAAATTTATTTTTACTAACAATTTTTTCAGCTACCTACCTACTTATTAAAAAAATATAGTAAACAGTACATCAAACTATACATGTTTTTGTGTAGATATGTCTGTTTCAAAAGTGATATATAATGTTATTGTGTTTAACTTGATATGCTGTTGTTTCTATGATTAACCATGTGAGTGCATGCGGTCTATTTTATGAAATACAAAATCATGTGCCTTTAGTTAAATTATTGAAGAAACAACTACTTACATTAATTAGAGTAGATAAGTGTTTTCATAGAACATATTTCTGTTTTAAGTATCAATATATCAAGACGCATTATTGCGTTAAGGAAGCTTTTGCAGAATAGCTCAGTAAATAATAACCAAAGCTAGACAGTAATAATAATTGGTCTAGTTTGTCTTATTTACTAGCGAGTAAATAAATCTAGTTGATTTAGGGCCCATTCGGTGATGACGCAATAAGTGGCCTGTCTACGAGTGCAGGGAAAGTGCAGCCACTTTCGTGCTGGGCCGATAAGAAGTTGTTCCGTGGAGGACCGCGGAATTGTGTTTGTGTCCATTGGAGTCGACATTATGTGAGACAACAACGATATAAGTTATATTCTATCAAAACAACGAAAATAATAATTATGTAAAAGAGTTTTGATTGGTTTTTAAAATGAATTCTGGCAATTATATCATACTCTCAAATAATTGAAATCAAAGCTATTAGTGATTCGTCAAGTACAAATGTAGTCCTAAACCAAGCACATCAAAGAATACACATTTTTATTGCAAAATAGAATATATTGCAAGTACATAAGATGCTGCGTACTTAGCATAATATGCTGTCGTCTGTACAACACTCATAGTTATGGTTTACTCATAAAAGTGTTTTAGATACTACTTACAAAAGTCATACTATCTTAATGGCCGGTAATTATTACCGATACAATTCGACACCTATGGAAAGGTGGCTTAAGTGCAGTCCAATTTATTTTCAATCGTATCTACTTAGCTGTATTGGATTATTTCTGTAGCAATCATCGTAGAAATTGCCTTTTACCTACTAATATCAGAAAAGTACATCTTTAAAATCGTTATTATTTACAATTAAAAGGCGGCTACCAACCGGTCATTAAGGAAATCATTGGGGGAGGCCTATGTTCAGCAGTGACGTCCTATGGCTGAAATGATGATGATGATAAACGTAGTTTGGCTTACCTTAATGGCGTTCCTGACGAATTCCTTCCTCCGCTCGCGGGAAGCCACCATGGGTGAGAAGCGCGTGGAGCCTTCATTCCAGCCTCCAATGGCCAAAAGGGTCTTCAGGTTCTTGTTGTACGTTTTCAGGCCAGTGAACTTGGCGTAGCCACCTGTGGACAAAGTTCAATCAGTAAACAAGTCACAAATTCTTAGGTCGTATGGACGAGATCTAAGATGTGATTTTGTTCATGACTTTATTTTATTTTTGAAATAAACACCTAAAGTCAACTTCAGTTCAGTGAAAGCTTTAAAGGTTTGCTTCGGACCTCTTTAAGAGACAAATCCGGAAAGAAATCATTCAGCACAAGACCAAAAAATTGACAATAACTAGTCTAAAATATAGTTGGTTAAAATGACTGGGGTTACTGGCCATAAACGGTGGACGAAGCGTATTCCTTGATCCACCTCTTTTCTGTCTCCTATGTTCTAAAAGATCTCAAGGAGACAGCTGGTAATGAAATGAGATGATGTTCGTAGATGGTGACTCTTTGAATACAGTTAAAGTCTAGTGAGGACTGTAAATGGCTGAAATGATGATGATGTAGGTAGTTAATACTGACCTTTCTCAATATCCTGGTACTTATCGAAGGGTTTGAGTGTGTTGTCCTTGGTGAAACCCCCAAAGGCGTAGACCAGATGGGTGCAGAGATAGGGGTTGATGTTCTGAGGGTTGAACCGCGCCGTGCCGGGCCGGTACACCGACCAGTTGGTGTAGTAACACACCACTCGAGGCTCGGCCGATCGTGCTGGAAAGAAAAGGGTTCATTGTTACAAAGGATTTAATGGGATTTTACGAAACTCCAAAACGGATCCACGCGTGCGAAGTCGCGGGCGGCCGCTAAATCCCGGTCTCCGAGCACGTAGAATTTTGTCCAATGACCCCAAGCTACCCATCCTTATCGCTCGCGCGTAATTATGTTGCTGTCGCGTTTGCACACTCACTGCGGGCGCCCGTCGCGAACAGTCGCGACAGCAATATAATTACGCGCGAGCGATAAGGATGGAGCTTGGGGTCATTGGACGAAATTCTACGTGCTCGGCGAGCAGACTGTAGTTGTTACATAAATCGGACAAAAGCCAGTTGGATTCGCACATGAAGGAATTTGGCCTTAAAGCCATATATTTGGAAATATACTACGTAGGTACTGCATACTCAATAGTTTATTGTATTTCACAGTGAACACAAGATATAAATTACAATTACAGTTTTGAACAACTAATAACTTATCATAACATATAAAACGTGTTCAGCCTTGTCACTAATCAAACGTTCGAGTTCAATCCACCAATACAAGATGGCGGGTATTTTATTAACGGTAGAACATTAAAGTAAATAGGTACTACAGCATTATATTATTATATGCAGTTGTAATAGCCACAAAAAAGAATAGTCTAATGTGCTGGAAAATGTTCAAACATCTACGAGTATATCAGCCGTTTGGTGTAGTGGTTCAGAACGGACTACTATGCCGAGAGGTCCCGGGTTCGATTCCCGGCCGGGCAGAAATTGAAATGATGAATTTTAATTTCTGTGACGGGTCTGGGTGTTACTATTTATAATATGTATGTATTTAAGTAGTATATCCGAAAGGCTGGCACACACAACTTCACACAAGCATTAAGTTGATCTACTCATCCAGATACAAAGTTCATGCTCGTGATGCAAACATTTAACTTTTTACCAACACCAATAGATTGTTATTTCTACAAACTATTATTATCTTTTGTTTTGTCTAAAAAAATAAACTGTCATAAACAAATTGTGATTACATTACAATCCAGTTAACTGCAATGTAAATGCAACAAATCGTTTTCCATGCTGCATTACGCGTAAATTCGGCGGAACCCGGCGAAACTTAGGTCTTTTCTTTTGGATATTTGTTGCTGAAATGCTCCAATTTGGTATAACAAAGATAATTTCTCAGTGGCATAACTAAATCGTTGCGCAATCTTCACTGGACTCACGTAACCTATCACACACCTGTAACTTTGTAACACTAGATTGTTACAAATAAAGGCGTGTAAGAAGGCTCACTTTTTTAATCACTTTTTTGGGGCTTACCTAAGTCCCATTAATAATATTGAACTTAAGTATTAATCTATTACTTTTAAATAGATTTAGTACCAAATAAAGGCTGGAATTATCCTGGAATTAATTTTTGTGTTTTATTTTTTTAACACATACTGGCTACACTTATGACTAGAATCAGCAACCATAAGGCAAGAGTTTCCTTGGATTTGAATTGATTTTTGAGTTTTATTTCGTGGCTAAAATATTCTACTTAGCTATACTTGATACAAATAGTTTTACGTCTGTGATAGCAAATATTTATTTATTTATGAATAAACGGTAGTACCAATTACACTATTCAAGCAAGTAAATAACCAAGTGTTTCGTAGTAAACTTACTGTATTGTGTATGTAGTAATAGCTAGTCAATTTAAACCGATCGCCTGTTATTATATCAGCAGAAACTAGATTTTGGTGTTACTTAAAAATTACTATAACTATCGATGTAATACATCATGATATAGAATAGAGGCTAGGTATTTAATTTAAAGTTTCTTGGTTGAGACAAATTAGTTTGGTTAGTCAAATAATGAGATCACGTCTGTTTTTACACTTAGGCCCAGAACACACGGTGAAACGCAACTGCAACGAAACTGCAACTATCTGAAGATTCTGATGAATGAAACTGAAACTGAAAGTTTCAAACTGGGCGCGTCATGTGTGGTCTCTCAACGGACGCTATGGCAGAAACTTAGATGCAACTCAAAAGTAACTAGCAGTTGCAGTTTCGTTGCAGTTGCGTTTCACCGTCTGTTCTGGGCCTTACAGAAGATAACTACTGCGCAGTTTCAAATTAAATGTCAAATATCTGCGACCCATTTTTTGTTCTTATTCATATTTTAGTACATACTTAGTACAAAAAAGCGAGTTACGAGTATAGATCGTTTCATCCACGAAGATTCTTCCACTAATGTTTGAGTGTTATCGGTACACGCTAAATTATCCATGAGTGCATACGCACACTACAATAATGACGCTCGGATTGCTCGGATCAATCTCCCCGCACCCCGCGCTTCCCTCGACCAAAAATTGGTGGGGCGTGTCTTCGTGGATGAAACGATCTATACGATAAGTTTGCTCTAAAAGCTCTATAAATAGTTTTCTAAAATAAAAGAATCAAGGAATGCAATTGCAAGGGGGTAATTAGGCCAAATTTTGTACCATATTTCGTTCAAATTGGTTCAGAAATAGGATCGTAAAATGTAAATCGTAACGTAAAATGGCACGCAAGATAAGTGTGAAATCGGCGACATCGTCATCGTTCTCACTTTCATCATTATTTACGATCAATTTCGCTCTCATTGGTGTGTTATTTACATCATCATCATCAACAGCCGTTTACAGTCCACTGCTGGACTATGAGCCTCCTCCACTATAGTGGAGGGTTTTGCCATAATCTCCACGCTTGGCAGGCGGGTTGGAGATCGCAGTTTAAAAGATTGATGTTTTTCAGAGAGCGCTGCTGCCCATTCTCTGTTTGATGTGTAGTCCCTAAGTCGCCTCTTACGACACCCGCGGGAAGAGTAGGGGTTGGTGACAAATGTATTCTACTCTGCCGTCACCACACGGCTAAGCTGTTATTTACATCAGTATATTTTTTTTTAGAATACAATACCAGCTTATATTTACGAGTTCGAATCTCAATAGGGAGGGGCAAATATTAGTGCAATAAACACCGAGAATATATTTTCGGTGTTTTAGTTCGCTTAGTAATGTAAAAACATTAACGCCCGTATTCACAAACATTACTGTCAGGTCTCACAGTGCGCGTGGACGCACAGGGTGACACACGAACCAATCACAGAGCTCTATTCAACGCTGTGCGTTCGATTTGCTGCTTCACTTAAGCAAGCATCGTTTGTAAATACGGGCGTATGTCAGGGCGCTTTTACAAAAACACAAAACACAATACTATTTCTTGCACTGAGCCTATAATAGGCTAGTTTCCTTAAAAAAATTTTTTTAGTCCGTAATGTTTAATATCAAAAAATATTGGACACATATATTTTTATTTGTCAATCTAACAAATAATTACATAGTTATGGTGCGTTGAAGTTCCGCACGACGTCACAACGTGCGGCACTTTTATGCACTCATTGACGTCACGGGCCTCTTCTTATGAACTTTGGCGCGCTTTCTCTCTTTAAATTTTCATTAGTTTGAAAAAGTGAAAAATACGTGTAGAGTATTTTTTGATAAGTTAACTGACGGACTAATTAAAACTCTTGCTTTTTGACCCAGGAAACATCCCTATTAATTAACCTATGAATTTGAATTTGAATTTGAATTTGAATATTGGTTGAAATAAATAAACCAACTATGGATCAATCCTATGTTCGAGAGTTATAAGTAAGTTTCGTAAAACGCCTTAATTTGCTAACAGAAGGCTTTACATCACCAAATGATTGCAGTGTGACAAATATAGTTGCACGTATTCAAATTTAGGCGAAACCTGGAAGTAATGACCCGAACAGATGCGTTCGCTACAGCTGCTGAGCGGTGAACCGGCTGATCTGATGTAGCAATCAGATATCAGAAGTGTTGTAAATGCTTATGAAATTATCATAAATACTGAGAACAGAAGATAGCTAAAGAATTTACCGATAATGGACGGATAAAATCTATACTAATATTATAAATGGGAAAGTAACTCTGTCTGTCTGTCTTGCTTTCACGCCTAAGCCACTGAACCGATTTTGATGAAATTTGGCATAGAGATAGTTTGAGTCCCGGGAAAGAATATAGGAAAGATTTTATCCCTGTTTTTGAAACAGGACGGAGGGACGCGCGTGATAAAGATTTTCTGTGACAGACAAAATTCCACGCGGGTAAAGCCGCGGGGGCGGAAAGCTAGTAATAAATAAATAAAGAATATTTTTACATTACGCTTCTAGTCCCAAAATAAGCAAAGCTTGTACTATGGGTACTAGACAACGGATATAAACGGATAAAGAAGATGTAATTATTGCTTGAACCACGTTTGAATAAGAAGGAATTAAGGAAAAACTACTCGTAAATGGCGTTTTCTACTTTAAAATGGCAAACGTAAAAAAAACAAGTTAAAATTAAATTTAATTAAGCTAGTTTATACTAATTTAAAATTATTTATATTTTAAGAATTAATAAAAAAAGCAAAAAAACTGAAACCACCCGGAAGAGAAACAAGATGCGCTTGCGCAGAACGCGTTGATGTCTTTTGTACTACGGAAGTAAAAATCTTCAGATAGTCGTAGTGATTGAATTGTTCTAGTTTTCCTCGTTTAATGATTTTTTTAAAGTCAATCAGTAAAGAATTTAGAATACTCAATGGGCATTGGCGAAGATTATTAATTTTTACACAACAAATGTTTAAATAATCGATCCTTTTGGCGATTTGAAGGGATTACTAATGTTTGGCCAAAAAACGTTTCCCAAATTATCACATCGCAAACAACGTTTCGCAAATTTTCATTTGGCAAATTCTCATTTGGCAAAGCAACTTATTGCAAACTTTTAATTCGCAAATGTTTTTTTTGGCATATTATTGTTTAGCAAATTATTTTTTGGCAAAGTATGGTTTGCCAAATGTTTCATTAGGCAAAAATATTTCACGATAAACTATTATAAAATAATTTGATTGGTGCATAGAATGGTATACAAATTAGCTTGTGGTTATTATTTTGTTTAGTGGGTAGTTAATATAAAATTTGTTATACATTAATTACCTTATTTCAATCTTTGTATCGAAATTTCCATATGATTCATTAACAATAGAGGTGATTCTAGCGCTCGGCGGCCGCTGCCGCGGCACGCTTCGCTCGCCTTCGCGCATTAAGGGTCACTGTTCTAACCTAACCTAANTCACATTCAATGTTGCGACTTTGTTGCATATTTTTAGTATTTTGACGATCACCCGGTGATGATACGCAAGTACTACAACATTTCACTTCGCGATTAACGAGAGGTTTTGTCGCATCACTAGTTCACAGACTAAAAATATTTTTATGTCAGTTGGCCATGTTTGATGACATTTCTGCTGATTTCTAAAAAATTAGACTGTACATACAACCGAGGCCTTTTGTGGAACAATGCTTCAAAATGATAATTCAAAAAATGTATAAATCTACCCTGAAATTCTAATCCCAATGTGTGCCGTGGTGTTACAAAATGCAGCTCGTTTGTGATGCTACATACAATACAACGCACCGTGCGTGTGGGCATGTCTTCTGCACAAACTACCAACCCAAGGCCATAGTAGTAGTAGTGGTGTGGGCTCACAATCGCTCATTGTGTTCTCTTGTTTCGCGTCGCAGCCTTATTGCAGCCTCTTAATTAATGATAATTAGACACGGGTATCAAAGTTTGTTTTGGTTACTTTGATCAAGTGTTAATGAGAACTTTTCTAACAACTCTATGCAAATATGTATAAGTTTTTTTTTAGTTTTACATCAAAAATGCTATCAAAGCCGAAGACAATAATCGTAGGTCAAACTATATATTTTTGTTGCAATCTATAATGCATTTAATGTATGTATAATCATAGTTGTAAGTTGTAATAAACATAAGATTCCATAGTGTTAACCACTATAAGATTAAAGTAGTTGTATTATGTGTTAGTTTATAAGATTAAACTAACACATAATACAACTACGATTATAGAAAATGCAATGTTGCTTATTTTAAATAAAATTATGTTATTTTCATTTACATATTTTAAGTTACTGTTTATCTGCCAAGTAGCCTAACATTCTAAATAAGTCACAGACAATTAATTTTAAACAATATAATAGTTACCCTATGAATCATTGATGAAATCATAGATGATTCATCAAGGGACCTTAAGACAATGTCTTGTAGACCTATGTAGCGTAGTGAAAGGATTTACTATTTAAACTAGGTATAAATAAATAATACTATTCTATGTATTTACCTGGTGTTGCTAGGGCGATGACGGCTATGACTAATGATAGCCATGTTGTGATATTCTGTGGACAAAAAAACATATTTTAGTATTATGTAAGTAAAAAATAAGGATTTCAGTTAACATAGGTATAAGATTAAGTGATGATTAGCCTGAAGAGCTTTTAAAATGCCCATTTTCACCATCAATCCCTAATTTTTAAGTAACACATAATAGGAATTTTGTTTTCATAGGGGTCACTTAAAAATTAGGGATTGATGGTGAAAACAGACATAATTCAAATAAACTGTCTTCTCACCTAAATAATCTGTAAAATCTAGATGGTGCTCCATATGTTACAAAATTTAAAATTAGCTACTTAAAATATAGGTATTTATTTTATAGATGTCAGTAACCTACTATAAAGTAAATCTATCTATCTATACATAATATCTATTCCTCGTAATTGCGGTCACCTATAATATTAACAACATTTATGTGCTACACATTTTGTAACTAAAAAGTAGAGTACAAAAACATCAATTAAAGTTATTAATCTTACAGCAAACAAAACAAATCGTTCAATTAAGCACACGAAACTCGTCACGGTTGCGTCATCAAGTTGTCAAGCTGCCATCCTGATTTCAGATTGCTTTTAATTGTAATTAACAGTTACAAGTAGTGTTTTTTTTATGTGACAGGAGGCAAACGAGCAGACGGATCACCTGTGTGCCTACCATGAGTTTACGTTAGGTGAGCTCGCTAGCGACTACGTAAAAAAATGACATTAATTGTATGATATATTGTGCAGCGCCCCTAGCGGCTACTTTCAAGAAACAAAATCTTCATAGAGATCAAGCACACCTAACGTAAACTCATGGTAGGTACACTGATGGTAAGTGATTATCGTCGCCCATAGACACCCGCAGACCCATCCATACATACTAGGGTGGTCCTTATTTTTCGACTTTTGAATTCTCCCCGGGACACTTTCTCATTCGATTATATACCTACCTCTAAATATGAAATTAGCTTTTTTTGTTTTTTTTTTTGTTAAGATTTAGAGGTCGCTACCAGCTGTCAAAATATTTACAAAAAGCTTTGAAGATCTTAAATCATGGTTTCATAAATGTTTTATTTAAGTGTTTATATCACATTTTAGGTGCAAATGAACATCGCATAGATAGAATAGACAATCGCTTCTTGTCCCCTTCTCCCCTCAATCCCTCTTCTGTACCGACCATGGTACCGACGCGTCGAGATACTAACAAGTAAACTCTTATATCTTAAAAATAATTGATTCAAATGTACATTGTACATAATATCTTAGTTCATAGCAACAAAAAAATTTTGTAATATTTTTATTTGGCTTTGGCTAAAAATAAATGAATCTAACAAATACAGATTTTGTGTTTTTACTTAAAATTCAAACCTTGGTAGCGACCCCTAAATGTCTTTTAAAAATTAAAAAAATAATAATGAAAGACTTTCGTATGGTATATATATATTCAAATTACGTGGTGCCCCGCAAAATAAAAGAAAAAAAATTTTTTTCCTAGGAATAAGGACCACCCTAATACATACCCATACATGCATACAGTTTTACGAGTATGTATGAACTTCTTTCAGCGTTTTCTTATTAGAACGAGTTTTATTTGGGTAATAAATACACACAGAATGTCCCAAAATTAGTACATCAAACTGACAACGGAGGTATATGGACTCAAGACGCATCGATCAACTCAATCAGCTCCATTTTAAGAATTCACTAAAATGGTCTTATTAAAAACTCATCAAACATTCATATTAACATGAATAACTAAAATTAGGCTGAGTTGCACCAACTTATTTTAGCTATAATGGTGCTTTTTGTAAAATTTTAACAGATTTTTGACGTTCGTTAAAGTTAAAGTATGATGGTGCAACTCAGCCTTAGTCATTTCTCATCATCATCATCATCATCTCAGCCATAGGACGTCCACTGCTGAACATAGGCCTCCCCCAATGCTTTCCATGTTACCCGGTTGGTAGCGGCCTGCGTCCAGCGCTTTCCTGCTACCTTTATGATGTCGTTTGTCCACCTTGTGGACGTCCCATGCTGCGTTTTCCGGTACGCGGCCTCCAATCCAGAACCTCATGAAACTTTTCTATGCCATAATATTAGGTTGTTGGATGTGTCTTAGGTCCAGCTATTTCCGTTGTCAATGTGACTAATTTCGGAACATTCTGTATAATGGTTAACCTGAAATGGATCCCAACAACAGAATAGGTTGTTTCTATTATTTTCTTCTTCTTGTAGTTTTATGATAATATATTGTTTTAAACTTTCATGGTCACTAATTTAATTACTATAAAATAAAACTGATGGGATTGCTAACATACCATGTACCGTGAGATGTTATGGGCAGACCCATAACATCTCATCCGCAAGTTTCCTCAGTTACTCCGTAACCATGGCACTTGCAGCAGTGCCGAAATATCGGAAACTCAAAATTAGGGTACATGGTAGCAATCCCGTCAGTAATAATAATTATATTTTATGATAGATAGATGAATGGCTTTTAATTATTACTGCCACTCTTATTTTACTATCACTTTATTACCCATTGTCAAAGCTCAAAAAACTCAATGCCTGGGACTTCCATTACACGGCTATGACCTAACATTGTCAACTCGCCGCACACAGAGACATAGCCACAGTATTTATTAAGTTCAATGTTCAATCAGTATCTCTTATTCGTTATGTATTTTTTATGCCACTAGCTTTTGCCCGCGGCTTCACCCGCGTGAAATTTCGTTTGTCACGGATCGTCATAAATTATAGCCTATATGTTATTCTGGGTTATCTATCTATCTATACTTATAATAAATCTGTAGAGAGGTCAATTCTGTACATTAAATATATTTTCAAAATAACTATCAGGGGGTGATTAGTGATCGATACTGATGCCAAAAATGCAATCAGTAAAATTTTTGTCTGTCTGTCTGTCTGTCTTAACGAAACTTGGTACAATTATTTTTCATACTCCTGGGCAGGTTATAGGATACTTAGGAATTCCCACGGGAATGGGAATTAGCGGGAAAATCGTTTTGTATGAAAAATCTGAACCGCTTAAGTTAGACGCTTGAAATTCGGCATGCAGGTACCTTAGTAAACTTAAAGCTTAGTTACAACAGGATATTGCAAAATTCCCACGGGAACGGGAGTTAGCGGGAAAAAACATTTGTATGAAAAATCTAAACCGCTTAAGTTAGACGCTTGAAATTTGGCATGCAGGTACCTTAGTAAACTTGAAGCTTAGTTACTACAGGATATTGCAAAATTCCCACGGGAACTGGAGTTAGCGGAAAAAAACATTTGTATGAAAAATTCTAAACCGCGTAAGATAGATGAAGGGGGTAAAACGGGATCCACGCGTACGAAGTCGCGGGCGGCCGCTAGTAAACAATAATACTGTAAAGTTTCATCAAAATCAGTTCTGTAGTTTTTGCGTGAAAGAGTAACAAACATCCAGACATCGTGACATCCAAACATCCAAACTTTCGCAATTATAATATTAAGTAGGATTTATTATGCCATGAAAACAAAAATGAGATATTTATATTTTTATAACATTTCTATTTCATACTAGCGGCCGCCCGCGACTTTTTACGCATAAACCCCGTTTTATCTCCTTAGGGGTGAAGTTTCGAGTTTTTTCCGGAAATTATTCAAATTTTTCTCGCCGTAAAAACCATCCTTGGACTTTAACGAATATTAGAAAAAAAGAATTAGCAAAATCGGTCCAAGCGTTTTTGAATTATGCGCTTACCAACACATTTTGCGATTCACATTTGCACGAATGTAAATTTTATTATTTACGTAGTTTTAAAATTAACAAATTAGAGATTAAGTGTAAGTATTTTATGGGAAACATCTGAGTTAACAAAAGGTTCATGACAATTCTGCTATTTTTCTCAATAAGGTAATTTTATAAAGTATTTTAAAAGTTATCTCCTTTCTTGCAGGCCGCTACCAACCGTGCGATGTGGAAGGCATTGGGGGAGGCCTATGTTCAGCAGTGGACGTCCTGTGGCTGAAATGAGGATGATTTTAAAAGTATCCGTTATACTGCACTTCCTGTATACTATACCCACACAAACGTAATAAAAGACGTAAACACACACTGTCATTTCCCCTGTAATTGGACAAGAAAGACCGTCCATTGTGCATTGTTGCATACACAATGCGCTTTTGAAACGCGCAAAAACGACGCGTGCGCACCTCGCTCGTACGATGTAAATAATCTATGGGATGAGCTATTTAATTTTATGTCAATTTGTTTGGTTCATTTATTAAGGTTATAGAAAAGTATATGTTTTACTAGCGGCCGCCCGCGACTTCGTACGCGTGGATCCCGTTTTACCCCCTTCATCTATCTTACGCGGTTTAGATTTTTTCGTACAAATGTTTTTTCCCGCTAACTCCCGTTCCCGTTGGAATTTCGCAATATCCTGTTGTAACTAAGCTTTAAGTTTACTAAGGTACCTGCTTGCCAAATTTCAAGCGTCTAACTTAAGCGGTTTAGATTTTTTATACAAAAGGATTTTCCCGCTAATGCCCGTTCCCGTGGGAATTCCTAAGTATCCTATAACCTGCCCAGGAGGTAACTAAGCTTTAAGTTTACTAAGGTACCTGCTTGCCAAATTTCAAGCGTCTAACTTAAGCGGTTTAGATTTTTTATACAAAAGGATTTTCCCGCTAATGCCCGTTCCCGTGGGAATTCCTAAGTATCCTATAACCTGCCCAGGAGTATGAAGAATAATTGTACCAAGTTTCGTTCAAATCCGTCGATTAGTTTTTGTTTCTATAAGGAACATACAGACAGACAGACAGACAGACAGACAAAAATTTTACTGATTGCATTTTTGGCATCAGTATCGATCACTAATCACCCCCTGATAGTTATTTTGAAAATATATTTCATGTACAGAATTGACCTCTCTACAGATTTATTATAAGTATAGATTTATAAAATATCCGTTTTTTTTTTACAGAACTTTCAAACTTGCGGCTGTTCGTTTGGGAGAATATTTCGGTCCCAACACCTTCTGGCCTTTTCACGAGCTTCTTCTTTTCTTTCTTTTCAGCCATACGTCCACTGCTGGACAAAGGCCTCCCCCAAGGTTTTCCACAATGAACGGTCCTGCGCTGCCCGCATCCAGGCTCTTCCCGCGACCTTTACCAGATCGTCGGTCCACCTAGTAGGAGGCCTGCCCACGCTACGTTTTCCAGCCCGTGGTCGCCACTCGAGAACTTTCCTGCCCCAACGGCCATCGTCTCTACGAGCTATGTGCCCCGCCCACTGCCACTTGATTTTCACGAGCTTAATCTAGTCGAATAATATGGTAAACAGTAGTCCATGCCAATCCAAATAACTGAATGCGGGCTGAATGTGAGTTCACTAGTGAGCGCGTTAATAATGTTTGATTTTAGTTCTTGAGAGTTTCCTCTAGGAGCACTCTGTACAATCCGTCATACATTTAATGTTTACGTCAAACGCATTCAATGTCGACTGCGTAAAAAAGTGCACATTAAATGTATGACGGATTGTACAGCGCCTCTAGCGGAAACTTTCAAGAACTAAAATCTTCATATATTTTTTAACGCAGTTGATATCGAATGCTTTTTACGTAAACTCACATTACGCCCCCAGAAGACAGTTCAATCACTCATGAAACTTATGCCCGTATTCACAAACATTACTATGAGGTCCCACAGTACGCGTGGACGCACACACACACGAACCAATCACAGAGCTCTATTCGTCGCTGTGCGTTCGATTTGCTGCTTCACTTAAGCAAGCATCGTTTGTAACTACGGGCGCTAAGAATTTACAATGCGAGTGCACTGTGCGCGTTGATGTCTTTTGTAACACCGAGCGATGGCTTCAAGATTTATACTTCTTATTTTGTTGAACTAATGATTTTATTTAAGAGTTTATTCATTCTAGTTCATTAAGAATGACAATTTGCTTTAATTATTGTATTTAATTGTACCTAGGATGTCCCATTAAATAATTTTAAGAACATAATTATTGTCTAAATTGTTTATATCACAGACATCTACGTTAGAGCTGAAATGAAATTTTATTCATTATTATTATTTAATATAACGTCATGTTTGCAATTTAAGCAAAAGGTCAACCAATCGTGCATTATATTTATATTACTTTCAGTATTCAAAAAGACTTACGATTGTAACATCATGTGATCTGTGGCCTGATAGGTCATTTCTTTATTCTATGATGTCACATCGAAATATCAAAACAATTTTTAAAAGCAGGCAGTCTAGCAGAGTTTTTTTACAGCAAAAGATAGGTATTAGACCACAGTCATACCTAATTTTAACCTTTTTAAAAGACATTTTAAAGGACTTTCCAAAAGGTATAAAACAATTTTGATAACACAACAATCTTAAAAACCTCAACCTGAATTTTCCTAAGCAACCTCTATAAGGGCCAAAGGAATTGCTACGAGTCATGTGCTGTTCTACTTTACAATGACTTCCGGGGCTTTCATAGACAGCCTGCAATTAATAACTACCCGTTAGGCTTCAATATTCACTCCACAATCGACCTTATTATGACGAATTGGTTCCTCGTAGACATTAATAACTGTAAATTATAATAAAAGATTTCAAACCGTAAGTTGAGGAGCGTAAAGTTGAAATTGGCTTGTTTATTTTAACCAGTTAACTGTTTCATAATACTAAATACATATTCATTAACTCCGTCACTTGTTTGTATAACAGACTTTTGTTCTGAAGGAATGTACTTTGAAGTGCCGTTTATACAGGCTGTATGATACATAGTCGAGTCAATCTAAATATAACTCAAAGGTGACTGACTGACATAGTGATCTATCAACGCACAGCCCAAACCACTGGACGAATCGGGCTGAAATTTGGCATGCAAGTAGATGTTATGACGTAGGCATCCGCTAAGAAAGGATTTTACGAAACTCCACCCCTAAGGGGTAAAACAGGATTCACGCGTACGTAGTCGCGGGCGGCCGCAATCTATGAATATACACCTTGCAATAATAAACACAAAATATGTCTTTACATGTGGCAGCAAAAAAAACGTATTCTATTCTATTATAGCTATTCTATTCTGATAAAGGAACTAAAACATTAAAAAGAGTGTGTAGTGCACACCTGTTCGTTACACCCTGTATTTGGTAAGTTATGAAAATTGAAAAAGTGCGTTCACTTTGTTTCTTTATTTTGCAAATGAGAAGTGCGTTTTGTATACTGATATTTTATGACGACATATTTAGTACTAAGTGACGAATGTTTCTCTTTTACAAAGTGCTTGTTTAAAATTAAGTAAAATAGTGCATCCGAGTGCCAGTTATTCACTGTGTTTACGAGTAAGTACATAATTAAAACAAACATTTCGATACAAATAAATACAGCCTTCAGACCGATTAATTTCTATAGAATATCAAAAAGTGGGAAATTTTTCTTACTCGATGATCCTATATCTTTGAAATTAATTTTGACGTCATTTGAAGTCTAGATATTTGCACGTCACTACCTTGTTTAATATACCACGCAATCTTGTATAGGTACCCATTCTTATAAGATACACCATACAAGAATGCATGGTAAATTCAGTGAACTGCTCCTGAATCGAATGTACCTACTACTACTATTTCTATTTATTTATATTAACCGGCAGACAGTGGTGACTGAGTTTGTTGCGGCGCTTCTTCTCAGCATGGTCTCGAAGCGCTGGTAGGGTAAAAAGATTATGAGACATGTAGAGGCTCCTTAAGAGCATATGACGATTTGTAAGAACTATTTATTAGTCTAAACAAATAAAGAAATTTTGACTTTGACTTTGACTTTGACTTTAATGACTTTGACTTTGACGATGTGCTTAATTCTAAATTAGTTTGTTTTCGCTAGAAAGAGCAATAAATAAACAAGAATAAACTAACAAATGTCTTTGAACATTTTACACACAGTCATCTAGCCTCAATCTAAACAAAATTATTAACACTTAAATTATTATTCTGTGGTAAAACTTGTGCTGGGTTGCACCATCTTACTTTAACTTTGACAAATGTCTAAAATCTGTTAAATTCCTTACAAAAAGCACCGGTTAACGTTAAAGTTAGGTGGTGCAACTCAGCCTTACAGTCACTTTGAACCAGTTAAGTATGTAAAGGTTGAAATACGCGGTTACGCCACGGTCACCCTCGGCTGGTCGGTTGAATCACTAAATTGTTGATTCACGGGTGTTAAATATTAAGTATTATCGTGTATTACGTTGACGTAACTCGATTGTGAGGCGATGAACTTGATAAGCAGTTATAGATTAGGTACGATAAGCACTTTATGTTTACTGCTTCGAAATTATGTGCTGGTTCTGGATTTGACTCCCATTCGGGATAAATAAAATAAGAAATGACTGACTAGCGGCCTCCCGAGACTTCGTACGCGTGGATCCCGTTTTACCCCCTTCATCTATCTTACGCGGTTTAGATTTTTCATACAAAAGGATTTTTCCGCTATTTCCCGTTCCCGTGGGAATTTCGGGAATTCCTTTCTTAGTGCACCTCTGCGGTACCTAAGCTACGTCCCTTCCAAATTTCAAGTGCCTACGTTTGGCCGTTTAGACTGTGCGTTGATATGTCAGTCAGTCAGTCAGTCAGTTTCTCCTTTTATATATTTAGATATTAACCCACAAGGTGGACAGTCAATCTCTTATAAGTAGCATGAAGGCGCTGAATGCAGGTTTCTATCAACCGGCCAATTTGGAAATCATTGGGGGAGGCCTGTATTTATTTCAATAGACATCCTGTGGCTGAAATGATGATGGTGATGACTCAATTGTTCCTATTTTGTTAAGAGATCGCTGGCTTGAAACTAAAAGTATGAAATCTATTTTACGTAATTAGCTCTAGATTAGTTCTTGCTAAACGTATGATAATTATTAGAACTGTTCCGAATATTTCATAATGTTATCAAAAAACTAGGCCACGATGGAAACGAACTCGTCAATAACTTCGACAGAATGTCATCACGTCAAATTAGATTGTAATAAATGCATAATCACATGTAATTACTGTAATAAGATGTAATTACGAGTGCACAGATCGTCTGTCACAATCGGAGCATTGTACTCGATTCTAGGTTACCGTATCAAGTTACTAAATTAAGTGACAGATACTCTTGCGAGGCTGTCTGGTTGTTTTGTTTGTCATTCTTCAACTACAGAGAAACCAAAGAGGAAGAAAAGAAAAGAAGAGAGAGGGAATCAAATTAGTTATTTTTTAACCAACGTAAAGGCATCTAACGATCGCGTGGCAGGCCACCAATGCGCTGGACCGACCGAGTGAAAACGGCAGTGGGAGGCGTATGTGACTGCACCAGACAGTCTACCAACAGAGAAAGATGGCGGGAGATCGTGCGGAGAGTTGTATCCGCCTCTACAACCGATGTGAACAACGCCTCAACGTGACCACGACCGCTCTGCCAAGAGCGAAACGAATAAGAAGAAGAAAGGCATGTACATGTACATGCCTTTACCACTTATGGTTTCACGAGTTAATGGATCATCACATATCCTAGTTGCTTCTACCATAGATAGGTGGATTTTGACATATCTGTCAATGTCATCTCAAAAATAACCAATCATGCAGCAATTGGACCTCGCGTCTACGTATTGCCATCTGGCGGATTTTTCAATCGCGAAAACCCTCATTGACTTCTTTTGTTTCTCGATTCACTGGTACTTAAAGGATTAAGCTTGCAGGTAATCTCCAAATAAAAACTGCATTTAAGCAACACAGAAGCATTTTTACAACTTTTTCACATACGCATTGCATCACTGCGCATCAGAAGCAAGCGTGACGAGAGGAAATCGTTATGCACACGGAGGTGTTGCACAGCCTACATTATAAACCGTTTTGTGTGACAGTATAGCTGGGATTGCGGCGCAATCTTGTATATACAGGGTGTTTCTTGTAAGGTGTCAAGCCGAAGGCAGGTGATAGGTGAGGACTAGACCTATCGATTTGACCCCCATGTATGTTCTACGATTTTTCATAGTTTAGAAGTTATCGTCAATTTTGTGATTTTTTCAAATTGTATGACCCAGTAGGCTTTAAATTTTTTTATCTTTTTTTTGGGTCGACTTTTCTCAGATTTCTTTTTTTTTGACAGATTCCCTATTAATTGCAGATTTTTGAAAAAAATAATCAACTTCCTATCTTTGATGCAAGATACAAAATTTTTGCTAGAAACATAAAAAATATGCTATTTAATCGTAAAGTAACAACCACCACTGTGGTCTAGTGGTAAGGCCACCTATTTAGGACAGCCAATTCCTCTGTGGTTTAGGATTCCGAGTGAAGCTCGCTGATCATCCATCAGTTTTCATCAGGTCAGATGAAGGGCAAGAGCTTCCTCGTTGTGGATAAAACAATGTTCTGTTCAGTTATTGTCTCTAAATGTGTTCTACATAACGTAAACTTAAGGGATTGCAAACATTACTTAGTTCTAAGAAAGTCAAAAACATGTAACGGAATCTCCGACTTACCACTTGAGTGGAGCGATTACAGAAAATAATGGCTCATTAAGTACATGTTTTTTTGTGTTATTCAGAAGTTCAGAAAACTGCGCAGTTTTTAAAATTATTTTGGACCTATGGAATTTTGTTTTTTTTTTTAAACTTTTAAGTTGAAAATTTTAGAATGTTCCGCTAAAAGCATATTTTTTATGTTTCTAGCAAAAATTTTGTATCTTGCATCAAAGATAGGAAGTTGATTTTTTTTTTTTTTTATTCTTCACTAAAATTTTATTTACAAAAAACAGTTGAAGTTGATTATTTTTTTCAAAAATCTGCAATTAATAGGGAATCTGTCAAAAAAAAGAAATCTGAGAAAAGTCGACCCAAAAAAAAGATAAAAAAATTTAAAGCCAAGGTCATACAATTTGAAAAAATCACAAAATTAACGATAACTTCTAAACTATGAAAAATCGTAAAACATACATGGGGGTGAAATCGATAGGTCTAGTCCTCACCTATCACCTGCCTTCGGCTTGACACCTTACAAGAAACACCCTGTATATTTACTTATTGTGGCAAGAGTTATGTAGTTAAATAACTTCTATCCTAAACTTTGACTGATCTGATTAATTTTGTTGCCTGTCTAAGCACTTGACTGTTCACCATCATATAAGGGCATGCGGTGCATGTTGCAAATGGGTAGTGATTTAACTTTAGCTACTGCCTTAACCAAAATAAAACTGATGCTCGCCGCTGATGATCGATATTCAGAAGTAAGGATAAGAGGAATAGGAATTTTCTCGTAAAAATATTTTATTAAACTCGTACAGAGCTTACATACTGCTTAAAAAGGTTATTTTGTACCATCACGAATGAAACGATAGCATAATTTAACACACTACTATGTTAGTTAAGTTGCATTTGGTTTAAGTTAGTATCATAATACATATAACACGCACTATTCAGGCAGTAAGATTAATATTGTACTTATCGACCTATTAATCTATAACAATGTCTTTAAGTCAAAGTTCCATTCATCACAGCAAGTTTGTTCAGTGCCGAGGACCCTGACCCCATCGCACCGATTCATCTCTATATTCCTTTTGAATGGGGGCTGCATCGCTATGCGTTGCTATTGCCTCACACTGCTTACTTCATACAATTCACACGATGGTTATCTAAGTCACAGAGATGTAGACGATGCAACCCTGTTTGACTCGGTCACCAACAACAAACAGTTAAGGCTATAAACACATAGAGCTTCTTCAAGAAATTTATTTAACCATAAGGGTGACTCTTTGAGTCTTCCAGCAACTTTTAGCTTGGTCCACGGGCCAAGTCACCTAATTCAATCTGCCGACTTGGCCTGTGGACCAAGTAAAAGTGGGTCAAGCAAGTCGCTAGAAGACGCTCTTTCAGGCCTCAGGCCCCCACAAAATCTCACTAAAGAGTATCTAATGTTAATGTACTGTTTTTATTCAATCATTTATAAGAGTAAAGATACAAAAGTGTAAACGTCGCATCGTGTGGATACGCCCTTAAATTGCTTTACAGTTGGTGATAGATAATCTGAGATGCGTGACAGAAGTTAAAAGTTAGTTTTGTTGTGTAAACAGACGTAACAATATGATTACACTGCCCTTAAAACATAGCTCTGGGAAAACAAGTAGAATCAAATGAGTCAATGATAGTATTTTAGGTCATAATATTGCATAAGAAAATTAATAATAATCAAGAGTCCCTTTCTTTCATATAGCAATAAATATCTTAACTCTCTTAGCAACTAATTCATATATTTATATTCTACTAGCTTTCCGCCCGCGGCTTCGCCCGCGTGGAATTTTGTCTGTCACAGAAAAACTTTATCGCGCGCGTCCCTGTTTAAAAAACCAGGATAAAAACTATCCTATGTTCTTTCCCGGGACTCAAACTATCTCTATGCCAAATTTCATCAAAATCGGTTGCGAGGTTTACGCGGGAAAGCGTAACAGACAGACAGACAGACAGACAGACAGACAGACAGAGTTACTTTCGCATTTATAATATTAGTTGGGATAGCAAAAAAAAAGTAAATTATTGGTAAATGATGTCAACTATAGATAAATGTTCTAAGCGTGCGAATTTCAATCAAACCTTCCTCTTTGCGGAAATCATTAGTCTTTAGTCTGAAGCCTTTCCTTACAAGCTTCAACGTTTTATTTTTGCAATAAAGAAGTGTAAGAAAGTCCATTACTTTGTCAGTAATGAACTTGCACGTAAAATAATGTAGTAAAGTGACGTAACGTGAATATGATTTCTATTCCCACGTCGCGATGGCGAGCGCTCGAATGTTATAATTCGACCACTTTCTCGGAATAGTTACTATTGTGGGTAATAAGCCACGCTATTCTAATACAATAATACAGCGGAAGTTGATACAGAATATCCACATGAACCACAAAGTCAAACAATCAATCAAAATCTTTATTTACTCATAAATACATTGAAAATATTCAGTTTTGTTTGATTTGAATGTTTGTCTCAAAGCGTTGGTTGGGCAAAAATATAATGAGACATGTATACTAATTTAATTAGTCTTCACAAATAAAGATAATTTTGATTTTGATTTTTGATTTTCATATGAGATGATGCAAAACAGAATAATTATATTATTTTAAACAATGTCAGCAATGTTAGTGTGAGTCTGATGCCTATGCTATCGAATACCTGTATTACAGGTCATCCAGCTCCCACCACCTCAAACCATATAGTAGGTACATTAGTAATAGGCTGTGAGCAAAATCACCAAATATTTTTATTTTGTGGCAGAATTAAAACTATGAGTGGACGATGTTGTGATAATATGCTAGGCACCGGAGTTGTTAAGCTCTATAAACTTAAAATCCCATTTTAAAAGTTACTCTTTTGAATAAGTTATAACTACGAGTAAGTGGCGAGTTAAAAAGCACCAATACATTATCCTAGTCTCACTGGATCAAGTTTGATTGTGATATTTCTCAGTAAACAATACCTTACTTACGTTTACATAACGCATTATGATTCTTCATTAGATTTTTTCTTATTCAGTCACTTATTTGCGAATTTTGTTCGACTTGATTATTATGCACTGAATGATTGTAGATTAAAATTGGATTAGATTGTTTGAAATACTATGGAATTAACAGCGTGAGAAGTTAAGTAGACACTGCTTGTGGATTATTGTCCGTAAAAACAGGTAATTTAATCAAGTTTAATCTAATGAAATCAGAATAAAAAGACGATAATTACAGACAATCCTGACAATTGCTATGTTCAAGATGAGGAGCAGTATGCTTATGTATCTCAATTAGATGTGTATTCTAAAAATATTAAATAATAATACATTAATACCTGTAAATACATTATATTATGCACAAATAAGTTTTAAGCCGTAGTGCTTTCTTCTCTAAAATTCCAATATGGATTCATGTTAGAAGATTGCACTACTTTTGTTGGTATAGATTAATTCTAGTAAGTTTATTCTGTCAACCATCTTTCAAAGTTACTGCAGTGTAACTCAATTAGTTTCGTAATAACTGAATACAAAATTGATTAATTAGCACTTACACTGTTTTCGACTGCCGCCACAATGCGACGAACGCATTAGTTCCGGTCATGGTTAGTTGGGTGCTTCATGGGGCATTACATACCCAAACTGATGTGCGTAATAGATACAAGGTGTTAAAAAACTATGGCACGACAAATTGTATCAATTAATCTTCTAAATATACCTAACTCAAAGGTGACTGACTGAGTGACTGACTGACATAGTGATCTATCAACACCACACACCAAACCACTGGACGGATCGGGCTGAAATTTGGCATGCAGGTAGATGTTATGACGTAGGCATCCGCTAAGAAAGGATTTTACGAAAACCCCTAAGGGGGTAAAACGGGATCCACGCGTAGCTAGCCGCTATGTTATGGACTTTAGTTACGGATGGATTAGCTCAGTCAGCATCAAAGAGTTCGTGACACCCAAAGTAGTCAATAAGTTCGTAACACGTCTTTGTTACAATTGGAATAAGATTGTGTTGTCAAGTTTTGGCCACTTTGGGAGTCACGAACTATTTGATGCTGACTGTACAACACAAAGAGTTATTTTATTTGAGCTTAAGAATCACCTCCTTTTGGTTTGGATAGTTTTTACCCGACTGCGCCAGAAGGAAGTTTACGTTTTTTTTACAAGTATGTATAGAAAGCTAAATAAGTTTTTTTAAAGATGGATGCGATATGAAATACTCTGTCATTTTGATTATAGGGGAAAGAAAAAGAGTTCTCTAACTCTTAGTGGGTAAGACTGTGTAGTCGCAATATATCCAGCAGTATCTTAATGACAGTGCAAGGGTAACTAGGATACAATGATTCTGAACCACCATGAAAAGTAAAACAGTGAAAGAAATAGAAGTAAATCTTTATTATTATTACACCAAAAAGCAAAAAAAGTTGGTGTAAGATTTGACTTATTTGATGGTGAAACTAGAAAGAAAAGTTTTATCAACACCCATAGCCAGAACCGGATTTATTTCTCTAGAATGTAATCAGTTAAGGACTAATTAATTACTTACGTAACTTTGCGTAATCTCAGTGCACATGTTTTAAATCCGAGAATGTGAGAACGTAAGCTAAACACACCTCATCTAATCCAACACCATACTGAGAATCCGAAATCTTAATTGAAGTAGACACAGTAGGTTTACTCTCTGTAATAGTTACTATTTGACTTTTTTATTATTTTTTTAAGCTTGCAGGCAATGGTGACTGACTTGCCCATCTAACTAACAAATCCTAATCTTTGTTACTGGACTATTACGTTAAAAAGCGTAGAGCGCCTCGCATTATTTTTCTGACAATGTCAATACTAATCTCGAAGTACTGCAGGGTCAAAATACTAAGCAACGCCTCTATTTTTCATAGATGATTTGTAAATTATAGAAGATACTTAAACAGAAAAAAATTAAAGACCATCAGGTCAGGCCACCGGTAATATGCTTAGATAGAACGAGTTTTCCAGCTACTTGACCCACTTTTAGCTTGGTTCACGGGCCAAGTCGCAGGATTAAAATTGCCAAGTCGCTGGAAGACTCGATAGAACCACCACAAAAGATTTTGTGCTACTTCTTTATGCCTCTTATTTTAAGATACAGGGCTTGGTCCTACTAAACTAATTTCTATTACCAACCACAACTGTCCCCGCCTGGTCTGTCAGATGTCCAACCTGTTCGTTACGCAAGTTCGATTCCCGGCAAGATACTCGAGTTTCTCTTTCCGCCTATGTACGCACGACTGGCCAATACATCGTCTTTTTGTCATCAAAAATTAAGTATTGTTTAAGTCCGACTGTTTGATGAAAAAAGGCGTTTTTGCTGTGTACGTGATGTTTTGATCTGTGGCAGTTGAATGGGAACGGTTTACAACTGTTACTACTATTACACTAAAGTAAGAATAGTATTTAGACAAATTAAACAGTGAGGAAATAAGAAGGCAATTCATTGATAGTATTTTCTTTTATATTGTTCCATCACTTTTTTCATCCTTCATCCCTTAACACTTTCATGGACAGTGAACTGCTATATCATTCATAACAATTAAACGTCTATTGTGTCTAGGTTACTGTCCGGGAAAGTGTTAACTTGCACGACGAGGTCTAGGCACCAAAATAAATACCTAGGTATAATATAATGTATGTAGGTCAAAACATATCTCGTACCTACACATAATATTAAGCTTTCCAGTCTTTGACTCAGGGATAAATACTCATTTATGCTCATCCCAACCAAATTAACGCTCAGTAGGATTTGAATAATCCATGAGTATGTTCAAAGTGATCTTCCTCATATCATCTATGAACGGAGGATCTATTCATCACATAAAACTTATTTAGTAGAGTGGATGACTATCATTTACATTTTTATGCAACAAGGAAGCAACATTTCATACAAAAACCCTCTTCGTGACACGCTAGGCCGGTCGGACGAGGCATCTCCTCATTATGGACAGTTTACTAGGTCCAGTTCTGCATGTAAAGGTGCTTCCACACTTGCGTAGGTGCACGAACATTGCGGATCGCACCAATTTTTCAGTAATAGTATTTTCTCTTTTTCAGTCAAAGTTTTAATAAACTTTAATCGATTCGAGCCTATGTGGATGGTGGTAAGCTGAAAGGATAAGTCTTCCCAAAAGATTGAAGATATTAGCAAATAAAAAAAATAATTTGATTTAAAATGTTCGCGCGGACTTAGCTAGTAATTCACGTGCAAGTAGAATCTTCTATGCTCGACCATGAATAGTACGTTTCCCGTTACTGTATTTTACGAACATGGTATGGAGGAATGTAGCACGGAAAGTCGAATTAGAACGCTCGCACTGTACTGCTTGCGAACATACTTAAGTGTGAGTCCACCTTAACTCGCCCGGTATTGCTTCCGCGGGCAGGTTTCACCACTTCATGCCATTCGAATAGTTCTGGTTATAGTTAAAATCGCTGTTAACGCTGTCCTCTTCCTAGACTTTAACATGTTACATCCAATTACGTAATTAATAGCGAAAATCTTTTAAATTATCAATTAATTTTTTTTCTGAATCAAGATGCGACTAATCTAATCTAAATATTATGTGACAGTTACATGGCCTAGTGGTACGTGTAGTAGACTCATTGTCAACTGCGGTTGCGGATTCGAGTAAAACTGGGGTCAAATGTTACTTTGATAAGGCCAAGTATTGATTTATACCTTTTAGTAATAGACAAACTTGTGTATTTACATTTATGTATCTACTAGCGGCCGCCCGCGACTTCGTACGCGTGGATCCCGTTTTACCCCCTTAGGGATGGAGTTTCGTAAAATCCTTTCTTAGCGGATGCCTACGTCATAACTTCTACCTGCATGCCAAATTTCAGCCCGATCCGTCCAGTGCTTTGGGTTGTGCGCTAATAGATCACTATGTCAGTCAGTGAGTCAGTCAGTCACCTTTGATTAGATTTCCTACCTATGTTAAATAAAATGCCCTGTACCAAAATTAAAATAAAGCTTTTATTCAAACTTAACCACTACACCGCAGACACTGTCTCATTTCAAATTCAATCCTCCTTTAACCTTCGGAAGGCAACAGGGGTGACTGGTCACCCCACCAGTTCAAAAAAGTCTTGATACGTTTAGTTGCTGATGTTGTGACTTTCTGTCGTTTGGTCTATTTTCTGATTGGAGGGAAAGCTATCAGTGGCATTCGTCAACATATAGCGTTAGGTTCCTGTTTTTGATATTTTGACACTGCTGGGGTGACTCATCACCCCTGTTGCCTTTTACGTATACTTTATTTTTTCATGTTGCTAAAGTAAATGATTGGTTTTGGAGTAAAAATGGCTTTGTTTTCGGATGGTCAAATCGAAAAATACATTTATAGACTTGTTGATGTCAATTCCTACGATAAACGCTGCTCAGATGATGATAAGATTTCCAAAATTGAAGATAATATCTCAGTTCAGTCGGAGGAGGAAGACTTTATTTCCAATATCGAAAAATTGTTACGACGATGACGTTCTACTAGCACAATTCGAACATAACGTGCTACTATGTAAGAACGGACATGTTTGGTCTTCTTGGTTCCATCACCTTGGAGTCAAACATCACGACGAAATATAGTAACTGTTGCGAGAGATACGAGAATTATAGAGCAATTACACATGACATTCTAAATATGAACTAGGGACCTCCAGAGAGTGCACCTTCAGCAAAGTTACAGAAGCAGGCAAGGTGAGTGCTATGTCAAAGAAAACTGGACAAAAAAGTTAAGACATCTCGTATAAAATGTCAACTAACCTCATTCCATCAACATCGTAAAGATATTTGCTTTAACTGTGCTTAATGTTAAAAAAATATTTATTAAAAATATATAAACTGTTAAATGAAAGCATTTTTAGATTTATAATGAAACAAAGTAATAGATCTTATCATTAATTAGTTTGATTTTTCATTACAAACCTATTTATTTCACATTGAATTTGTGGGGTGACTGGTCACCCCTGTTGCCTTTTACGTATACAAAAAAAGTGTTGCCTGCCGAAGGTTAATAGCATCACATCGATTAAAATAAGCTGCCATTGTCTAACCTTATCTTTATCCATCTAATATTCGTAATAAACCCCTTGTTAAATAATCCAATCTGATTAACTGATTCATTCGCATTTTTTGTGGCTCCTCAACAGAATAACCTTCCGACATTTTAATGACATGACAAATAGAGGCAGTCGAAAATCCGACGGCGGCCATTACTCATTCGACCACAAAGATCCAAAGATCTGCACACCTGAGCTGTACTTAAGTGGTTATTAATGTTTGCTATTATGCAACTGACAATAGAGAACATGATATTCGGATGTTGAATGTAGAGAACTACTGATGTGGTTCTACTAATTACTACCTGAAAAGGACTTGTAGATATGTAATGTCATCTGTCACTGTCGCTTTCCACAGGAGAGAAGTTGGCTCTTAACTTTGACCTACTTCTTCGTGACATTGGCGGAACACTGGCGAAAAAGCACAAGTTCATCGCCATCATTAAAAGAAGAAGAAGAAGACCTACCTCATAAGTAGGTATATTCATCTGATTAATTTCGTTGAGCGGTCAATAATTTAATTTTGACTCGTACTTTGTCCTAGAACAAACTTGACCTATTTATGCACTTAAGATTTGTATAAATATGACGTGGCTATGTACACTAATGAAGCTTATCAAGCTAGACACTAGTGAATCTTATATTATCGTAATAGGATATTTGTTACAAGAAATAGAAGGATATGTGCTGTCGACATTTAATTAAACCAAACTTACGAATAAATACAGAAAACATAAATTTATACTTCCAGATCAGTCAAATTCTAATGTATTTATTTAAGGATTGTGATAAATAACGTAATTACCTAACTTCGTGAATAAGTTGCTGATAGACGTTTTAGGTTGGGGCATTTGTTAGTCATGCGCAGTGGGCGTGTACCGAAATAACTCCTGCTAGGAGTAAACCAGTAAGGTCCTCGTACTAAAATGCCGCTCAAATCTCAGCGATGATTTGATTTGAGGCTAAACATGTAAAATTATTTTTATTGCATTTCTGTTACCATACAAATACATGAGGTTCTAGTAAAAATGCTTTAGATTTTAGTTGTAATTGGGTATGACACCATTTACGAATAATTAAAAAGCTCTTAGAAAAGGTTTCGGAAGAAAAGAGTTACTTATTTCTATAAGACTACTAAAGTAAGATCAGACGTCTGTCCATCCAGCTATGGTATGTACCTTATGTAACTATTATAGGCTTCCTTATTATAAGTACAAATTAATTGATTTGCTCACGATTGCACAAATTACAACACTTTTCCTAATTAAACTACAAATATATTTTAAAATCTTGCAATTTTTAAACTTATTTAGTACTTGTTAGTGGCTGCTATTTTGCTTTTAAAGAACCCTCAATTACAGAATGCAAGGTTAACATACTCGTATTTTCCAAAAGCAAGTGCCATTCAATAACCAATTTATCGCTTATAAGTACCACAGCAAATTCAAGCCATATTCCTTCGTATTTTAATATTTGGTAAAGCCACGCCTAAACCAGTCGTTTAACCATTTATTAACAAGTATATTCACCTAAATTACTTAACTCTACATCACTTGCTAGTTTATCATTATCGTAATAGACTGTACAATATTTATTTTATTCTACAATTTTATAAAATTTTTACACCAAAGTTTGGTTTTTTTTTTAATGGCAACCTGTTGGAAAGTATAGCCTGACCAGGAACATAAAAACCCTCGCCATGTTGCGGAAAACTAATGGTACTAATTTCTTTTAATGGCAACAGTAANTGTTGGTTGCTCTTATAGACAACATTTATGACTTTAAATGTTATAAATAATTAAATTATGTTTATAGTATTTTATTAAAAACAAACTTTATGTATATAAAAATTATGTTCTTTACATTTATGATTATTTAAATTATGGTATTGAAAATTAGAGAAAGTTATTATTATGCCTAAGAAACCATTATGCATTTAGAAAACTATGCATATCAAAGTTTATGCGAAAAAACTTTATGCAAATACTGTTATACCAAACTAAATTATGATGAAAAATGTTATGCGTCTGAGAGGGCACCCAGTTAGCCTCTGTAATTGGTTGGCGGGCGACCACGGCTCATCTGTGAATAACCACCCATCTTGCGACAATATCTCTCTAGTGACAATCGCAACCGCGGCGGCTGCGTAACCGCATAGAATAAGAATAAGAATAAGAATAAGAAATTTATTCATAATGTTCATTACATGTCAAATTTTCAATATATTTTCTTATTAATAATAAACAATTGCAGTATTAATAAAAAAGAATTCCAGTCTTGTGAGTTTTTACATAAAACATGCAATTTCTTCAACGCAGCAGGCGCGGGCGAAAACCTCTTCTTGAGTTCCTAGCCTTAGAAGGTGGGTAAAGGTTATCGCACACCTATTATGTTGACGTCACTGTCTCCTCTAACGCCTATTGTTCTGGGCTGAGCCGATTACGTTACGGTGCTTTTAAGGCTTTGCTGGGTTGACGGGTCGGATGACCCGGAAGTGAATTTACCAAGTACTTTCTGATTTGTGAGCTTATCCTTGTAAGCCAAAATTGAGTAAAGTTATTTAGAATTTAAGGATTTTATTTTATGCCGATTGAACACGTAGGAAAACCTAATTAACCGCTTGAGTCCCAGACGGCATTAATTAATGTCATAACAATTGATTTATCTATTGTGTCTAGATTCGCGGGCCTTGAAGGATTAAACGATGCCGATGGGTATATTGGGTAGCCAAGCAATATTGCTATTTAAAACTAAAATAAGAAACTTTGAATTAACTTATTCCTTGTTGTCCTTATTCTGACGTTACACCTTAATATGGGTCGCCATTCGTCGCCAAAGATTGGATTAGGGGTTTAACGTGTCTTCTAACGTAAGGATTTTTTCTGATATTTCGGTCCATTCAAGGCTATATGTTTTACCGTTATTTATAGCCACAATGCTTTATTTATAGACTCTCTGTGACACTAAACTGCCAGTTACAATAAAAACAAAAGGCAGAAAGCCAACTGAAGTACATACATACTTAAGAACGAAATTGATGGCTAAGTGTGCGTCAATGTTAACTTTAGATCGTGGTTGAAGTTGAGTCATCGGAAAGTTAGCTAAGAATGCCTCAGGGAGCGTGACTGTCTCCTCCACGATAAGATGTAACGTTTTGTTTTCATTCCCTTTGGTAAATTGCGTTCGTTTGTCTGTTTGTACTATGTAGTTGCAGTATAACAAGCTGGTGTTAATAAATTAGAGAATAGCGTAATTATTCTGTCTGGTTAAGATGTATAAGGCTGGGTTGCACCATCTTACATTAACCATAACAAACGTCAAAAGCTTATAAAACTCCATACTAAAACACCGGTTAAAATTATGGTTACGGTTAAAGTTAAGGTTGTACAACTGAGACTTACATTTTTAGGGGTTCGTTTGAAAATTGATATTTTTACGTCAGTTCTATCATCACACTCGATAAGTTCAAAATCAAAATCAATATTATCTTTATTTGTTTAGACTAATTAAATTAGTACTTGCAAATCGTCAAATGCTCTTAAGGAGCCTATAGATGTCTCATTCTTTATTAGTTAAATATCAACATAAGTTATTTTTAGAATCGCTATATTGGTATATAAATACCGCTATGTGAAGCAATGATGAAATCGATCGCGAGACTGGTATGTGATTACCTATATATACAATGATCCAATATAGTTATTTAATATTTGTCTCTCTAAGGCTGGGTTGCACCATCTTACTTTAACATCTGTCAAACTCTGTACAAAAGGCACCGGTTATCGTCAAAGTTACGGTCAAAGTTAGGTGGTGCAAATCAGCCTTATTATGTTATCGAAGGTAAGTAGAAAAATAAAAGCGAAACGAGATACTCATTTGAAATGATGATTTCCGTTTTAGGCAATCATCATCATCATCATCATCATCATTTTAGCCACAGGACGTCCACTGCTGAACATAGGCCTCCCCCAATGACTTCCACATCGCACGGTTGCTAGCGGCCTGCATCCAGCGCCTTCCTGCTACCTTTGTCAGATCATCGGTCCACCTCGGTCGGTTTATGTCAATATCATAGAGTATTACACTTCTCATGTACTTAAACTTTTATCTTTATGGTTTTATTGAAACAAACACTACGCTCTACCGTGATTTTATACATGAGAAAAGTTTCAACGCGAATCACAGGCTGAAAGCTATTTATAGTTCAGACGTACACATACTTAGGCATACGCTGATCTTGAATAAAAATTCCCACTGCAGTAGGGTGGCTATGAAGTCAATGAAGAACATTTTTCTCAGAAGTCATTCAATCTAGGAAGATTAATTGGTGTCTTCTTCTTCTGTCGACAACAAACCTACACACACATAGCGTCAGCCGAAAACTCCGCCACAAGAGTGGCGTTGTCAGTATTTATAATTATTAATTGGTATGATGAAGTACTCGTATAATCATGCTAAGAACAGGCTAAATAAATTTGTAGACACATTTGTAGAAAAAAAAAAACACATTGGCGTTGTGGTGATATTATTATTTGCCGGTTCTCAAATACTAAGAGATTGACCGATATATAATTGCATCGGTTTGTATTGATGTTAAAAATAAATATATTCGACTTAAGGCTTATTACTTAACCAATGTTAGAGGCCGGTAGATCATTTCTCATAAATAAGACACTGAATACTCAACTTTCACGTTATATTGCCTTTCATCACTTAGCACAAAAGCGCGGGGAGTCGTCACCGCGCGTCGCTCTATTATCACGTTTGCTCGTGTGACATCATGTCAATGTCACTACGACAGCATCTCATTGGCTATAACGATGCGTCTATTTTAACGTTTTAGATTTTTCACAATTAACACTAATTACATGTCAGATCCAGAACTGTGGCTCTTTATGACGAAGAAGTTTTCAGTATGTAGAATTCCTGAATACCTTTATTGCGTACAGAGATCAAGACTCCAGCTCACCAGACCACGTGAAAAGCCCTCCTGCCTTAAATATGCATTGATTTTATTCCGTATCTCTAACTCATGGCCACTCTACTCCCACTGGAAATCGCACTGGCGCAGCACGCCGTCCCGACAGCATATCTCGCCTTGATACGGCATATTAAATGCATCGGCGGATTTTATTCCACGCCCAGTCTGATAATGCAGAACCAGCGGGAACAATTTATCAAAGGGATGCGAGCAAGTAATGGACTGGCAGATCTTGAGTTGTGTTCCGATATTGCATTATTGGAGCATCAGAAAAGCAGGATTTTATTTCAGTTAGACGTTTTGTTTCTGTGGTTATGTATTATTGAATTGAAATAATATGTTGTGTTTCAGCAGTTAGAGGTAAGATAGCAGTTCCTATGTGATTGAGGATTCCTGGTGAAGCTCGATTCCACCTTTTCGGCCACCATCAGGTGAGATACAGGCCAAGAGCTTCCTCGTTGTGGATAAAAATATATTTAAAACTCATAAAACTAATTTATTTTATGCAAGTAGGCTTTTAAAAAGCGCTTTCACACGTCCCAAATAGAGCTTATCCTATCACTATTTCGGGACAACATATGGGCTGATGCTGAGAGAAAGTGGCGGAAGAAACTCAAGCCCGTTTTCATCATAAATTCCTATTTTTAAGTTACCTTTATGGTAACACATAACAGGAATTTTGTTTTCATAGGAGTCACTTAAACATTTTGGTTTGATTCCAGTTGATTTCAGTCAACTTTGTCAGCCTATTTTTACCCGACTGCGCCAGAAGGAGGGTTATTCAATTAATACATAGATGTAACTAGATCTGTAAAAGGTGAACGCACTTTTATCATTTAAATAATCATTTACTTTATTATTGTATATAAAACAAGACGGTATGGTGTTTGTAATTAAAGAGGTCCCGTTTAGATAAAAATAGTTTTTTAAATATCCTTTGAGAGACAAAGGTGTGTTATCAAGTCGTTGTTTTAAAATAAAAGAGAAGACAAATTAAAGGGGAAAAACCTTGAAGGATTACAGTGACAAAATAAAGAAAAGGTGAGGTGCTGTGTTTCTTAAAGAATTCAAATAACGCGACTAACAATGACAAGTAAAAATTGCACAAGATAGCAGTGTTTTTTTCCTATCCTTAACTAGCTGCCCCGGCGAATTTCGTACCGCCCAGTCTATTAATGTGTGACCAGAGATGTATTTTGCACAAAATGGTAAAGTTAACACCTAATTTATTTAAACAAGTAGGTACACTATCCAAGTTTTTTTTACGGATCCTTTTTTTTTAATACTTTACACTTATGTGCGTTAGGAATAATATAAATTTTTAAATCGATCTAATAGTTTCGGAGCATATTCAATGTTATCAAACAAATAATCAAATCCTTCCTCTTTACAATATTGTTCTATAAATCTAGACTACTACATTTAGAACACTAAAACATAAAACGAAGCCAAAAACAAAAGAATGCGGGGAAGTTATTCTAATTAATTTTTATTTTATTCGTGTAACCAAAGCCAAATGACCGCTGTTTATTCACCAGGACAAGATTTCCCCGCATATGCCCCAAGAGCACTCACCACCCATGCAAATTGTGCCACAACATTCACTTATGCATCGTTTAATACAAAAATGTGCAGCCTTCAGGCCATTATAATAAAATTAATGCAAATAGCACAGTTACACTCTGTCTTGAAGCTGTAAATTCCTTAATAAAACTTATTATGCAAAAGCTCCTGGAATGCACAGTTTAACAACGGCAAATCCCTGACGATGCAGCTTAAAGCTCGCTACGTTTTGTTTTGTATTATTCCGTTCACTTTTGTTTTTATGAACACAATATACTTGCAAATTTGCCAATAGATGCGCCAACTTGGGATAATATTATTCGAAATAAAAGACATAAGCAAAATGATGCCCTGTAATCGTAAATGTAGGAGAATAAAGTGGAAATATAAGACGTGGGGTTATATCCGTACAAGTTATTCAAGCATGTTTGTTTTTATTCTTTTGAGTTAAATAGTTTTTATTCTTTATTTGTAGGTGCTGTTATACATACCGATAGGTAAATCTATTAGAAAAAATAAACTCCACACTCATATCGTTTCATTAGTCTATTGATTTTCACATCTAAAAATAAACTGTTAAATTCAGTGGCGCCCAACCATCATGGTCGTTAGACTAACATGGAAATGAATGAATTATGATCTTACGCTTTCTTGCGAATTAATTATAAAATCTAATCGAGTTTGTAAATCCGTGTGTAGGGTGTACTTAACATAAACTTAGGCTGGGATTACCAGACACGTAGCTTAATTTGACAAACAAACGCATAACTCGACGTTTCTTCCTTAATTCGCTAAGTTTCTGAATATTTACCAAAGTTTCGCTTGACTCCACCAAAAATTCCGTATTCCAAATAGCTGTTTAATGAGTGCCTAGTTTATTCCCTAATCCTCCGAGCGATGTTTTGATGTTGATCAGAAAATTAAGCGAGTTTAAGGCAGCGCCCTTGGGAGAACCGGTAATTTTAGTCGAGGCCATTTTCAAAACAATTTAGTACACTTACGTTTAAATATTCTTCATTTGTTCTGCGTGAATTTGTTGGCAGTAAATTGGGAATCCTTTGAGCTTCCAATATTGCCTTTTGCGTGTGTTTTCTTAATTAAATGGTTGGCTTTTAACGCGGCTCTGCTTGTGTGAATTTTTACTTATCGGATAAGAAGAGTAAGTAGTGTACGCAGTAACGCGCATCTGATGAAAAAAAAAATTTGAAATGGATTATCAAAGACTTGTAAAAATTGCATTCTATTTCGTATAAGAAAATTGTTTCATCATGATTACATTCATGTTTTTCTCTTTTTGGTCTTTTCTGACTATTTAATGTCTAAATCGTACTTATCGATCTTAAAATAATCTTATATTTAACTTTGTCAAGACGTGGCTTAACAAATAATATGTTGATTTCTATAATGTAATCAGAATATTTTTTACACATTTTTAAAGAACTTCATAGTTACAAATAATGTAATAGGTGCAGTTACTCTTCCCAGGACCTGAATTATTAAGCAATCTCTCTTCACACGGTCATAACTTTTCAATGTTGTAAGTAAAAATTGCATTTTTAACGAAAACATAAAGTAACATGAGCGAAATTACGTCATACCTACCTTTCAGCTCACGGAGTTTCCCGATAACTCGATATTTGCATAAGCAGCAATTTTCCCATCTTCGTGTCAAAAGTCATTAGCGTTGCTCCTAATCAGTACACACGTAACATAAAGGGAAGGTTACACGATCAGAAAAAAAAGGTCCATCGTGTTCGTACGTTCCTTCGTTTCAGCCAAATAACGTCCACTGCTGGACAAAGGCCTCCTCCAAGGTTTTCCACAATGCACGGTCCTGCGCTGCCCGCATCCAGGCTCTTCCCGCGACCTTTGCCAGATCGTCGGTCCACTTAGTAGGAGGCCGGCCCACGCTATGTCTTCCAGCCCGTGGTTGCCACTTTTCTAGCTACTTTTCTGATCAATGTGGACAATCTCCCACTAGGTGAACCGACGATCTGGTGAAGGTCGCGGGAAGAGCCTGGGTGCGGGCAGCGCAGGAGCGGTCGTTATGGAAATCCTTGGGGGAGGCCTTTGTTCAGAAGTGGACGTCATTTGGCTGAAACGAACGAACGACCGATCAATGTGGCGGAAACTCGTATTTACAACAACGTCAATTACCTAGGCCTTACTCTGAATAGATTTATTAAATTGACGTATGTATATCAATTCAAAAGATTACGAACATTACTGAAAAGAAACGGAGTGTATCTTGGCCTGCATCTCACATGATAAAAAGTGATGATCAGGTCAAAAATGCAAACTTTACCCGGAGTCCTCAACCACAGAGTAACTGGCTATTTGTAATACTGCGTACAACAGTATTTACCCAACGTCTAGCCCTCGCCTAAGGGTTGTGCGGCAAAAAGCGCCAAGTTTCGCCTTATCCATTAAAATAAATTAGAATGTATTGTGTCCCCTGCGACCGAACACGTCTGCAAAAGTAATGATTTAACAAACTGCTAATGTGCAGGTGTCCACTGTAATTTTAGAGGTAAATAACTGTGTTTAACTTTAGCTTGTTACGGCGCGTTAAAGTTACGGTTCGTTGAACAAATTAACAGATACCAGAATCTAGTGTTTAAATATAGGTTTTGAATTGTTTCAAATTAGAATACATCGGTTTTACTATGAATCCTGTGTTTCCGAGTATGTGTGTTTTTTAGATAACCTAGTTTGTGATAATTATTATTCCAATAACTCCATTTAATTAAGCTCCCTCCAGTTTAACTAATAAATAGGATTGGGCTCATTGCAATAGTTCAGCGATCAACGGGCCACTCTCGAATATTCAGTCTAAAGCTGAAACCTTTTGGCAAATGGCACCTCAGATGATGAGCGCAACATAATTGTTTAGTGTACGTATACTTCAGCTTATTAAATAAGCTGATTTTGTTCTACTTAAATAGATTTGGTATAACAAACCCTCTGGTTAAATCCCTGTGGTGTATAAAGGTTAATATTTTGGACACGATTTTTCACTTTAAAACATCGACTAATGGGATCTCGTGGGATTTGGATCAACATCATTTTGTTTTTAAGTGACAAATTATGTTTTAGAAAAGTTAAGCATTGCGACAATTTCAATTAACAAGGAAAATATTCTAGCCGAAGCTTTTTTTGCACAACTGAGCTAATTCCATTAAAAAACGATTAAGGACGTTTCTTCTTGGAAATTTATTTATAGAAGCAAAATTATGAGTCTGCAAGAAGTCATTTTCGGTCGTGACAATCGCCGTTTTCAATTAAAATTAATACAAAGCCAATAGAAATGCAGAGAAGCGTACGCATCATTCCGTCTTCTTTCATCAAAAATCCAGAGAACTTTGAATGTAATTTCCATCACTTAAGAAACGGGTCACAGACTCTCTATTCTTAGAACAAAACGGGAACATCGGAGAGTCATTTTAGGCTGAGTTGCACCATCTAACTTTAACGATAACCGGTGTTTTTTGTATGGAGTATGACAGATTTTTGACATTTGTCACAGTTAAAGTAAGATGGTGCAACCCACCCTTATGACATTTCGACTTCAGCCAAACGTGATGCAAACGTGTACTATAAAAGCAAAAGTTTGTTTCATTCAAATAAACATAACGTTCCATTAAACGTAACCTTCTGAATTGCTGAATACCTATGTAAAATTTTAGTTTTCGGTAAGGACCAATTATTGGTCCATATTTTGTGTTTTTAGATTAATTTCTTATTCCTGAATTGAAGTTCATTCACACATCTTGTCCAAGATTCATACGCATCGCATATTTTTAGTCAAAACTAGTTCAAACCGGTTAGCGGTTCGTTTTTGGGCTGCATACATTTTTTAGTGTACAGTTTGTTGTCAAAATGTCCGAGGCCATAATACTCGGTCATAAACACGGAGTCGCCGCGGACGCGTTACGTGACCATATCAGTCCCATGGGGGACATTTCGAATGTCATTTTGCCGCCTTGCTACCAACATGGACGCGACGTAACGTGGAAATCAAGTATTCATTGCTTTTAATAACCTAATGGCAATTAGGAATGGACAGTTAATCCTGAAATAGGAATAAAATTGGTGCAATTTTTAGCGATGACGCGTGGTTAATAATAACAAAAGATTTTAAAATATCTCAACACCGTAATCAAAATATCTGGCTTGGCCTTTTCGTTACTACAATAAAGTATAACAGAAAACTACTGAACAAAGCATTAATTTTTCATCTTACGTCTATGTGTAGTGAAACGGCTAAGACACATATTTTGACTAAGGTGTAAAGTTTGTGAAGTTAGGGCTAGGGTGTTGAGCGTTATTTCTAGAGTTAGGATCTTGGCTCTACATGAGATATTATTATAACTTTTTGACAGTGCAAGCCATTATAGTCTCGTTTTGGCAACATTTCACATAGGCTGGGTTGCACTAGCTTACTTTAACTTTGACAGAATCGTCAATAATCTGTCAAACTCCATACAAAAAACACCGGTTATCGATATCTTCTATACTTATAATAAATCTGTAGAGAGGTCAATTCTGTACATGAAATATATTTTCAAAATAACTATCAGGGGGTGATTAGTGATTGATACGAACTTAAAGCTTAGTTACAACAGGATATTGCAAAATTCTCTCTCAGATAGCGGGAAAAAACATTTGTATGAAAAATCTAAACCGCGTAAGATATATGAAGGGGGTAAAACGGGATCCACGCGTACGAAGTCGCGGGCGGCCGCTAATAGTTACATATAATTTTAAATGAACAGTACCTACCTAAGTACCTAGTTATTTTGTTAGTTATAAGTATATCTACACAAAGTTTTTGATCACAACAACGAACATCTAAAATTGCCTTGCATTCTCATTATTTTCTTACTTAGTTCACTTCCAAAAGAGATCCTCAGAAAAACTGCGTCCAATTATCCAGCAATGCAGGGATGGCTTATAAAAAATTAGTCAGCTTTAAGATGCCCTAAATCCACCAGCTCTCCTTGTAGTCGAATAAATTCACCGTCACTCCGCGATTCCGTCTGCAACTCTGCCTTTTGAATGTCAAAGGAGTATAAATAATGAGGCGGAAATGTATATTTATACAGAGCCCGTAATTTAATTGTTTGCTGTGCAATTTTTAGTGCCGCGCTGTTTTTGGTTGTTTGTTTAAAAACAAGTGTAAGTAAGATTGGGAAACTTCGTTTTTGTAGTTTTCGCTTCTAAATCTTATAAGGTACTTTTACTAAGAGTATTTTCAGACGAATCATCAAATTAAACGTAAATTATGTATGACTGAAATAAGAATTGAAAATTAAAGAAGTAAAAAAAAATGCAGTACGTACTTTACACAGTGAATTAAAAATCCAACACAGAAAGTACCGAACTAAAACTTTAAGTACGGCTTCGAACTACGTTGGTAAATAAAATCTCTCGGTGACCTTTACCTTGAACTCCTATCATTTTGTGAATTCATAAAAGCGTATCAACGATATTAGGTAGCAGTTTGTTGATTTCCAGATTGGCTGATTGGTAGCGGTGCATCCAGCGCCTTCCTGCTACCTTTTGACTAGTTCCTTGTATCTATCTAAATAATACATAGTGATCCATCAACGCACAGCCCAAATCATTGGACGGATCGGGCTGAAATTTGGCATGAAGGTAGATGTTACGACGTAGGCATCCGCTAAGAAAGGATTTTACGAAACTCCACCCCTTAGGGAAAACGCGTGCGAAGTCGCGGGCAGCCGCTAGTTAATTACATAATTAAATAGCAAAGTTTGATTTGAATATCAATTTTTAATCTAATTTTAAAATATTAATCGAATGAATGACTTAATTGAAATTAACACTATCGCGGACCTCACCCAGGAGACTTCATTTATAGTCTTATTTTATTTACAATACAGAAATACGTCAGTCAGTGGCTTACCAACAGGTATAAGGCTGGAATCGTATCAATACATCCCCAGCCTCAGTATTCTCCCGTAAGCTTTTAAGTCGCATCAGAATAATCGAATATCATTTTGATTTAAAGACTCCCGTGGTATAAAATGAGGGTAATATTATTGACGAATCGCTGGTAAAAAAGATCCGTATAATAATCTTATTGGGTTCAATTTTGATGTGATTTAAAGCCATTTTTGTCGTTATAAAAACCTTCATGACTCTTGAGTATTTTGGAAACATGCTTCTTCTAAGGTAAGGGTTTATTTTTGGATTAAGGGCGAAAGCTTATGGTTAGTTAATATTGATTGTTTTATTTTTAGGACTATTTGTATCTAAATAAAACTCAAGAGAAGATTTGATTATTTGTATTAAATAAGCTCCAAAACTATTGGACTGATTTGATAAATTTCTCTATTAGGATCCTATATTAGTTCCAATGAACATAAGTAGGGTACGAAGTTCCGGTTTCTAAAACTGTCTGTGTCTAAAACCATTCACGAAGTTAATCTAAATCTGACAGTAACAGCATAATTATTTTATCAAACGCAAAACTAAACGGGACAATTCCAAAGAGGAAAGGGACAAAGATGCAAAGATGCATCCACATACGCTAGCGGTTGCAGCGGATGCGAAATGAGCTGCCAGTGACAGCTGGTCGCTGCATATGCGCTGGAATGGCAGGGAATTTCTTTACAGCTTAGAGCTAAAAGCTTTTCCAATATGTTTTTGTTTCATTTATAAAGCTTTAGGTAACTGGCTACAGCTTTGGACGATTTATTAATTCGGCACATATGCAATTTTGCTTAAAATGATTTAATAGGGTTTCTGCTCTATTATAAGGTAAGGTTACATCGCAAACACATAATTTATAATTGAATTATTGTATTTCCATCAGCTTTCCCTTCCTTCTTCTCTGGGTATAATAAGTTATTTTGTGTCGCTGAATAATTACAGAATGGTAACAGATAAATTACTTACATTGTATAATTCTACAAATACTAGGGCACTATTTAAGTTGTGAGCCTCGACAACATAACGTGTTGTTAGACAACATCTGATACTTTTAATGAAAAGTTTGACATTTTTGTCTACAACCTTATTCAAAACTTTTTATCATTTGAGCACGTTTTGTACTATTAACATTGAATTGAAAATTATCTTGACTACAAAAACATGGAATTGACTTGCGGCAATTTTCGCGCGAAGATTTATTATGACTTTCGACGTGGTTAATCAATACAAAACTGAAGCGGTCAGCTAAATTTCACTTTTGGTGATAAAGATCTGTCCGTTACCATTGTAAAACGCTAGTTAAGGAAGTATAATATTGTGTGTCATTGGCTCACCAGTGAACTTTGCGAAAGTCGTCCAAAATGACTAATAGTGGCGGAACACATTGATGTTGTCAGAAAAATGGAAGAGAAACCTCGTCATGTGATGTATCGTATGATTGAGATAATCCTAGGCATTAATTCCACTAGCAGTAATAATATATTGTATGACCATATTATGGTTAATACGTTTTTTTCTCGCTGGATGTCACAAAATTTTTCAAACGCTCAATAGGACGCTTGTGTCGTTTAGTCCTTGGAAATGTTCGATAAATACGTTTAAAAAGCTTTAAAACCCGTTTTGAAAATTGTAACAGTTGACGAATTAAGGATCTATGCATAATGATCCTGAAAATAAACAGCTATCGAATATGGAGGGGTTTTAAGATGAACCAATTCCAACAAAAGTCCCTTGCGCTCGGAACACTTTGAAACTTACGGTCGCCTATTTTTCAGAAATATCCGATTATATGACAGAAACGTCAGTAGAGAAATTTAGAATGGTTAATTCTTAATAGTAAACAGCCACTTTTTTCCAAAAGTCTTCAGTTTAATAAGGGAAACTGACCAGCATAGTCGAATCCCCATTCGTGACGAAAATGTGAGCTTTTACACGTCTCGTCAAACAACTGACTATTTAAACACTTAAAATATGAAATAAACACTTAAAATATGAAATAAACAGGTCCAACGCTACAAATTTCTTGCTTGGAATCTAAACATTTCTTTTGGTACCCATATATTAAAATTAAATGCGTGAACAGCGATTTATGTAGCCAGAAGCAACTGTCGGTGCGGTCAAAAAACATACTTTGGAGGTGCCTCAAGCTGAGTGGAAAAAATGCTATGAAAAGTGTTTCGGACACATTAAAAAGTACATAAATCATGAAAGACAATACCAATAAACGCGATCAATACCATTTTAATAATAAACTACTTTATTTTCATAGTTAGGCTCACAACTTAAATAGTGTCCCACGTACAATCTTAGGGAACCTTAAAAATAATGTTGGGCAGTCTTCGTTCGTTCGTTTTAGACGAAAGACGTTCACTGCTGGACAAAAGCCTCCCAATCCCCCAAGGATTTCCACAAAAACCGGCACCTCCCGCGACCTTCACCAGATCGTCGGTCCACCTGAGCAGTCATAATTTAAAATAATTACAACTCAACACGCCTTACAATAACGATGCTATCTTCCAAGATAAAAATGGTTATCTTAAAAAACCTTTAATGAAACAGCTATTTACGATCTTAAATAATTGCAAACAACAAATCCCGTTAAAATTTATGTCCTCCTTAGGTTCTTGGGATGCGCAACAAAAATGCTTTTGTTCCGGCCAAGGCGAGAAAACAATTTCGTCCGTTTAGCAGCGGCTCGTTGCTGAAAAGAAAAATTGATGTCCCCTGTTAGTTTGAATTTTGTTAAAGTATTGTTTGGGAAGGGAAATAATGTTTAAAGTAGCTCATTTTAGATGTTTAAACTATGTAGTATTGTGATCTGCTTAGTGATGGCAAATAGTTTTTGCAGAGCTGATGGCCGCTGGGGCAGAAAAGTTCTCGAGTGGCGACCACGGGCCGGGAACGTAATGTGGGCAGGCCCCCCACTAGGAAGACCGACGATCTGGTTAATGTAGAAAGTGCCTGGATGCGGACAGTACAGGACAGGTCGTTGTGGATATCCTTGGATGAGGCCTTTGTCTAGCAGTGGACGTCAGTTGGCCGAAACGACGATTACCAATCGTTCGTTTTGTTTTTTTAAATATTGCCATTATTAGTAACATTTTCATCTTTTAGCTTCCGTTTACCTAATATTTGTGTAATAAATAAAGAGATTAACCTTGCTCACAATATTTCACATAACAGCCTATCTACATACTTAGTGTGTTTTTTGAGTGTTTGAAAGTGACTGTGCAGATGACAGCTGCAGTGAGCCAGACAAAGAATTAGGCTGAGGTCACATAAAAGTTGCAAAGTTAGGAGGATTTTGAGGCACTTAGAAAATGGTTAGTTTTACAGTATTATTGTTTATAATTTATGACGACCTGTGACCAACTAAATTTCACGCGTGTGAAGCCGCGGGTAAAAGGTAGTTATCCATCTTGAAACCCCGAATATGTGATAGTAAACATTCCTCATTGATTTATCTCGTGGGACCTTAAGTGGTTGCATGAGACCGTAGTATCAATTGATTTCGATTGTCTCGATTTGCTGATATTTGAAGGGCTACCGAAGATGTCTCAAAATAAAAAATCTACATAATAAGATATATATCCTAACGTAATAATATGTACACAATTAACACACTAAACCTAGACTTCTCTTATGCTTACCTATCTGCTGCAGTAAGTACGTATGCATAATAACGTTTATTGGAGATAAGTGAACCTCCAAATCCAATGTACAGTCACGGAATGAAAAGGTTCGTCAGTTTTCAAATTGATTCCTTCAACGAATCGCGAGCACATATTACCTTTTGAAACTATGTTACAGAATAATCTCGAGTTAGAGAAAATAATCTTTAACTGTTCGTCAGTAAAGTTCAAAATTATCCAGATCAAAGTTGTTTGACGATTTATCTTGCCAAGAAGATTGTTATGATTGATAAACTAAAACCTTCTTATTGATTCAACCTACCATTATTATTTCTATTAAATAAAAAAAACTATTGTCAATTGGTCAATGTCATCATTGCATTGCACTGATGAGATAGAAAAATAAACAAGCAAAACCTTATTCGTTAGCAAACGTCATATTTATTTAAATGTTAGCAGCACTGTTTCTTGCACTGCTATGTTGGCAGGTTTGACTCTTACAGTACCTAGTGCAAGCGAAAACCGACACTAAGGTGACGAACCTTTTCATTCCGCGACTGTACATATTAGCAGAGTTCTTACCCTTTATGCCGAATCGGTCATTCAAGTAGTTATTGCAGTTTTTAGTCCGGAAAAAGTAACATTCAATAAAAAAATCCGTCTCTAAACAGAAAAAAATGTTTAGCCTTAACCGGCAGTGCACCCTAAGCCTTATAACGCTTCAGATGTGATGTGATGGATATCAAAGGTAATGGAAACGGCAGAAATCCCCTTTGCTGTTGTTTTTCAGCGCTGTGTTTCAGTTCGCAAGGCTACATAATGATTATTATTCTTTTGTAAATGAAATGGCATAGCTCGTGGAATTTTACCCACTCAGAATTTTTTTTTGTGTGTTATACTGACATACATGTTTATCTTTGATAATACTGTTAGCATGGATTCGATCGATTGAAATTATTATACACTAGCTTTCCGCCCGCGGCTTCGCCGCATGGAATTTTGTCTGTCACGGAAAAACTAATCGCGGCGTCCCTGTTTCAAAAACCGGGATAAAAACTATCCTATGTCCTTTCCCGGAACTCAAACTATATCTATGCCAAATTTCATCAAAATCGGGTCAGTGGTTTAGGCGTGAAAGCGAGACAGACAGACAGAGTCACTTTCGCATTTATAATATTAGTATAGATTTTATAATTTTGCCAATATCCAGTTGCTGATAATTAAACCGCAGTCTATGCCCCAATTTTGACTTCATCTTAAAAGTAAAATAAAGACGCTATCGCGGTCTATGCGCTTAAAAAAAGCAATGAATTTTAATGTAGAGTTCAGCAATTAAATAGAGTGATTCAAGAGGAAGACCCACCCAGTCATTAGTAGTGTTATAAAAAAACAGTGAAAGTGGAATGCGTTACGTCTTTGAGATGTGGCTTAAGAAAATAAAAAAATGAATGTATTGGAACGACTATTGTAAAACTTTAAGGCTGGGTTTCACCATCTTACTTTTACTATAACAAACGTCAAAAATCTGTTAATCTCCATACTAAAAACATCGGTTATTGTTAAAAAGCCACGGTTAATGTTAGGCGGTGCAACTCAGCCTAACATTGCTTATTATTATTACTATAAGGTGTATTTTTGCCACTTTAGTTTGAAGTTAAAATAATTCATCTCCATTCGCCAAATCAAAACAAACAACTTCACATTTGCAGAATGTCAAGCCGTACATTTTAAGGACACATGGAATGACATTTCCGCGAAAAGAAATGGTAAGGGTCTCTAGTCACTTTGACACGTTCGTAGGAAATTATGCTGTCATTCCGGGATTGGTCATTTCAGATAAATATTGAAACGATTTACATTATCCTCTCTCGGTTGAAAATATTTTTTATTAACAATATAATAATTTATTTAGTTTACGTTAAGACGGAGCAAAAAATCGACACATAAATTATTACGATAAGTTGCTTTTTTTTTTATTTTTACGGCTCAATGAAATGAATAAATTACTCATAAAATAGGTCTGAAGTAATGTAAAAATAAACTCTGAAATTCATCCCCTGAAAATCAGAATTTTCGAGATAATACACTGCTCATCTTATCCAGAAAAGTAAATAATACTAATGCAACCAAACATTTTGCTGTTTTTATTTGATTTTCTTGACGCGCTTGTGTTTTGTTTGTGTTATTCGTCTTTTCATATTCTTTTATTCCCGCACTTGAGATTTCCAAGCCTAAATTGACTTACGAGTAAAAACACAAAAGGGACTGTGAAATTGTCCATTTTAAAAGGGCAATCACAATAAACGGTCCGACAGAGAAAATGTTGTTCTGATAAACATAATTATATTCGAGCGCAGCCGAGATGACTCATTTAAAACGTAATAAAAACAAAATAAGAAAGATTAATTGACGTAAAATTAAAACAGTATTTAATCCAAAGGCCGACGTAATCTTGAGTCCTCAACAAATTAGTTGAGTTTACTTCTTGACTTTTTAATGAACAAATCTGTCGGAATTTTTAATAAAAATCTTAATCCGTTTTAACGGGCGACTTACTTCGAAAATGTAGAAATTAATATTGAAAGTTTAAAATGTTTCGCTGAGAGCTGGAAGTTTGTATGAGTTTTAGTTGATCTTGTCAAGTTGAGAACAATGAGCTAAAGTGCCTAGCTACGTTAACCCGTCTGTCTATATTTTAAGTTTATTTTCTGAAATATGGAAAGAAATTTATGTAATACGCAACGAGAAACGATTATACTTTATGCTACTACTTCTCACTTGATCATAGTATAAACATTACTTTGAACTCTGGATAGTTATAATATGCTTAAGTTACGAGTGGGTTCATCACAATAGTCCAGCAATGACGGAGTTCAAACCCGCGTCCCTCGGATCTCGAGTGAGCCAATCCGACATCGACACCGTTCTGGCTATTGTTGCCTCAAAACTAAGACTGATAAAATAAGAGTATTAGATGTTACCTTAGTGACAGTACACAAATCTATACTTATAATAAATCTGTAGAGAGGTCAATTCTGTACATGAAATATATTTTCAAAATACCTATCAGGGGGTGATTAATAATAATAATAATATATAGGTAAAACATGCTTGCTAGAAGCAAACATAGTATGGGGGCCGCGCGGCCCCCACGATGCCAGTTACGTATGTCCAATTTACGAAACCAGTTAAGGGTTAAATAAACCATCGATCTCAAATTCGAACAACTCACTCGTACATCATCAAAATAACCTCCTGTTGATGTAAAAGCAATAATCCTCTCCAACCACGCGTAAAGCCCACGTCTTAAACATGATATTCTCCCATGCATCACCACAAAAGCGCCTTTGGGATTTTGAAACAAAACCCGAATTCCAAAACAGGCCTACTCCGTATGCCCTTAACATATTTGCCAAAGATCGTATGAACGATAGCACAGTAAAACGAAAACCGCCTCTAGAGATTTGGTGTTTGAATTTGATTTCTGATGAGATTCTTATTTGAAGTAATTGTGGAAATAAAGATGTGTACTTATTGAAAAAATAAAAGAATGAGTTTACGGTTGATTTGGTACAGAGTGGTTAAAAACGCCAGACTTCAAAGGCTCGATCATTCCTCAATGAAAACATTGTGTGTTTGTAATGGCCTGAGTGTTTTCTTTGTAAAGTAAAAGATAATGTGTTGACAAAAAGTTGGTAATAGTATGTTCATAGATCTTTTCTGTTATGTTTACTAGGTATATAAACTTTGTTTAATTTAGGACTTCAACGTATAAAAAGAATGTTCAAGAATATATTTATTTTATATTAGTTTCTTAAACTATATTTAAACGCAAAATTAAGATAGACTACTAGCAAGCTAGTAAGTAAAACACTTCAGGCATTTCGTTTCCCGACAGACTGCTTTACGAAATTTAAAATTGGTACAGTTTTGTGCGTGGTATGGTTACATGACTATTTATTTAGACGATAATTTATATTAATTATAGCCATTGCAAGAGCAATGCAACCAGCAAGCTGAAGTGGCAATGGGCAGGGCATAGTACGCAGAACTGACGGCCGATGGGGCAGCAAGGTTCTGGAGTGGAGGCCAAGTACCGGAAAGCGCAGAGGTCGGTCCACCTTGTGGGTGGGTGTTATGACGAACTCATAAAGGTAGCGGGAAGGCGCTGGATGCAGGCCGCCACCAACCGGCCATTGTGGAAATCATTGCGCCTATGTTCAGCAGTGGACATCCTATGGCTGAAATGATGATGATTGCAAGAGCAAGAGACTGGAATTTTGGAAATATGAATAAGCTGGTCCACCTGCCCTACGTAGATAGTACCGAAAGGTCGGTATCGGCAGATTACCATAAGCAGTCACAACACTGAGCAGTTGAAATCTCGGCTAGGATACCATATCTTAGAGGTTCCTACGTGAGGCATTTACATAATAAGGCGCGCTTGGCCTTCTTCTATGTAAATTCGAAGTTTTCGCTCCACCCGCGGTATTACAGCAGTTATATAGCTATAATACAGCTATAAGGGCTATTCAGATGATTGATACGAAACGGATCTGTCCCAATATGATTTATGTCGGTCGTAAGAAAGCAAGTGCATAATGGGTGTCGTTTTGAACGGATTTTTGTAGTAATTCATGCTCTATTGACGTTTGGACGATTTCCAATAGTTTCAGTCATAACTCAGGCTCCAGAAATAAGTACTAAAAGTTATTACTCATCTATATGAAATTCATTCACATTTCTTCTATTACTATACCGGTTATAAAACGTAAGTATTATTGGCTATGAATACATTTTGAATCGTTTTTCATGCACCATAAAAATCTTGAAAATTTTGTAGTTCAATCTGTTAATTAATACGTAATTCGGTGAAAAATATTTCGTCATTGATACTTATACTTATTGATATTGATACTTATACTAGGCTGAGTTGCACCCCCTAACTTTAACCGTAACTATAACGATAACCGGTGCTTTTTGTAAAGATTGACCAATTTTGACGTTTGTTAAAGTTTAAGTAGATGGTGCAACCCAGCTTTAGACTTTTGTCTGCTCGACGCGATGCTATTGTGTGATAAAACGATGCAAAATAATTGTTTTCCCGATCTTTTAAAATGATTTGTAGCAGACAAGTTTATTACTTTATCACGTGTTACATTATTAACTATTATTATCGCGGGCGAGACTCCACACGTAGCTCAATGTGATAGTATCTCGTAATTATGATGAATTAGGCGCATATCGTAGACTGTGTAGTCGTATAGATGCCGTATAAGTAAGCTACTATGATAGGCACTATGACAAGGAAGACGCCAGTTTTTGTGAAGTCGTCGCAGCTCGGAACGTCCACCCACAAGGTGGACCGATGACATCGTAAAGGTAGCAGGAAGGCGCTGGATGCAGGCCGCTATCAACCGGGCGACATGGAAAGCATTGGGGGAGGCCTATGCTCAGCAGTCCTATGGCTGAGATGATGAAGAAATTGACAGTGTGGTTTCACTAGAGTAGAATAAGATTCAACTCACACTCGCCCCGTAGATGTTGCAAGAGGGGAGAGGGGACTAAGAAAGAAATATGCGAATGTGAGTCTTCCAGTGCCCACTTTAAGCTAGTTTCACATTTCAAGATGCTGGTTTGAATTTTATAATTTTTCTTCCAGTGACTGGGCCCACCTCGAGATTCCCGAGTAGATTTTTGTTGTAACTGGCAGAAAAACTACTTAAAAATCCTGCAGTGGAGACTAGGCCTATACTAAGAGATGATGACAAAATGTTTCTCCTGGGTATCATTAGCAGAGCTATTGGTTATGAGCAAGTAATACTCTTCCCAGACTTACAGACTTAATATGGAGTCAATGCTTGGTGAATACCTTGATACAAATGGCTTTTCGAATTTGAGAACAAGCCTGGATCCAATAAAACCCAAAAATGAATAAAATGTGAATGCTGAATTTCCTTCTCTACTTTCATTGTCAAAACCTGACCTTCCATTCTTGCAAACTAAAAAGTTAACAAACCAACTTTAACGCAGACATAATTTATCACGCCGCCATATTTGTTATCAAACGGTGTCTATAATTTAATTGTCCGCGCCCCAAAACTTGAGTTCGGCGATAGCGGAGTAATTAATCAAATTCGTTAATTTACATTTTACGCCCCGAGGTACGGCTTCGGTTATCGACGTTCAGAATCGGGTATACATCAGTTTTGTTATTCAAGGCTGTGTTCTAGAATGCATGGTGGAATAATTCTGTGCGAACGAAACATAACTTATTATTAATTTCGATTGGCCTTGAAGAAAAATATTTTGGTGGAGAAACACAACTCTGGTGTCAAACTTATTCGGCAAGCGATGACGCGAGCTAGGAACACGTATGTAGTAATTTTGGCATTTATAGACGTACAAGCTTTCCGCCCACGGCTTCGCCCATGTGGAATTTTGTCTGTCACAGAAAAACTTTATCGCGCGCGTCCCTGTTTCAAAAATCGGGATAAAAACTATCCTATGTCCTTTCCCGGGACTTAAAGCTATCTTTATGCCAAATTTCATCAAAATCGGTTGAGTGGTTTAGGCGTGAAAGCGACACAGACAGTCAGATAGACAGACAGAGTTACCAGAGTTACTTTCGCATTTATAATATTAAGTACAGATTTTGATTGGCCTTGAAGAAAAATATTTTGGTGGAGAAACAACTATGGTGTCAAACTTATGCGGTAAGCGATGACGCGAGCTAGGAACACGTATGTTTGGTAGTAATTTTGGCATTTACGGACGTACTAGCTTTTCGCCCGCGACTTCCCCCGCGTGGAATTTTGTCGGTCACAGAAAAACTTTATCGCGCGCGTCCCTGTCCCTGTTTCAAAAATCGGGATAAAAACTATCCTATGTCCTTTCCCAGGACTCAAGCTATCTCTATGCGAAAGCAAGACAGAAAAACAGACAGACAGAGTTACTTTCGCATTTATAATATTAGTATAGATGACATGGTTCAATCGGTTCATCGGATTAACTTTCGTGCCTTAGTTAAAATATTCGGACATTATTCATATAGTACGAGTAGAGTACGGGAAGTCACCTACCTGACTAAAGTAAATAAGTAAATAAAACCACTAACTTTTTAACCTTAATATCTACATATATGTATATTTTAATACACTCTGAGCTTATTACCTAAAGCTCTGTATCAAAAAGTCTGCTATATTTTTCTCCTAATAAAAGCAGACGCAGTCACAAAGATGAATTATATTATTAATAGGTAAATTTTGTATTCACAAATATTTCGTTCGCCTAAATAAATTGGGACTCGCGATTACATAAAAATGACCAGCAAATTCACTTTCCAAACCATCAGTGTTTGTCTAAAGTTTAATCTTTCAAATTCCACGCCAGTTAACCGAACATAGACTGGTTAAAACAGCTAACATGCTGAACCTAAACTATGGTTCTGTAGTGACATGTTAAAACGTCACTTTGAGTTTACATCACACGTACAAAATAGTGCGACGGGCTGGAAGACGTGGCGTGGGCAGGCCTCCCACTAGGTGGACTGACGATCTGGTGAAGGTCGCGGGAGGTGCAAGGATGCGAGCGGCGCAGGACCGGTCTTTGTGGAAATCCTTGGGGGAGGCCTTTGTCCAGCAGTGGACGTCTTTCGGCTGAAACGAACGAACAGTAGATCAAGAAATAACTGGGAGTAATGGTAGAAATAGCTCCTTTGCAGCTTACTTCCAGCAGTTGATGATAGCTACCGGACTCTATAAAGGTTTGAAAATTAATCTACAGGTATTTTAAATTGAATTTAACAGTTTACCCTTTGATCATAAAACAAAATTACGTCAGATGATGTAAATAAGCAAGAGATTAATGAAAATTTCGACGGAAATTAGTTTCGATTTTACTTGATTTTAGTCGTTTTCTCTCAAATTAATATTTGATGTTGATTATAATAATAATAGGACTTTAATTAGGTAACTGCCACTTATGTTTAGCAAACAATAGAAAATAACAACAGTGTAGACCTGTTTGGCAAGCTACGGAACCTTTTTTGCAAATTCCAGTACTAACTTGGCCGTTTTTTCACACGGGGGCAGTTTTCGAGTTATTTTATCGCTCACACATTGATTGCAATGGTACGCATCGGACGCAACGAGTCGTAATTGGCGCAAAATTGTTACGATCAGCCGTTTTTCAGGGAAACACGTCTAACACTCATCTGTCGGTTAACACCGCTAAATTTATGCCATGTCACAGCAGTCTCATGAATATTCGCCTGCAAACGTAGTGGGGAAAGGTATAGAAGTCTCATTTTTTGCACCGTTTTTGCATTGTTATTAACTATCAGTGAATGTATTATCAATTTCACGGTTTTAGCACGCGATTGCAGTGATTTTAACTATGGTAATTGTTTTAGAAAGGCAGTTAGTAAATGCATTTAGCCGTCCTCAACATCTTGCCTGCCCGCAGCTTTGAGAGTGTAAGGTAATTTTAAGGCCGGGTAGCAGTGAAAATGGCGAAAATGAGGTTTTCATTTTTCATTTTTGAGGTACTAAACAGTAAAATTAAAGGCTAAGATTTTATTTGGGCATAGTTGAGGATATTTTCTAGGGCTATTAACGGATGGAAACACGATTTGATGAAGTTGACTCGATAGAATAAATTCCCAAAGTTACCTCTATTCGTTTTCTATTTATGGTTTTATTTTTTAAATAAGCGATTTGAGATTCTGAATCTTTTACTAAACTAAAGTTCAGAAATAACTTGAGGGCTTTTAACGGATGAAATTTTTATATTGGCTCTTATTTAGTTACTATGTTAAAAAATGTGGAAAAAATCGCCCATGACGGCTTGGACAATCTCAATCAGTCGCGCGGTGGCGCTTACGGAGGACGGACGCGTGTCAGTTTTTTGGTCGTGACAGTTCGCGATTTGTCAATATTTTTGACAATGATGACTTTGATGAGTCACAGTATAATAACATCAGTGTTACTGGAGAAAGCTAAAATTTTTGATAATTAAGAATTATGAATTTTGTCTACCTATTGAAATTTAAATCGTTGGCATCCTTTTAAACTAAGACCCTACTCATTAATCGCTACTAAGAGTAACTTATCATAAAATGTTTTTCCAGTCGCTCAAGCTTCCAAGGGCCTACCGATAGGTCGGGTGACGTAATCTTGAAATTCTTTAAGCCGGCGCAGAACTTCCAGAAGGTCAGACGACGCCACGGCCACTTTGAACCGTGTTTACTTCTGCAGTTATATTTCATATTTATTCGATTCTAGAATATATTCCCAAAAAGTCTGTAAGGTGTTTTAATTTGTATCACTTGGATATGATTTGTATTAGAAAGTGTTGTGAGTGTGACGCTTGAAGGGAAGGAAGTCGACCTAACCTAACCATCTGCGTATTTCTATACTATGTAGCTGGAAATTGTGGCGGGAGCTCTTTGGCGCGCTGTCTTCGGCGAAGAATTGCGCGCGCAGATTTTGACAGCGCGAAATACCTACTTTAGCAGAAATACCAAGCCTTAATATGATAATAGAACAATAAACGTTATACAACTTTACCAAGCCAAAAGTAAAGAGCGGTATTGCCGAGTCCACGCCTTTTATGGACACTGTAATTTATTATTTTTCTGTCATCGCTACAGGCCTCACTTTTTTATCTTTCAGCATAAAATCTCGCTTGAATCAATCTGAACACCATGAACATAATGTTCATTTTGGAATAGTGATACTAATATTTGGAGACTCCATAAGTCCATACTATAGTAAAACTATGTGGGCGCCGTTTGTCTAAATTTATTTTCGTAAAATCATCCAATGATGTTCTAAACGAAACAGCCCCATCATTATATTTGTTTAATCCGATTAAGTTGACAGGTTTGGAGGTAGGTACAGGTACGTTTTTATTAGAAGGCCGCAGAATTTAATTCTGAGTTTGAAACGTGTTTGAAATCGTCGTGTGTGTTCGAATTACTCAAACTCAAATGAAAATAAAAAGTAACCAGCGTTGTATTTTCGTGTTTTATTTTATGTTCAATTAATTTAAAAACGCGGTCTCTTTAACAAACATTAGTTCAATAATATTGCATTATTTTATGACTTCCGTACGTAATTAGAAATTACTGATATTGTAAGGGAGAAAATGTCGTGCTTCCAGTTATTAATTAATTTTAAGTTCCTTTTATTTATTAATAATAAAATATTCGACTGTCTACTTCCAGGAGCTTTATAATGGTATTAACTTTTCAGCTTCAGATTTTAAAATCATAATTAATAATTTCGTAGAACTGATTTTGTATCAGAAAATTGATTGCGGTAAAGGTTTCATATCCGTTGGTATTTCATTTTATTAAAATTGGAAACTTTACATTGAAACATAAAAACAGCAAAAAAATTGTGTAGAAATATTATTTAATATATCATTTCAGCCACAGGACGTCCACTGCTGAACATAGGCCTCCCCCAATGACTTCCACATCGCACGGTTGGTAGCGACCTGCATCCAGCACCTTCCTGCTACCTTTATCAGGTCGTTGGTCCACCTTGTGGGTGGACGTCCCACGCTGCGTTTTCCGGTACGTGGCCTCCATTCCAGAACCTTGCTGCCCCATCGGCCGTCAGTTCTGCGTACTATGTGCCCTGCCCACTGCCACTTCAGCTTGCTGATCCGTCGGGCTATGTCAGCGACTTTAGTTCGTTTACGGATCTCCTCATTTCTGATTCGATCTCGTAAAGAAACACCGAGCATAACCCTCTCCATAGCACGCTGTGCAACTTTGACGTTCTGTATAAGGCCTATAGTGAGGGGCCACGTTTCCGAGCCATAAGTCATCATCACAGGTAACACACATTGGTTGTAGACTTTCGTCTTCAGGCACTGGGGTATTATTTAATAAGTAATTAGGTATTACAGTAATTTCAGATACTATTTCGTGGATAAGTTTTTCAGTTGCCTATGAAACCCTTAAATACAAAATTAATTTATCATAAATATGTTGTATACTGTGAATGTCCTAAATGTGTATTACTGTTGGTGTACCTTTATCAATAAATAAATAAATAATGTTATTCATGAATCTTTAGTACAACATCTGATAAGGGTTTTTCAGCAATGCTTGTTCGAACCCTAAAATGTTCTAAAAATATCCCAACAAAAGAGTTTAAGTAACCTGAACGTTGTTGTTTTAAATATAAACTGAGACTAAACCGGCGATCCTTTGATGACCGAAGCCTTTCAACTTTTATACACAACTAGCGGCCGCCCGCGACTTCGTACGCGTGGATCCTGTTTTACCCCCTTTTCCCGAATTTTCTTTGCTATAAACATCACGGAGCCCGAGACCTTTCCAACGAATGCAAAACCGTGGAAATCGGTTCGTTCGGAAATCGAGTTGTAGCGTCAGGGAGGAAAACCCGACTTATTTTTATATAGTAGATTTTGTACATTTTATACTCAGGTGAGTACCATTACTAAGTAAGCGTAATTTCGCCTAAAATAAGATCACTTCGTTCACTCCAGACCCTGGTTACAAGTTAATGTATAATAACATTAGCAATTCAAATTTTAGAGTCCAGGAAATGTTAATTTACATCTCAAATTGTGAGATACAACTCCGAATGTATCTTACTGAATTCATTCGCAAGTTAATCTTGGGTTTTAAGTTCAGAAATAACACAGTTGCGTGTGTCTTAATTATGGTTTAAGACGCGTTGTAAATTAACTGCACCATGCAGATTTTTTTTTAGTTTTTACCCATCTTTTCTTTGTCTTTGATCAACCCTATAACACATTAAAACCATGGATCAGGTTAAGTCTGATAATAAAAGACCCAAATAATATTTTTAAGGGTTGATAAGTACATAATGTAGGCACACTGTTAGACCAGGTTAAAATTATAGATCTTTGAGATCAAAACTAAAAAGATCTTCTTTACAGTACATTAAAAAAACCTAAAAAGAGGTGTATAATGAGTTTTTTCCTGGCCTGAAGTAATTACATTCGATATCATACATTAGATACTTTACGAGTACGTTGTAGAGCAAACATTTTCCTAAATACCTATAAAAATATTAACCTAAAGCTTTGTAATTACTCCCACTCAAGTATTTATAAGTTAACTTCTGTTAAACGCGTGTGTAGGTACTTAATTAAGGCAGTAATCACATGAGACTTATAGAGAATAAGTAATGGTTTCTTAAGTCTAGATTAGCCTTTTACATGAGATCATCAGTAATTTTAAGGTAGATGAGAGTTGATTTCAACGTAAATTGCTACGTAATTGTCTACTGATTGGTTTGGAATTAAATTGTTATTGTTGAATAGGCTCCAAGCTCTTTAATATTTTTGTAGGATTTTTATAAGGTATCTAGACTTAGTTTTAAGTTACTACGTTGGTATCTAACACAAATAACGGGCTATTATATTAATTTTTTTGGTAAAACAATTATGTTTTACACAACAACCACTAACTAGTTAACGTAGCGATGTTGAGGTTGATATCAAAACAGATAGTCGGTGGTTTTTAATCATAACTTAAACAAAAAATATGCTCATTCGGTCTAGCCTGGTTCTGGGCCGACACTTCCGCGAATGGACTGAGTACAAATCGTGTCAAATAAAGTACCCTCATACTTTTTTATTTTAACATTATGAGTCCTTTGATTAGAACAGTAACTCTCATTTAAGTAGAACAAGTGTGCTTGACGTTTAATCCCTCTTCTAACAGTTTAATTTTAAAAATTACATTTAATAATTTTTGATTTAACATTTTATAAAATACTAGCTGACCCGGCGAACTTCGTACCGCCTTAGCGTAGAGATTTTCTTTATATTTTTTTCCGTAAAAACCTTGTACAGAGTATTAGAAAACTACAAAAAAAAAATCAGCCAAATCGGTCAAGCCGTTTTCATGTTATGTCGTGACAACGGAAAACGGGTTTCATTTTTATATATATAGATTTTCTCTACTGTCTGGGACATGAGGACATAAATATTATTTTCATTTATATTTTTAAAAGCTTAAGCTACTCGTGCTTGTTTGTTAATTCCCACCGGAAAGGTAAGACCAACTCACTAAGCAAGACGCGTAGATGGTATCTTCTGGAGAATATTAGCTTAGAAGCTACGTCTTTGTGCAACAAATTACTAGGTTAGACGTCCTGCTGGACTTAATTAATAAACTAGTTTTCTAATTTACAAAAGTTAATTAATATATTAATAGGGAAATAAAATAGCACATTTGTTGTATTTATTAATATTGAACCCTATTTACCGATTCAGCAGATCCTACATTGGTATGTAGTTACGTCTCTAGTTAATAAACAAACCACTCTATGTCGCCATCTTGTTGTCTGTGGTGTGTTAATCTCTGCAATAAAACTGCGTTTGCTAAACTTAAAATATTTTTTTTATGCATAACATGGCAGGTATTTGACCACAATCACACCTGATGTTAAGTGGGATGCAGTCTAGGATGGTACTTATCTGCCCTGCAAGTGCCTATTCACTCTCGCCTTGAAAAGGCCCGGATTATTTAAATACATCAACATTTTTGTCATGTTCCTTTTTCCTTCCCCGTTACTGTATTGACAGCAGCAAGCCGCTATGAGAGGTGCATTATGAGAAATCTAGGTACAGTCAGCGGATGAATGCCGACACAAACATCGGGATTCAGCGGAGACAAAAGGCGACCTGTTTGCGCTTTCAGTTGATTGTTTCCTTGGTCCGTAAGTACTGGAAAAAATCAAACAGCCTTTTTCTGTTACGGCCGGTGTAAAACTGGATGGTTTTTTTTATGAAATTTCTTCAAAAATATGTTGTTTTATGGAATGAAGTTGTACTTATTTTTTTAAATGAAGTGGTTTTCACCCTTATGTGGCGAATTATCTTCTTCTTCTGCCTCGCCATATCCCGTTACGCTGGCCCGTACGTCTTAAACGTTTTGTTCGTAAAGTCTCAATAATTTCATGTCCTTTCGGACATTCGTCATTTTATTATGTGGCAAATTAACAGTAGTGTAAATCCGTCCATTCCCACTGGGTAGGCTGATGATCTTAAGTTAGCAGGAAGCACCTGGATTCGGGCATTCCGAAATCATCGCTGTCCAGTAGTGGACGTCATTTAGCTGAAACAAACGAATAAATCCGTAAACTGAACCAGAATTCCTTTTATATAAAAAACCGCTACAAACCAACCGTTTATCAGTTTCGAACTGATTTTTTTTTATCCACAACGAGGAAGCTCTTGGCCTGTATCTCACCTGATGGTAAGTGACGATCAGGCCGAAGGTGGAAGCGAGCTTCACCCGGAATCCTCAACCACAGAGGGACTGGCTATCTTACCTCTAACTGCCGCAACATAACAATGCTGTTAACATTGTTGTTATGGCGACAGACTTAGGTAAGATTGTGGTAGCTAGCCAGGCGGACTTGGAACAAGCCCTACCACCAACCAAACCGAACAGAAAATTCTGCCCCCACTGGGAATCGAACCCGGAACCTCTGCGTCGGAAGCAGGTGGTCTAACCACTAGACCACAGAGGCGGTTAAAAACAAAACAGGTTTCGGTCAGGGTAACTTTTGAACGCAACGTGGACATAGGCCCAAGGTAATCCCCATCTAAATCTATTCCACAGATTTAGTAGGATTAAATTGGCCCGACTACTTAATTTAGTGTGGTTTTCTCGTATTTAAAACAAACCGGCTTTGATTGTAGGTAGGTATAATTAAAATGGTTGCCTGTTGACTTGGAAATCAGTGGCTTATTTAACATTAACTTTTAAATACATAGTTTAAGCATTTTACTACGTCTGGGTTTTCCAAATAAAAATGTTACTGGTCGATGCATAAAATATGTAATGACCAAAACACCCGGCTTGAGCGTAGTTTTATTTCTTCGATTTGTATTTCAATTTTACATTCAATAAAATCTTCAAAATTAGTGTCGGCAGCTTTACTTAGACTGAGTTGCACCACCTAAATTTTACAGTAACTATAACGATAACCGGTGTTTTTTGTATGGAGTATGACAGATATTTGACGTTTGTCAAAGCTAAAGTAAGATGGTGCAACCCATTACCCAGCCATAGTGGTAATGGTATTGTTCTTTTGGACTCCCCACAGACTACAGTGTGCAGCATGGGACGTCCACCTACAAGGTGAACCGATGACATCGTAAAGGTAGCAGGGAAGCGCTGGACGCAGGCCGCTACCAATCGATCAACGTGGAAAGCATTGGGGGAGGCCTATGTTCAGCAGTGGACGTCCTATGGCTGAAATGATGATGATGATGATGACAGACTACAATCTAATATGCCGATATTTTGGTCGGCTTCAAAACAAGTACCTAGTATGAGGAATCGGCCTATACAAATTCTATGACGCACGTTAGCGTACTTCCATACATATTCATACTGATTAACAGCGTGATTAAACTATCGGTCGATTATGTCTGGAGTCTGCAGGGACTCTTACACGTGTTCTTTCGTTAGGCAAAATTGACGCCATTATTGCCACAAATTGCTCTCTAACTTCAACGTCAAGAAGTCAAAAGCAATAAGAAACTAAGCGATCACACACGAGCACACAACGAAATTGTCTAACTTCCTAACCATCAGTTTGTTTACACGTTGCGTGCTTCGTTTGAGACGCGACGAGGCGGGGCAGTGATGCCAGGTCGGGGATTCCCTGCAATTTTGGGGGATTTTCTACCTTTGCAATTAAGACATCTTTGAGCAGTGTTTATTGCCAGAGGTGACTTACGGAACGGAGGCGTGGTCCCATAAAAATAAACCTCATAAAAAGGGACAAGGTCAAACAGCAATAGAGCATGCTTTGTTTCTACCTTTCTATTTAGCTTCTTAAAGTGTAAAGCTTAACTTGACGACTTGATTATTCATAACTCCAAAATAAAAGCATAACAAATGCACAATTATGATATCCTTTCCTAAACAAATAACTGAACGCCATTTCTTAAACAAAACATTTCATCGATTTCCAATAAAAGTTAAGGTAAAATTTACTGACTTACCTGGCAACACCGAGCCCAGTCGAGTCAAGTCGAGCAGTGCCGGTAACACTCTTTAATAACGCATAATGGCCGACGCGTGGCTCGGGTTCCAACGATGCGCGCTTACGCGCTGTGTTGCCATGTTACAGATTGAATTTTCCCGTTGTTTAGTACATGAGTGATGCCGCGCCATTAAGCATGCTTGTCATAATGCATGTTTCGAAGCTTTAATATCCTTTCCTTTTTGCTAACGGTTGAAGAGGCAGTGTAATAGACGAAATTACAGTAGCCTCGCATAATGGAACATGCACTTTTCTAGTTATCTGTCATTGCTACTCATAACATTATTAGAAATCTTTCAAATACCTATAATAGACAATATAATTACTCTACTTGTCTACTCAAAATATCATAATTATTTTATAATATTTCTATTATCTTAATAAAACCCTGTAGAGGTCTGTTTCAAAGCTATTTTTCCTACTATAAATTAAACCTACTCTAGTGTAAACTAAATATTGTAATCGCAATCGCGTGAAAAATCTATCTAGTACTTATGGAGTACCTAACTGACTAAAGAACTACGAGCACCTATCAACAAACCTTTCGCGTTATACGATTTGGAATAGAATTCTGAAAAGTTAAACGAAAGAGGCGTGTATAACAACAACTGATTCTGCACGATAACCGTGGAAAGACCCTACTAAATCTACCTCATTCACCGCGACTAAGTACATCTGTCTGAGCTGGATGAAATTACACACTAAATCATATTCGGCGAGGGCATAATGCTTCATTTTCTAGTGTAACACCTACGTGAACGTCTGCGAGTCAGACTTTAATTTTCATGATATTTATGGCTGCTTCGTTCGTTTTGGAAACTCATTTGTAACTAGTAGTAATTATGAATATATTAATCTCTGAAGTAACATTAACGTTTATAAATAAAACTTTGTTTACTGTTTTTGTTCTCGGTACATCCTACTAATATTATAAAGTTTGGATGTCTGGATGAACGGATTTTGTTGAAACTTTACAGTATTATTGTTTGTAACCCAGAATTACATATAGGCAATAATTTATGACGATCTGTGATAAACTACATTTTACGCGGACGAAGCCGCAGGCGGAAAGCTAATACATTTTAGAATTAAGACACAGCATAATTATTAAAGCCTTGATTTTTAGCTCATTTGGGCTATCCAACACAAAAAGAATATTTCAAATCTGTGAATAGCGCTTCAAGCAAACACAAAAACAAACCAACTCTTCAGCTATAAAATATCGGTATAGATTGTATCTAAAAATCAGAACAAAGAAACTCCGAGACAGTATGGAAGAAGTTTATTATTTCAAGCTCACTATGTATGGTCACTGGTGCCCAGTTTTAATATTTAAGGATTTATGGTCCCAGTGGCGACATTCATTTCGGGCCACTCAGTGCACTTGGGGCCACGGAAAACGCCCAGTTTACATTTTCTCAAAAGACATTCTTGTCTCTACTATGTTATGTGATATGAAAACGGCTCATAAATATGACACTTTGTTAGTTAGTGCTTCGCTCTCTATACACCTGTTAAGTTGTAGTTTTGGCCATAAAGTTTCGGCTTCTTTTGTAGTGGTTATTTTGTAATGATGCGAGCTTTGCAAACCTATTTTAGATAAGCGTAAATAGGCTGAAGTCAAGACAATTTCAAAGCATACTTACCTAATTTTATATCAAATCGGTAGTCGTTTGGTCAGAGTACAAGGTGTGCTCATAATAAAATGCAGAACAAAAACGGTAGTGAGCTTTGAATCCGCGGACTAGCTGGTTTAGAGCTATCTGCACTAGCCACACTTCCAGTGACACCGGTAAACGCTTGGACAAACAATGACACCTAAAAATATTGTGCACGTAATAGTGTCCGCGAGTGTACTGCTAGCCACGTTACATCTACCTGCCGTGGACAAGCTTAACCACTCCTTTGGAGAGTAATATAACTTTCGACGACCCCGAACTAGCCTCTAATTTAGGTATTTGACATCCTACATTTTTAAATTTAGCAATTAGTATGACACAATTTACTAAAAGTCGTACTGACTCCTCTGGATAAACTGAATTAGTCCAGCGGACGATGATTGATGATTTATTAGACTGTGTGGGTTTGTTATTCGATTTTCAATAACAAACCCACACAGATTAGTATTAGTAGCCTCCCACTAGGTGAACCGACGACCTGGTTAAGGTCGCGGGAGGTGCCTGGATGCGAGCGGCGCAGGATAAATTTTTGTGGAAATCCTTGCGGGAGGCCTTTGTCCAGCAGTGGACGTCTTTCAGCTGAAACGAACGAACAGAAAGCCTTTTTTTCAAACAGAAAAGTTATTGTTTTTAATAATGTCTATTTTTGCACCTACCGTAAGTAGTTACCTTCCAACGCCCGTGCACTGTCCCTTAGGGAGTGATGTATTACATATGACGTCACTGCCCCATGTAGTTCCAAGATTAGATTCCCCACATGACCGATGACGAACTCGACATGCTACTTGCCTTTATTAACGCCGAAGTTTGATTAACCTACCGACACTTGTTTTTATGGACTACTAGCTGACCCGGCGAACTTTGTTCCGCCTTAATGGCAATAAATAACGGGATAAAAAGTATCCTATGTCCTTCTCCTGGCTCTAAACTACCTCCCTGACATGTTTCAGCTAAATCGGTTCAGCCGTTCTTGAGTTATAAGCGTAGTAACTAACACGACTTTCTTTTATATATATAGATATACGAATAAATGATGTCGAGCTTTCATACAGAACTAGAATTTCCCGCAACTTCGCTTGCATCGACATACATATCGATAAAATATATTTTAGCCTATTTTTCTCGTGCACTGATGGACATTTTTGTTGTTAACTCGCAATATTAAGCTTGACGTGCCGTCGTCTTTATAAACAATATTACTGTAAGGTTTGATCATAATCCGTTAAGCAGTTTTTGCCAGAAAGATTTATACATATAAATACTAGTGACCTGCCCCGGCTTCGCTCGGGTGTTAAGTATACTTCTTCTCAGTCGGTACACTCTTGTCAGAGTGGTCGTGGTCATCATTTTGAATCACGATTCAGAGTGATGTTCCTCATCACTCTAACTCTCTCATTCCTCGCGGACTGCAGCTTTCCAGATACTTTCGCTAATCGAGCACTTAGTTGCGGCCTTGATCTGGTCCGTCCATCTCATTGGTGATCTACCACGTGGTCTGGTGCCCTCAACTTTTCCCTGCACTACGAGACGCTCTATGGAGTCATTACTGCGCCGAGATACATGGCCGAAGAAGGTTAAAATGCGTGACTGAACCGTGGTTGATAGGCGCTGTCTGATGCCGAGTTCTTTTAATATGGAGTCATTGGTACGAAACTCGGTCCACGATATTCCCAGCATCCGTCTCCAACACCACATCTCCAATGAATGCGTCAATCTTCTTCCTATCGGTTTCACGAAGAGTCCATGTTTCCGACGCATAGAGGAAAATGGGGAATATTAGGCGATAAACGAGCCTGGTTTTCGTGGCCTTGGTAATGTTTCTGTTACCCCAAATCTTCCTCATTTTGTCCATAGCAGACCTAGTAACTTAAGTATACAATTAAGTAAGTGAGTGAGTTAAGTATACAATTGTGCCATAATCTTGAATCACTCTATCTTTAAAAAAACCGCATCGAAATCCATTGCATAGTTTTAAAGATCTAGCATGCGTAAAATTGACTTTGTTTTATATTATGTAGTGATCTTCATAAGCTTTTAGATTAATAAATTTATATTAGGTGGATATCAAAATTTGTATCAAGTTTGTTCGTCATATAGATTATTAATTTGTTAAAGATGAAATTATCAAAAAACTTTAAACGAGTATTTTCGGAAAGATAAAAAATATTTCGCTAACAAAATCAGAAAGCGATGATTGGTATTTAATTAAGTTAACCCCTAACGGCAATAAAAAAAGTTTAAGGGTAAAACGAAGCTCCGAAAAGTTGGGATTGGACAAACTTTTTGTAATTTATTGACGATTTCCAGCTGTGAAAAGATATTACTGAGTTAGGTCACTAGAGGAAATAATGCCAATCAATCATTGGATAAACTTGGCTAAAGAAAAATGTAAAGAGGGAGCTGTATTTATATCCTTTCGTAAAACAACAAATAAGTAATCGAATTGTTATTAAGTTTATCACTGACGAGTTGCAACATTGAATCTCTTTATAATAATTTTGTATTTTAAAAAGATTTTATCCAAACGCAAAAGAGGATGATTACCTAAATAAATTAATAAAAAATAAATTGTGTGTAAATAAATTTAAACTATGTACGAGTAAAAGCTCTATGCTCTCTAATATCTCTGATATTTGTCTATACTCATCAGAGTACCTAACCAAACATGTAAAGGGACAATTATTTTTTTATCAGTTACAAACATACCTTTAACACTAAAACTTTTAAGGGTAGATTCGACCAAACAAGAGTAAATATTAATCTCAGAATAAATCGTCAGTTATTCGACATTTTGACATAATAATATTTCCCATACTGAAACTGTCAATGTGCCAGTTATACAGGAGCTATTCTCGGATAAAAGTTTGATCGAATAGGGAAAGAATATAATTTAGTAATGTAGTCAATGCCTAAAATAAATTCGCTATCAAAAATCACCGGCGTATTACGTTGATTGACGTAAAAAACTGTGGCATTATGGATCCCACGACTTCAACGGGATTACCTTGAAACTGAATATTTACCTTTAGACTTCAGAGAGATTAGCCGAGGCAAATCTTAAACGTGAGCAGCGATTCAAAAGAGCAGTTAATCCTACAGCTTGAAATGTAGGATTCGTGATGGAAACGTCTGTTTTGTATGTTTAATTCATGAGCGGCGCAGGCGGCTTTCTTGTTTTAAGTTTAACTGGTTTTATTTACAGCGGGGATGTTCGTGGTTAACTCAGACGTTAATAGAGGTAAGGAGTACTCGTAATTATTACGATTCGGTTTTCAAATCAGCAGCGTTTAATTTTATATCTACTGTCAGATTAATTTGGGTTAAAGTTCGCTTTATGTACAATTTTGGCAATAAAGTTTAAATAAATAAATAATTAAAGGTCATGTTTCTCCAGCTGACGTAATCCTTCTCCCATGATAACTTGTACTGACTCTACATATGCTTTATTCTATATGTATGTCGCAGGCAAATTGTATGATTCCGCATTTTACAAACGGCGTCGTCAGTTCACAAACGCTCGCTGCTCTATGAAATGCCGAAGGCAAAATGTAAATTGCCTGGGCACTTTATAATATGCCAAAACATTTGATAGCCAATTCAATTGCTGTTTACAAAATGCCGCGGCAAATTGAAGTATTTAGTTCTTTTTCTTACCACGCGAGGCGCTGCTAATCAAAACAAGAAAAATGGCGTCGAGTCGTGGTGTTGTGATACAGAAAACAGTGCAAATTCTACGTATTCAAAGGACTTTTCACATAAAAAGACATTGATTATACTTAGTGAATTAAAAATATTTTACGATTCATAAATAGGAGCAGTGAAAAAGCTATGGAAAAATGAAATAGTTTTTGAGGTTATCCGGCACGTAAAAAACGCTAAGGTGACAATGGAATCTGGTGCTCGGACTGGTGGTGGACTGCTGCGGAATATTATTGGTTTAAAAAAATATTGTGTTGTCTTCTAGACTTCTTCTAGGTATAATTAAAATGTAAGAATTAAAGGACTGACTATCGAAACTTATTGTATGTCATAGTTTTACCTATAGGTACGTACGTCAATAGTTTAAATTAGTTTAGTGTTGTTTTTATTACGAAAATATTTTAATTACTTTAGGAGTAGCAAGTATCTTAGGTTTGTCTTACCTGAATAGATACCTACCTGATTTCTGAAATTAAGTCTGATTTGTCCAACATGTGTTTTATGATGGTCACCCTATTGCAACAATCATAGTCGAAATTTTATCAATTGAACGAGTCGCCAATTTGCCTTCGGCATTTCATAGAACAGCGAGCGTTTGTAAACTGACGACGCCGTTTGTAAAATGCGGAATCATACAATTTGCCTGCGACATGTATATCGCTTAATCCACAAGGACGCACCCCGCCATTTTTCTTAGCGAAAGAGTGTTATCGGTACCCGCTAAATTATCCATGAGTACACACGCACCTTTACGATGTCGTCGGTCCACCTTGTAGGTGGACGTCCCACGCTGCGTTTTCCGGTACGCGGCCTCCATTCCAGAAACTTTCTGCCCCATCGGCCGTCAGTTCTGCGTACTATGTGCCCTGCCCATTGCCACTTCAGCTTGCTAATACAGTAGCAGGGAAGCGCTGGACGCAGGCCGCTACCAATCGATCAACATGGAAAGCATTGGGGGAGCCCTATGTTCAGCAGTGGACGTCCTGTGGCTGAAATGATGATGATGATGATGATGACACACGCACACTACAATAATGACGCTCGGATTTCTCGGATCAAACTGCCCGCACCCCGCGCTTCCCTCAACCAAAAATTGGTGTGGCGCGTCTTCGTGGATGAAACGATCTATACATCACCTTTCCTTAAGTACTGTTAGGTCTAAAGTGATGCGGTTTGATAATGCAGTATTATTTTCACTGTTTCACAAATGTTTCGCTTCAATGGTACTGTAAATCGTACTTTATTTTAAATAACTTTGCACTGAACCGAAAATTGTAGCAAAGGGGAATTTTCGTTGCAAATTAAACTCAGGGTTCGAAAACTTTTACTTCTGTATCGCTTCATTAGAATGTTAAAAAAGTCCTATAAACAAACATTATACTTTACCTACCAGCTCGCACGCAAATTTTCAACAACAAACGAACTAAATTGAATTTCCTAGCAACACCGGGAGTTGGACGGGATCCGTAGACAATATTGCTTTAGACACCCTCGAAGGAGACTGCAGGCCACAGAAGAATCTCCCTCGAGAAAAATAAATGAAATTTCTAGCAACGCCAGAAGTTGGACATACAATATAGCTATAAATTATGGATTTTTCATAGTTCCAATGTTAATAGTTGTCCACGAACAATATAGCTCTACATGCATCTGAAAAAACATAGCCCTCCTGCTGGCGCAGTCAGAAGAAATAAAAAAAAGCATAAAAAGATTCTTTTATACAAGAAGTAAATCTCATGGACTTAAAGAGATCCACAATAACGGATATTCCTTAGCTGTAACAAGCGTCAAAAACCTGTCAAACTCCATACAAATACACCGGTTAAAGTTACAGTTACGGTTAAAGTTAAGGTGATGCAACTCAACCTAAGAAATAAGAATTAGTACGTCTCTTAAACTGTTTTTTCTGTAATGTATCCGATATAAAACAAATTCATAAGAATCCTAGATCGTAAAGCGGCTTCTATTGACCTCAATGATCTATGAAGAGACCGAACAGTTTGCTACAACGTAGTAGATTTGTGAAAATTCTCACGGGAATTTTGTATTCATAAGTGGGTTTAAACTTAAAACTGCATCTGAAGTTTGATTCTGTTGAAAATTTTCAACCCTATTCATCGTTTAATAGTTTCCGTCCAGTTCGGATTAAATCAATATCTTACCGGTTTGGGATTTGCGCAGTTTTTCTTGAAAATCTGTAAGCTTTGTAAGTGAGCTCGACGCGGATATAATGTTACCAAGCTTAGCACGGCACGTTGTAAAAACTGTTTCTCTTAGTGTAATAAAGTAACTTAATAAAATAATTGTATTAGGAATACTTTCAAGGCACTTTTTGGCATACCTTGTTTCTCATAATCATACTTGATGTGCAATGATCTATACTAATAATATTATAAATGCGAAAGTAACTCTGTCTGTCTGTCTTGCTTTCACGCCTAAACCACTGAACCGATTTTGATGAAGTTTGGCATAGATATAGTTTGAGTCAAAGGACATAGGATAGTTTTTATCCCGGTTTTTGAAACAGGGGCGCGCGCGATTAAGTTTTTCTGTGACAGACAAAATTCCACGGGGGCAAAGCCGCGGGCGGAATCTTACTAATATTTCCGTTAACATCAAGAGACTATCTAATGTATGTTTGTGTTAGGAGTAGGTACACCATAATAGTTCAGCGTTCTACGGGGATTGAATTACCATCTCTTGAATCGGCAGTCCTATGCCGACACCGATCAGTTTTTTATTCTTCAAATCCACCATTAAATCTAATAATTAACTAACATAAAATGCCAAAATAAAATTAACAAGCAACACGCTATTAAATTAAATAACTAATAGTACAACTAAATTAAAATAGTAAGACACGGGTCATAACGCCACGTTTATTAATGAGTTACATTATGCATCGCAGCCGAAACGTCAAGTCGTGAGTACATAATGTAACTCATTAACAAACGTCGCGTTAAAACCCGTGTCTTACTATTTTATTGAAATGGAACGCGAAGGTCTAAAATCTTATAATACAACTAAAGTGTATTCAAATTGACTACGCATTCTTTTTCTGTTCCGATAATATTTTTACTAAATCAAATCTCGTCAAATCGACCGAAATAAAAAGGGAGGTAAGTTAAAAGAGCATTAAAATCTACGCACTCTTGATTACTCTGTCACCTAAATTAAGTTGGCGCGGGACTGGTTTGGAATATTTAAAAAGCGGGTGAAAGAATACGTTCTGTGAGGTACGTTCACACTGGCCTTTTGTCAGTCCCCTTTGCAGTCTTTTACGGAAACTCAAAAGGCATTCCGGTATCGGCAATGAAATTTACATCCGATTTCACAAAAACATCATAAACTGATACGGTTTCAGCGACAATACATTATGTTATGTTTATGTATCGACACGTTTAAGCGGTGTGTGTATAAATAAAATTCTGAAATATACTCGTATCTACCAGTAGAATTGGAGATATCTTACGAATTTTCAAAACCTCTACCTTTGAGATAAAATTCGATAGATAAACGGGAAATATTGTGTAACGGGAAGTACTGTGCAAAGATGAAGTTTGGTGATTAAAACGAGCATCTTGGTTATCACAACAATGTGCAAACACCCCTAAGGCTGTGTTCACACTTATAATTTGTCTGGTAAATTCACGGCAAGTGAAGCGAATGCACTGTTTTGCTCTGCAAGCAGGTCGAAATCTCGCCACAATCTCTGCATAGTTTTTATCTCATCCATAGAGTGATTCAAGGGGATAGGTTTATAAATAAAATACATTCCACTAGTGTCAAGTTCTGGGCGGATTGTTAGTTACCTATATAAAAAAAAATATTTTAATCCCGATTTATAAAATAGCAGCGATATTACTGTGTTTAAATGTCGTTGCCGCATGAACACAGCGCTTTCGCCTTGCCCTAAAATCGCTGCACAAATCACCAGTGTGAACGAGCCCTAACTCTTCATCCCTAGCACGCTGCTTAAATTTCTAAGCACGATATCAAAATGTACGTCGATGTCTCCACTAATCCGTGTTCTGGAACTCAAGCCGAAGATTAAATGAAGCGGGATTTTACAATTTTCCGTTAAATAGTTAATTTCGATTGCTCAAAGCAATTCAAATTAAAAAACGATTTTAAGTTTTCAAAGCAGAGGTCGAAGACTTTTCTGTTGAAAGTATTGAACCCATTGAAAATTAGTATCATAATTATTTTGTCATTGTCAAATCTGCTGTCGTCATCGCGTCAGCTTTTCGAGAGAAAAAACTTACTGTAGATGGATTTTTAAGAAGTTTTGTAGTAAAAACATCCATAATAAGATAATATCTTGACTAATATAAAATTCATAAAACGTTTTATAATGTGCAATGATCGCACCCGCGATCTTTGCCCCAATAGTCTTGGTACGCAATGGAAACCACCAGAAAGCCGTTATCTAAAATTAAATAGTATATTACTCAAATGTGACTGACTGACTGACATAGTGATCTATCAATGCACAGCCCAAACCACACTGGTAATAGGGCTGAAATTTGGCATCCAGCTAGATGTTATGACGTAGGTATCCACTTAGAAAGGATTTTACGAAACTCCACCCCTAAGGGGGTAAAACGGGATCCACGCGTACGAATCCATTAAAAATTCAGAAACTGCAAACATAAAATTATGTAAAGTATACCTTTACCTACCTATTATGTTAATGTAGTGCGAAGTCATAAGCAGTTAATTCATGGGACAAATTAGTTCGGATGACTTCCTAAAAGTCCCGACTTGCTTCAAGGATAATAATTAACAAGTATCGTCAATCATACTTACGGTTATTACCACCGAAATATCCAAGTTACAGTTGCAGTTACCTTACATTTAATTAACTAAGTTCACAGCTCTCAACCATAGAGTAGAAGAAACCAACAGTCTTGTTTGAAAAAGATTTTACCGTAACGTACGTAACCGGTTAATTACGACTTTAAATCGACAAAATTACTGTCACTTTTTTTTTTTTATTTGAAGGGACGCGCACTGGCAGCTTGAGGAGCTTTTCCAGCTTCACCGGGCAGAGTGGCGAGTACAGAAGGTACTCTAGCCGTTTGGCGACCGTCGGTGCGCGTGCCGACGAGGCCGAGATTACTGTCACTTGTATTTAATTTTCAAAATCAAACACAAGATTGTGACGTAATAGTGACGTATGAGTTTAAATATACCTTATGATAGTTAGTAATATCAAACCAGTTTTTCTCTATAATCGGAATATCTTAAAAAGTGTGATAGAACTGACGAACAGTCTGATGCACTTATGCCCATTTTCACCATCAATCCCTAATTTTTAAGTCACCCCTATGAAAATAAAATTCGTGTATTAGATAGACTAAGTGGTGTGAATTATAGATCAACTTACTATTTGCTCCTGTCTTATGAAATGAAGATAGATTGACAAGTAGAAAAAAACTAACTGATCTTTTTAGCCTACGTCTTAACCTAGATCTCCGAAAAGCGAGGTAGGTCAAACACGGTTATAATAAATGCAGCGCGTTGTTTAAACCTGTAATTTAATTAGAGCAAAGCAATTTGCTCTTAATAAGCAAAATGTGCAATTAACCCAAAACATGAATGTTTCAAATTCATTAGAAGATTACCGTGAATGGGGAACTTGATACCTTAATCCGTTTAAGTAATGTGTTTTAAGAAATTAGATCGTTCAATTCAGAGACGTCACGCTTAACATAAATTTAGCGGTTCTAAGCCTTACTTTGTGACATAATTTGGGATACAAATTACCCAAATTTAAGAGCGTACACTTTCCGTAAATTCTCAGACGAGTAGGATGATATTAAATAACATAGAGGTAGGATAATCTTCAGCTAAAGGAATTCCAAACTCGGTAATTTGTAGTCAGCTGAAATACGAATTGCCGTTAAATTGAGGTCGTCGTAAAAGTTTTGGCTTTAAACTTAAAGTGAACTTAGACAAAGTACGTTTTGAATAAGAATTGCCACTTAAGTTCATTATCAAGAGTGAAATTATTACTATATTAGGAGAATTTCTGTTTCTGAATCCATTTTAGCCTAAAAAGTAAATAAAAAGTGTTTCCTGAAAAATCTGTACTCTTCTTATGTAATGTTTTCAATAGATTGATATCGGTCGCAGTGTTATTAGGACTACCATAGAACTATAATAGCCGCTAAACACAAAAAAATGTTCTTACAATGTAAAGTTTCACAAAACAAGCATTCGCAACACCAAATAATTATTCGCTTTGACTTCTTTGCGAAATGCAACTGAATATTACAATTGCGAATTGGAGTTACGCCTGAAAGACTTCAAAGCCTAGAGCTTTCAGTGTTAACCCATCAGTCTGTAGTACAATTATTATTTTCCAAACCTCCCAGTGGTAGAGTAGAGCCTGTATTATTGATACCGTCGAGTTTTGCAGCCGAGGGGTATCCTACACAAGGGCGTTAACCCTAGTCGAGAAACATGACCAGTTTCGCTTGGTGCGAAAAGTACTAGCACAGACTAGTAGCAGTAGGGTGACCATACCGACCATCTTTCTGAATTTTTATTAGGCCTATTTTCTGTCTAAAGTATCAAGAGTAAGTTTTATTAGTGTTTCCAAATAAAATTTCCATATCCATTCCAAATTTTATTTGGAAACACTTTTTGGTCTTCTTCTTCTACTTCGTTGTTACACAATCCATCGCTATTTCTCCCGCATTGCAGTCTTTTTTGCACACTCTTGGAGTGAACCATTGAGTGTGATTTTGAACTGATCGATCCAGTGTTTAAACTTACTTTTTGGTATTATACAAAAATATTTTTTTTTAATATTTAATCCATGGTTATAATAAATAATCGGTCTATATTTTTGAAAATTATCTAAGACTTTTTACATTTGAATTCTTAGGCTGGGTTGCACCATCTTACTTTCACTTTGACATACGTCAAAAATCTGTCAAACTCCATACAAAAATCACCGGTTATCGTTATAGTTACGGTCAAAGTTAGGTGGTCCAACTCAGCATTATTGTTTTAAAAGAACGAGGAATTTTATTTGACATGTAAAACGAGGTGGCATTCTAAAAATTGGCGCTTACAATCGCCGTAATTAATAAAAGTTAAATTGAGTTGAACCTACAAACTTTTGAAGATTGGTCACCCTACACACTTCAGCTCACCACACCACTGCACATTGTGCGACCGGCCAGTACGCTGCTTGACTAGGGCAGTATCTAAGTAAAGGATTTATGTAATATACTAGCTTTCCGCCCGCGGCTTCACCCACGTGGAATTTTGTCTGTCACAGAAAAACTTTATCGCGCGTCCCTGTTTCAAAAACCGAGATAAAAACTATCCTTTGTCCTTTTCCGGAACTCAAACTATCTCTATGCCAAATTTCATCAAAATCGGTTCAGTGGTTTGGGCGTGAAAGCAAGACAGATAGAGTTACTTTCGCATTAATAATATTAGTATTAGTATATATATATATATATATATATATATATATATAGAAGTATTAGATCATACAACTTTTAGCACCTACAAACTAAACACGGTAGTTTATGCAGTTAAGAATAGGTGCGAATTTGCTACCAAAATGTAACATTGAATGACGTGCAAGTGTCAGGCAATGTAGAGCGGTGAAATCTATTACTAACGTTATAAAATTATGTTTAACAATACGAAAAGAAAGCAAGCTACAATTAACCTTTTCGTCATCAATCAAGCAGACGTTTGAAAGTTATAGAATGATCGATGCTTCTCAACTTTCAGCCTAAATCTTTGCTTCTGAAATCGCGGAATTAACTATGACGAATGGTACAATAAACCTGTGAAGTTCCTCATTAAGCCCCTTATTCTGTTTACATACGGGTCATTTTAGCTGCGGACTGTACCAGATTTGAGCGTGCAAATTGTGATTAATTGATGTATCGCATAGGATTTGTCGCGATACGGGATTTGAATCAACAGCGCGAATGCAAAATCTGTTTGCTGTTTTGTATCCCATATTCGTTTGTTAGGCTCAATCCTCATGAATGTTTCGCCACCGGTGTTGGTTTGAATGTTCGTTTAGCTGTTTAGCTATGTTACTTCGATAGTGAGTGTAGTGGAAGTTTATAAATGAAAAGAGTGGACTGTATGAAATTAATTATCTATTCGGTATAAGTTTACAATGTTATCGAGACCGTTTTGTGCAAAGTCGTTGAAGAGAGTGCGTCAGGATCGTCTTCGTCGATGTTCGCTCGCGAACCGAACATTGCTCGTTCGTTCGCCGAACGCTCGCCGCTCCCTCCGGTCACGCCGCCCGCGGGCAATGTCCGTGAGTAGACAAGCTACTTATGGAGTGCGAGAACAATCGGATTGGTAGGTAATTGCAGGTTAATTTTTGGGATGGTGGGATTACAGTACTTTCTTTTAGGTGACAGTGGGGCTTATTTTTTCTATAAAGTCCTTTGTAGTCTGATGGCTTGAGAAGTGGACTCTCTCAATCTGAGGGCTGTGGGTTCAATTCCCAGATGGGTGACAAAATTAAAACATCACTTTTGTACTGGATTGTGTATTGGTGCAGACCTAAATTATGGAACATCTAGCAAGAAACTGATTATGTTAAATGCGTAAACTACATAGAAAACTGTAAGTACGAAAATGCTTATTAAAATCCTTCGTCTAAATAATAACTTAAAGGTGACTGACTGACATAGTATTCTATCAACGCACAGCCCAAACCACTTGACGGATCGAGCTGAAATTTGGCATACAGGTAGATGTTATGACGTAGGCATCCGCTAAGAAAAGATTTTACGAAACTTCAACCCTAAGGGGGTGTGTTGTAGACCAACAAAAAGTTACCAGCTATAACTTTGTACAATAATTTCACCATCATTCAAATACCTTTTACAATCACGAACAATAGAACTGCACGTTCAAACTTCATTTGAATTGACTGTATTGTATTCAATTACGCGATTAAAATTATTTAATGTCTCACATTGTTCAAATGTATGCGGGCAGGTCGTGATTATAATTTAAATCTATTTGTTTGATATACTAACAATAACTATTGGTACTACAATAGAGAATTTTAGTTAACATTTAGGTACCTATTCAGTTATGAAGTTGACATCATTAATCGAAAATTTCATGCAATAAATTTTCTAGACACAAAATTGTTTAGCCCAAATGTAATTTGTTTAAAGGTATACTTAGTTATTACAATTCACGAAGGCGAGTGAGCTTTACATGTGTGGTGGTTCACTACTGTTAGTTTTTCATAGACATTACACTATCGTTATGCGCATGTCGTACACACACAAGTAAAGCCCACTCGCCTTCGTGAGTTGTAATAGTAACTATGTTTTTTTTTCTTGAGTATTATATTATGGTGTCACATTATATTCCTATTGTTATTATGGACATGGAAATTGCTTACTGAACTTAAAAAAAGTAATTCATGTCGGTAAAAAAAGTAATTCATAAGTCTTAGAAAATATTTAATTTTTGAATTAAAAATCGGTCCAATCTAACGTAGGCACCGGTACGCTACAAAATTTTAAGTTCTAAGTGCATGTTCTAAGTTCTAAGGTTTAACTGGGGCCATTGATAATACTCTATGCATTAACATACTAATAAGTAATTAATTAATCGAAGACATACTAAATTCAAATTCAAGCTAATCTGCTACCTCAACCTTGTATAAACAGCGAGATAAGGAACGGTATTGTTCCAAAACACCAAACGTTTGTAAACAGTTATCAGCCAATAACAACATCTGCGATGTTTAGGTAATAGGTAAGTAAATAAGCAATTTACTAAGTGGGTCAATGGAATCGTAACATTTGTTATAAATTAAAGTTTATTTCAGGCGGGCTAGTAACCCCTTTTAGTGAGTTATTCTGTGCCCGCGACTTCGTGCGCGTGAAAATAGTTTAAATATTTTTATTTACTGCTCCGCTCTTATTGGCTGTACGGTGATCTTATAGGCCTTACTCGATAATGGGCTTTCCAACACAAAAATATTTTTTCAAATCAGACCAGTAGTTCTGAGATTAGAGCGTTCAAATTCAAATTAAATAATTTATTTGCTAGAATACATAATTACATGCCCGTTTTACAAAGCAGATCTTATAGCTAATATGATTCCCATGTATTCAGCCTGCAAGCAGACGTACAAATATTTTATCAGTCAGATTATTATTTAACATACAACGTCACAAATCAAATTAATGTATTAATATTACCGTATAATAAATTTACAATGTCAAAAGTTAAATGTAGATGTCACAATAAAATTCATACACTATCTATTTAAGTTAAAATATTCGTCAATGCTATAAAAACCATGGCTCAGTAACCAATTTATCAAACAAACAAACTCTTCAGTTTTATAATATTAGTGTAGATAAAATGAGGCAATTAACTAGGAAAGGTCTTAACAGTTTATTTTGTGTTCTAGATAGATTTAAGTATATAATAGAATGCGTGTAATACTGCTTAAATTACTGGAATAAAAACGGAGCTAATAGTTGCTTCAAAATACTTTTTTTGCGTCCTTGAATTGCCTAGTCTGCGTGGGGAATAAAGAAATCTCTGATAATTTAGAGAGGATCGTGTTTTCGTGGAAACAATGCTGTTTTTTCTATTTCTGTCTAAAACATAAAATAAACTGAATTGATGTTACTGTCATATATATATATAGAAGTATTAGATCATACAACTTTTAGCACCTACAAACTAAACACGGTAGTTTATGCAGTTAAGAATAGGTGCGAATTTGCTACCAAAATGTAACATTGAATGACGTGCAAGTGTCAGGCAATGTAGAGCGGTGAAATCTATTACTAACGTTATAAAATTATGTTTAACAATACGAAAAGAAAGCAAGCTACAATTAACCTTTTCGTCATCAATCAAGCAGACTGAATTGATAGAACAAAAATAAACTGAATTGATGTTACTGTCATCAATTCAGTTTATTTTTGTACAAAAACAAAATGGTTGATATAATTTGTATCTAAAGTCAATCTTCGAATATCCTTTGACATCGCGACTTACAACATTTCACGCTTCCATTTCCGTTCGCCGAATCCAACGAAATGTTATTTCAGTTTTGACACCGCACATCAAATATTTGTGGAGCATTTTCAGTCACTCCTTAGGTGTACACAACAATATTCCGAATTGAGAGCCAAAGCACACGGTACGGTGCGGCGGCGCGACGCCGCGGCGCCGGAGCGGTGTCGCTGCGTCGTCTTAGGCCTCAGCCTCGAGTTTAGCGGGCAGCGGGGCGGGAGCGGCGGCGGCGCGGGAGCGGGGCGGGCAACGCAGACCCGTTCTCGAAACAAGCGGGCAGCTCGCGCAGCGCTTTAGCGGCGAAGTGTTGTGTTCGGGGTTGTGTTGTCGAGATATTTGTTTTTATTCGCAAACGAAATGTCTGAACAACGGCGACAATTTTATTTCGATTCAAATTTATTCCTAACGCTCGATTTATTGTGGGCAAAAGAAGGAGTGCACTGCCCGCTCGTTGCCCGCTCCCGCGCCGCTGCCCGCTCGTTGCCCGCTCCCGCGCCGCTATTTTCGAGAACCGATCTATTTGATTTTACGCATAAGATCCTGCCGCTCCCGCGCCGCCGCCGCCGCTCCCGCCCCGCTGCCCGCTAAACTCAAGGTTGAGGCCTTAGGCCTTGTTTCCATCAAGGCAGAGCGGTGCGTAGTGGAGCAGAGAAGTTTTTTGAATAACCAATCAAATTCCACTATTTGCACCTCTTCACTCTGCTCCGCTTAGGTGGAAATGGATTAAGCGGAGAAGAGCGGATAAGTGTCGGGTGCACTTGTTTTTCTATAGATAGATAGATAGATAGATAAAACGTTTATTTGCACAACAGAAACACACATTACAAACAGAAAGTACCAAAAGTAAGATAAAATAGTAGATAATATAGAATTTGATAGCAGCGGCGATGCGGTGCGGCGCGGTGCGGAGAAGAGCGGAGCGGTGCGGAGAAGAGCGGAGCAGTGCGGAGATATAGGAGCGGTGCGCTGTTTCATATATAGCAATAAATCAAAATCAAAAATATTTATTCAGTTTAGACCACAAGTTAGTGGCACTTATGACTAACAGATGACAGCTAAGTAAAGCTCACACATCTCCTCTCGTCTCCGTACCGCTCCGCTCTTTTCTGCTCCGCTTTGGTAGAATACGCCAACTTCGCCGCACATCTCTCGTTCTCCGCACCGCTCCCCTTGATGAAAACCAGGCCTTACATGGAAATATCTGTGGCGGGCACACGAGCGGTGTGGCGCCGCGCCGCGCGTTATGGCGAAATCTTTGCAGTGGGGCGCCACAACGTATCGTGTGCTTTGGCTCTTACTGTTTTGTTTTGCTCAACTGACGATGCATTACTTGTACACACAAACACGATAACAAAGCGCAGTGAACATTCAGCGAAGGTGTTGTTTGAAGTAAAATCTAAATAGAACTATGGACTTAATCTGCAGGAAGTTTGCAATAACGTTACTTTGTAAACATTTGCGAGAGATTTCAAAGTTTGTAATGGTTTACTTAGAAAACTTGGCTTGTGTATTTTTCGCGTTCCTAATTGATACCTAACTAAAACTTAATTTGGGCATATTCTCTGAACAAATTATGTATTTTTCTTTCGTGTAGGTGTATTTTATTAGCCGCTGTAACGATTAAGGTCAAAAGTCTGGTAGCAGCCATTAAAGTATAAGATAGCAAAATAAGATTGACATGACTTAGCTTTTTCTATTTTTCTTAATTATCTTCTTTACTCTATGGCTGTTGATTTAAAAAAAGACTTTAACCAGACTTCTAGTAAGCAGTAATACTTTTTAATTTTACGTAGTGAAACAGATTATTTTTTTGGCTTAAATGTTAGAATTAAACAACGACAATTTTCATGCTCATGTTGAATTCGAGTTTGAGCTTCATTTGATAATACGTACGATTTTTCTCCATACAAAATACATTAGCCGATTGGTATGAAATGGGATGGGCTGCTGCGTGCTCCGTTCCACAGAAATGACTGCATTGAGAAATGTGGAGAACAGGAAATATTCCAACACGGTTCTTGGTGGCTTCAAACCGTGATATATTCCAAGTGGGAAGATTGACATGTAACAGTTTTATTTTTATCGAGAAGTGGGTGGTGGGAATCGAAACGCATAACGCTGACTTGATTTCCAGTTTGGATCAAAATAGTTAAGGTAAAAAAGGGTTTTCCGTTTTTTTTGTAGATTTTATTATTGACTTAAGATGCTCATAGATATTTCTAAAAATTTGTATGTTTTTACATTGAAAGACTAAAACAAAAGGATAGGAGTTAAATAAAAGGATACGGGTCTTAACGCGACATTTGACGCGAATGAGTTACATTATGTACTCACTTGAAATTTTCGGCTGCTATGCCGCAGCCTATTTTCAACCGACTTCAAAAAAGGAGGAGGTTCTCAATTCGACCCGTATGTTTTTTTTTCTATGTTTGTTACGCGATAACTCCGCCAATTATGAACCGATTTGAACAAATCTTTTTTCGGCGTATAGGTAATACCTCAATGGTGGTCCCATTTAAATTTAATAATAGAAAAAACAACCCCCAAGGGTGGAAAATTGGGGATGAACTTTTTTATACGCAATATCTCCGCCGATTATAAATCAATTTGAACGATTATTTTTTTGTTGAATAGGTATTATCAAAAGAGTGGTTTCATGCGAATTTGAAGAAAATATTTCACCCCTAAGGGTGGAAAATTGGGGATGAACTTTTTTATACGCAATATTTTTAATTTTTAGTTTTTTTTTGTGTTCACGCATTTGAAGTCGGTTTTATTTTTTTTAAAAGTTAATTATATTTGAAATGGAACGCTAAAGTTTAAAATCTTATTAAAGATTTTCAGGCAAGAAATAATGTTTTATTAGGATACAAATTTAGCTAGAAATTTAAATAAGTTTACTGAAAAAAGTATCAAAACAAGTCCGTAATACTTGTATATCTTTGCTTTACTTGAAAAAAATGTAGGTAATCTTATTGCGGTTGGGGGTTCTCGTAAAAGTTAACAAGGTCATCAAATCCAGACGTATCTAAAACACCATCAAATCTCACCATACAACAAGTACAACATAAACTCATAAACACTCCAATATTCATTCCCATTATACGTCTAAGAGCCCTCATTCTTGCCTTGGAAGCATGAAAGCGTGAACAATCGGGATTGTGCCTTCTACCTAAACGAAAGCAGCTAGAAAGTGGACTTTTTAGGGGTCAATAGTGGAATAAACTACCCAGAGTTGCTACTTTTAGCATAATTAGCAGTGTTGCAAAAACAACGTAATTTACGAAACGAACGCTAAAATAACTGAAGTCGGTAAAATTAAGTATTTGAATAATTGTACCTATCTATTAAATAATTATAACTCTGCTTTCGTCATAAAGTAAACGATATCCATTATTGATAGTTTTATTAGATAGTATTTTATTACAACTTTTTTTTACTTTTCTGACGATGTAATAGATTCTCGATTGTTTCAATTCTTTAATTTTTTTTAAGGCTAGGATTTACCGCCTCGATGCCGTGCATTCGTTACCTCAGCCCCCGCACACCTCGCACTGACACTCGCGCTGACACTCGCGCTTCGCGATGACGCCACAGTGTAAAAACAAGCCGTAAGTTGGATTAAACCGTAACCTTCAAATAGTGAATAAATAAATAATAAAATTAAATATCCTTCGACATAATATTTTAACACTGCGCCTCTAGTCTCAAACTAAGCAAAGCTTGTACTATAGGATATGAACATATTACTTAAATAACATAACATAAATAAATACATTCATATTATGGTTAGAAAACACCCAGCCCGAAACAAACATTATTATAATGTTCATGCACACAAATGTTTGTCAATCAATAATGTCAAATAAAGATGATAATATTAAGTCAAACAAATACTTTTTACCGACAAAAATAGTAAGCAAATGATCACAAAAATGTAAACTTCATTTTAATATGAAATACTAATGTTCTTTTACGTATTGCTATTCTATTTAAGCAAATGACTCTAAATTAATCATTGTAAACCCAGAAATAGTAAACAATCCTCAAAACAACTTGCCTAGAGGTCCTCTTCTGCCCTTTTATAATTTTTAACTCAGATTCAAGCAGTAAACTTCTAAAATAATTATTTATGGTATCAATTAAATAACTGTATCGCCATCTAGTTATATAATTCAGCATCTTTAAAAAATTGTGAAACATCGGAATTGATGACTCGCCTTATATTCTTTCATCATCAAAAAGTACCTAATATTATCATCTAATTGTAAATTACGGCAACTATTTCCTCATAATTATTTGAAAATATAAGGCAAAAATGTTTAAGTTTTACAAAACTATGAAGAGCAGATATCTCGAAAACCATACAAGATATTATCGAAAAACTTGACTGAAAAAAGTAGTAAATGAAATGAGATTTCATTTTGTTGCAATAGTCATATCGCCAGGACGCATAGTTATTTATTTAGACAGTTTCTGAGATATAAGCGAGGTGGCATTTAAAAGAAGGCGAATTAGTATATTAGAACTTTAGAAGCCTCTTAATATTCCCGTGGCTTAGTTTTAAAATCAAAGGTTGGATACCGTGGAAAAATAATAATAATAAACTTTATTTCTGTATAAAAACAGCCTAAAATATTATTATAAATTATCTGCGGCTTGACTCATAATTTCCCATAAATAAATTAATTTTAACTCATTGGTTTTATCTGATATTTGGAAAATGTACTATGTATCATGCATGATTGAAAATTCTTAGCTTTCTCCAGTAATACTGATATTATTATACTGTGACTCGCCACCCGCCAGACAGAGGCGATTTTGTCAAAAATATTGACAAATCGCGAACTGTCACAGGAATAAAACTGACACGCGTCCGTCCTCCGTAAGCGCCACCGCGCGACTGATTGAGATTGTTCAAGCCGTCATGGCCGATTTTATCACATTTTTTCATCATAGTAACTAAATAAGACGCAATAACAAAATTTTGAAAAGTTGTCGACCTAGAAAATACAAAGTCCTATCTATTAGTATATATTTTAAGTGTAAAATGTTAAAAATGAATATATGAGAGTAAAACAAAAAAGCCGTCGACGTACTTCTTTGGAATTTTTTTTTATCGGACAAACTATGCAATATCGTGTTTTGGAAAAGTTGTCGCCCTAGTTAAAGACATTAACTTACTCCTACAATTTTTTGTTTGCTAAAATATCTTTTCATTTAGAAACTATCTGCAAACAAAATCGGTCAAATATCGACAATTTGGGAAATCATGGCCTTAACCACCTACAATAATATTTAAAAACTAGCGGCCGCCCGCGACTTCGTACGCGTGGATCCCGTTTTACCCTCTTAGGGGTGGAGTTTCGTAAAATCCTTTCTTAGCGGATGCCTACGTCATAACATCTACCTGCTAAGATAACTCCATAAACCCTGAAACAGACGGTCATAGTTTTTCAAGAGCAAATTAACACCAAGTACAGTACCCCGTTAATCCCAACCGCACACTCTCGGCAGGTTTTAAATTTCTCCGAGTGCCACGGAGTTTATGCCAGAAACATCGCTGTTTTCTTTTCATTTCGAAAAGAGCATCGCACTAGCTCGCTTTAAAAAGCTCTATCGCGTTTTGAGGGCGCCGAGAGTTGTGGAACGATTGGAAAACAAACTGAACCTGGGACTCGCAATGAATGTGTAATGAGCTCGTTATGGGCCATTGTCGGCTGATCATGAAAGGACTAGCTTGGTAATTTGGAGGCAGGTGTACAGTCAGTTATATTATAGGGCACTGTTTCTAAAAAAAGGTTTTTATCGTTATAAGAAAAATTTGGAATATGGAACAATGATTTGTATCTGGATTGAATTGCACGGCAGCTAAAATTAAGCAATGTATAGTAAAATAGACACAATTTTGAAACAAACATAAATAAAGTAAACTCTAAAGTTAGTACTTACAGACGACGGAATATCGTAAATGCTGTTCATTATAACTTGTGTGATATTTTTGTAACAAAAATGTAAAGTCTGATATGCAGTCGACTGTACATAAAACAAAAATATCTAACTCAATAAACAAGATACAAAGATTTGATCTAAATAATATAAGCTAAAAAGCCACGAAAATGCATTTGAAAACAAAAATATCTCTAACTTTGGAAGAAAATAATTATGTTATGTTTATTTCTATAAAAAAAGTAGTTGTTCAGTACGTAACCATTTTTGTGGCATTCACAATTTCCATGTATAACTCTTGTTGAATCAGATTTAACGTAAAAAATTTGACACGGCTTACGGGAACAGTACTTTTATTTGGCCTTTTATGAACTGCTCTCCATTTTAGGGCGCGTTAAATAAAAAATATTACAGCCAGAATGGATGTTTTACATCTGTCTAAATGCTTTTATGTTTCAAATGTGAGATTATGATGAACAACAGATCTGTCCTTTTTTATTTTATGCTTGTTGTAATTTGTTAAATTTTTGTGGAATACTCACTTAACATGATGATACAGTAAATCTAATTGTCGTGAGTACATAAATAACAATCAAGAACATTATTGCCTAATTTCTTTTAAAATCTGTGGTAAGTGATTACTTTTTATAACAAACGACAAACGACGAAAACTCTATCAACTTTAAAACTAATGATGATTTTAGCAGATAACAATGGATTATAACCAAAACATAAAATGAACTGTAAATGTAACACAAGCTTACGGCCACGGATTTTGATTCTGCATTATCTAGTGATATAAAAGTTGTGTATGCTTCTTGCTTCGAAGATAGGTACAGGGATTGATCCCACAAAGAGTTCCTTTTACACAGCATATAAAATTCAAACAGCAACTTGCCATCATGTAAATACAATTTATAACTATACCTCTATACTCTAGTATAGATACGATACTGATAAATATTAATAGCTTTTAGAATAAACAGTATGGTATTCATATATTTTTATAATTTTTATTCAAATATAATATCAGAATAAAATAAAATGGTTTATCCCACTTTGATCACCTGGAGTTGATCACCGGGTTATCAAAGTGGACTTCTTATCCATGGGTACAGGACACGAAAGTGTCGCTTAGATCACCTGGGTGATCAAATCCAGGTGATCAAAGTGGAATAGATCAAAAAATTGTCAAAATACACAAGATGATTTATTTTCAAAGTATTTTAGTACCACAGAAACCGTACGGTTAACCAAAAGCTTAAGCAGCTTAAAGCTCCAATGCCTGAAACTATTCAGGCACAAACAAAGGAGACAGTAATGAAAACTATTCGCTGCAAATAATTAAAGTGCAAAATACTAGCGCCCTTTGAGTCAATCCAAAACACACTTTGTTACTCAATCCTGTGCTTGCAGGCTATTCAGGAAAAAACCGGTCAAGTGTGAGTCAGACTCCCGCACGACGGGTTCTGTACGACGCTTTTGTTGATGTATGAGAGCCCCCCTTAAATTATTTATATTTGTATGTAAATATACAACTAAAATTAAATATTCTGTGATTATTTTAAGCCCAGAATATTCTACGTGTTGCCGTTATTAATATCGAGCAAAAAACAGAAAACAAAACAAAAATCATAAATAAGGCCGATTTTTTATTGTAGCGGCAATAGGAATACATCGTCTGTAAAAATGTCTACTGTCTAGCTATCAGAGTTTTTGAGTTACAGCCTGGTATCAGACAGGCAGACATTGCCAAAGAGTCCCATCTTTACCCGTCAAGTACAGAACCCTGAAAAACCGTCTCTGAAAATCCTTCGAAAGGCCATTCACTGCCGTGGACTCATATCAACTAGCAATGGAGTGCGTACATACAAAAAGAAAGACGCACTCATTCAAGTTGTACACTCTACTTAGCCTTGGCTTTTTGCATCGCTCGCATAATCGGAGGCAATCTGGCTTCAAGAGACTCCAAGTCGTAGAGTCTTAGGTATTTGCTCGTGAGATGCGAGTAGAGCACAAAGGTGTTTGCTTTGATGCGAAACTTGATACTTGATAGCTTTGGTAGAGTAATTAATGATGATAGACAAGAAATAAGGGTAGATAGTGATATTATAAAGTCCCTTTGTATAAGCTGGAACATATATTTTCAGGTAAGAAATAGACAAGTTGCTTAATCTACTAGATGCAGGAATATTGCTTAAATTAATTCAAAATAAATTTAATATTTTGTAGAGTCGAAATTTCAATTTTAATAATTAATTGTGAAGAAATTAAACTGTGTTTTTTTATTTTACGTATTGCGATAGTATCTAATCGAAGTTTAATTTAAGGATCAGTACAAAAAATAACGTTGCATGTACTTTGTATGTAGTAAAAGTACTTTTTACCCGACTACGGCGAAGCTAAAAGGAAGGTTATGTTTTAGTTTCCTCTTTTTACAAGTCAACAAAAGTTTTGTGAATCGCTGTTTGCTTATAACTAGCCCAGTTAGTAAGCAAGCTCGTGAACGGGCTGCAAGTTTGCTGCATTTTTGTTACAAATTACGAGTTGCTTGTGACTTTTGACACGTTGCTTCGTTATAAAAACTTTGATCTCAAGCGAAAAGACAGGCTTTTTACTTTATCTTAAGATTAATATAATTGGATAAATATGTGCGTTTGCACGTAATTTTTTTGCTCCATTTTGCATCGTGCGGTCCACACAGCTTATGACCGCAGTCTGTGGAGGAACACTATCTGTGGTCGCGATCCTCATCAGTGAGGGACCGAGAAAGAAGAAGAAAAAGCACGTAATTTGAATAATCTACGTGTAAGGAGTAGAGAGTAACGGAAATCGGGGTTAATCGGGATATAAATGTCGAGTAATTTTACAACAATTTAGTAGACAAGGCAGTTGACTTAATATTTATAAGAAGCAGGCAGTAAGACAAATGTAGATTTTCATAAATACAAGATCTCTAGACAGTCAAACTGCACGAAATTTAATTTAATCTTACGTTACCCTTACCTTAACATCTCTACGTGGAATTTTGAAAATCCGAAACAAAATACCCTAAAAAATATCTTAACGAGACAGAAACTCTAGCCAAAGTTACCCAAAAAGGAATGTTTACAGACACACCGAACTATCCATCTTGGCTCAGATGTTGCGAACTAAGTTGAGCAACTATGCCGCGGTTGCTGTTTTAACACATTTCGAACGCCACATTAAAGTTGGTTTTCATAATTTAGCGTTTGCTGTTTAAGGTAGAACCAGACTGGCTGTCATATTATCAATAGATAATGTCTCTATTATTTTCAAACACTAAAAAGTCATCTTGTGTTTAACATGAGACGACTTACTAATCACTCACTTAACATCGTGTAATTACAGTCAAATATCTGATTTGTGCTGCAGGAAAAAAAAAGTCACAATCGAGTTCATAATGCTATGAATTGAGTTGTATTTCACCAACAAAATTAAAAGTGACGAATACCGAATCAAAGCAGAAAATTTTATTCACGTGCGAAAATAACTAACACAAAATAACGTTCACACTCAGTGGCTGAATATAGATTTTGTTTATCAAAATCGTTGTATGACATAATTAAACAAAGACGAATTCACGTGCATTTTAAAATAAACACTACGATTGTATGAAATGTCTGACTCTACCTTTTAAAGCGAGCGAGATACTTCTTTGTAACATTTAGCTCCTAGAATTTGTTAGTTCAGACTTGCTTCGAAAAGGTGGGGATAGTTTTTGCTTTGCCCAGTTCTATATCATGAAACGAACTGCTACAACCACAAGCCGACGATATCTAGAGTTTCAGTAAAGTTTCATTTTCAAAATTGACGTTGATACATTGAAAATGTTGTTTTTTTTATCCACAACGAGGAAGCTCTTGGCCTGTATCTCACCTGATGGTAAGTGATGATCAGGCGGAAGGTGGAAGCGAGCTTCATCCGGAATTCTCAACCACGGAGGAACTGGCTATCTTACCTCTAATTGCCGGAACACAACAATGCTGTTAACATTATTGTTATGGCTTAAAGATAAAGACTGATAGTATAGCCAATGACAGGTTTCCCTCTTTATTAGGTACATTGTTGTTGGAAAAAATATGAATAAAAGATGTTAAATGCGTAACTTTACTTGTAGCTTCATAAATAAAAATAAAGAGCATAAGATATCTTGTGATTAGCATTATCACGACGAAAAGTATCAAAGTAGACAAATAATATATTTTTCGTCACAAAAGTGCCAAAAGAATGTTTCATTTGGTCTAACAAAGTCATTCAAAGTCAACCCAGTTGTTCTGTAACTTTAATAGCTTCAAAAGCATTCTCGAGTCTCAGCTCGATAGCAATCGAATAATCATTTTTCGAATCGAAAACAATCGGAAGAGCTCATGAAAACAATCGGACGTGTTAACGAGATACTAGTGCTACAAAAAATATTCTTTGGTTTAACAAAGTCATTCAAAGTAGACCCAGTTGTTCTGTAACTTTAATAGCTTCAAAAGCATTCTCGATTCTCAGCTCGATAGCAATCGAATAATCATTTTTCGAATCGAAAACAATCGGAAGAGCTCATAAAAACAATCGGACGTGTTAACGAGATACATCTCGTATACCCGCAAAGCACACATTGTACTCATCGCCGATAAACGCTGTTGACATGCGAAATCGTTGCGCGAACGACGGATCAGGCACAATGCAAATAGGGACAGCGGTATTGTTATTGCAATCGCTTTGAAAGTGATGGCGATTGGGGTTGGGATAGAAATTGATTGGCGTTACTTTTGAAAGGAATTAATGAATGACTTTGATTCTCACATAGGGTAAACCACCCAATCATTGGCACTCAACCAATTTATTGGCATGCTCCAGTTTTTTAAGAAAAATTAAGGTTTTTTGTAGCCAAACCTTATATTTTTTAGTAGAAATTGTACAGTAATATCATTTATTACTCAACTGGCTACACACGTTTTTTATTTTTTCAAACATCGCGGCGCACCAACCATTTGTTTGACAAACCGCGACCAGTGCGAAAAAAACAATCGAAATATTCGTTTTTTACTAAGGTAAGAGCTATCATAATCTTTTGAAAAAATGCAAATCTATTTTGTTGTCCCTATACATAATCATTTTGTCTTATTATTGAATATATTAACTGCCTTTTTCAAACATTATTTTATAATTTAACCGCCAACTTTTAATTATTTGTGGTGTGCCAACATTTGGTATGCGTAAAATCTGTTTATCCATTTTATTGGCACACATGCCAATAAAAGGGTATTTAAAATAATTTGAGTTCATTAAAAATTATACCTTGGTTGTCTCAAAATTGAGTTTAAATTGCATTTAAAATATTTTTTAACGTTTCGGATACACCAATCCAAATGTTGGCCCACTGCCAATTATATAAAATCCATTTATTGGCACGGGTGTCAAACATTGGTTAAAAAAACATTCTGATCATCGCTCTAAGCCCGGTCCGTTCACAATTTTAAAACTGACGAGGAAGAACAGCTTTTTTTTGACTGGATAAAATAAAAATCAGTAGCAAAAAAGTATTTCCGAAGAGAAAAGAAGATTTGATAAAAGTGTTTATGGAAAGTTTAAAACCATTTTTAAATATAAGCGTTTAAACTGATATGGTATGTTCCTATACAAATAAATGTTACTTTTCTTATAACAAAGGATTTTATTTTGTTTATTTCTATCACGAATCTCTTTAAAACCTCTACATAAGACCTAGCAGCTATTTTTCAGTCTTGCGAGAACAGTGCCAATATAGGTAATTATCACTGCCAATAAAAGGTTTGGCTATGCCAGGAACTGGTATTTTCAGGTATTTTTTTAAAAGGTACACTATGTTGAATAAATGACTTAATTTATTAATGATAAGTACTTTATAATATTCTGCAAAGATTAAAAGACCAATATAAATGATTTTTTCTTTGATAAAACATATTTTTACATGCAAATTTTATCGGTTTTGTGAAGTAGCTGCTTAAAGTGCCAATAATTGGGTGGTTTACCCTACTTATGTAAATACAGGGTGGAAACGTTAAGTGATCTCACTCGATTATTTCTAAACTATATAAGATATCGAAAAACTGATTACTGATTCTGAAAGTGCTTCACAAGCTCTTTCAAACGGTACCAATAATAGGTTACAGAATTAACTGGATCTATCCGAAAATTCAATGTTTCCAGCTTCCATACATTTAGTAAAACCACATAATATTAAAAACTATACAAGATATTTAAAAACTGGTTACTGATCCTGAAAGTGCTTCACGAGTTCTATCTAACAGTACCAATAATAGGTTACAAAATAAACTGGATTCATTCGAAAATTCAATGTTTCCAGCTTCCATACATTTAGTACAGCCACAGTCATTGGCACTCATGTCTTGTTAATATTATAGCAAGTAAAGCCAATGTTTTCCAAGAATAATTTTAATAAGAAAGCAATTTACGAGTTCATTTTAAGTGTTTATTATTAATAAAAACAATTTTTACTTCTATTATTGATTGGCTGGCATACATTTAGTATGGAGGCTGAAAACATTAAATTTTCGGATAGATCCAGTTAATTCTGTAACCTAATATTGGTACCGTTGGATAGAGCTTGTGAAGCACTTTCAGGATTAGTAACCAGTTTTTCGATATCTTGTATAGTTTAGAAATAATCGAATGAGATCACATGTCGTTTCCATCCTGTATATGTACTTAATAAGACAGAGGGAATATGGTAACTACCATGTTTCGAACTTTATGCCCTAATCTTAAAGTCCAAAAACCATTAAAAAAAATATCCTTGGACATTTTACACTGCGCTTCTAGTCCCAAACTAAGCAAAAGCTTGTAGGTACTATGGGTACTAGACAACGGATATAAACATACTTAAATACTTTTTTTTTTGTAAATACATACTTATTATACATAGTAAACACCCAGTCCAATACAAATGACTTTATATTCCCGTTTTATGGGGGTGTTTTGACACTTTTGTTTCTTCGTCTTATTTGCTACCTTTTGGGAAAGTTTTTTATAATACATTGTCTGTGGGTATAGATTTGCTTCAAACTTTGTTGGAAATAGCAATTCTGTGCTGACGTTTTCAAAGAGGTAAGAGGATGTTAATTAGTATAATCACTGGTGCCTCCTTTTTCTAAAAACATTGTCGTTATTTCTACAATAATAACATGAAACAGTCTTAGTAAAAGCGGCCATACTTCAGCTTCTTACTTTATGTCCCTACTGCGACGCGATGCTTATAGAGCAATCAAATTGATTCTCGCATCAAATCTTCATCGCCGTTTTACTTCCATACGTTTACATAACTACAGACTTAAAGCTGCAATGTATATCGACTTTTGCGAATATTCGCGTTGAGGGTTTCCTCCTAATGCTTTGTAAATGGTAGCACCAGGATAGAATCTACGAAGGGTATACGTTTTATAGCAACGTGATTTGATTTGAATAAAAGGTATTGAGAGCGCCGCCTGCTATGGTAATGCGGTTGGGATACACTGTGTTATGTATACAGGTTGTTAATAGGCGATGAACGTATTGTTCGAACGCGATTTTGCTTCTATTGAGTGAGAGATTTGTGTAACATGTATTTACGACTTTCTTACCTCATAATTATTAGAAAACTACATTGGTACCTAATTAAACTAATAACGAAATAATATATACAAATAGTCTGATGTATGAAAAAATGCGTCGCAATGTTTTGCTATTCCGAAATTACGTCATCGTAAAATAGTAGCGTCCTAATGTATTAAAAGGTTTTCATAAAACATCGTAGTCAAATACAGGTTAGTTAATTTATCGTAACCCTACATGAGTTAAGCCAGACATTGAAAGATTTTAGGGACCAAAAACATTAAGTTAGTTTTTTAAACAAACAATGTCAATAGTATGTCATCTAAAAAAATATGTTTTTGCTTAATAATGATAAAGAACAGTTGAGAGTTTCGATTATATTTTTGGTAGATAAGTATACAATTTTATTTTTTGTTATAAATCGTAATCCACACAAGTAACGCAGCGTGTAAAGCTAGTTATTAATGCTTAAAGTTCCTTGTGAGCTCTAACCACAACCATCGAGCGGACAATGTTTCCTTAGCTTTTTTCTTTGTTCTTTGTAGTCCATTAGTTTACCGTAATAACATCAGCTGGAATTCTTCATTAGCTAATGCTTGTTGGTACCTAATGCTTGCATTAAATTAGTTGTGGAAACATGTGGCAGTCAAAGAATTTGTTTTATTATAAGCAATGTTCTTATGAACAAAGGCTTGATTCGCTTGTAATTAAAAAGGAATGTAGGTATGTGATAATTGCGATTTATTTCGCTTAAATATAAACAAAAAGTCTTTATCCAAAATTAATTTTTCGAATGTTGCCATCCCTCTCACGCAAAACGAGATGACAGTGACAGATAGACCCAAAACTACGTAAATATCGTTTCGGAGAAGCCCTTCAGTGTGCTTACCATGAGTTTACGTTATGTGTGCTCGCTAGCGAGTACGTCAAAAAAATCTATGAAGATTTCATTTCTTGAAAGTAGCCGCTAGGGGCGCTGCACAATATGTCATACATTTAATGTCATTTAGGTAAGCACACAGTAGCTAGGGAGTTTTCTCTCAGCTCCTAAAGCTTCTGGGTTCAATTCCCAGATGGGACACTTGTTTTATTTTTAAAGTAAGCTTGAAATTCTGACAAAATCATCATTTAGTGACTAAGTTTCTTTCGCCACTTGATTTCAGCACCGGCCTACAATATTTTATTTATTTATTTTCTTTATTAGGAAAACATACCTACAGCTTATATTATGATACAGGTAGAATAAAAATAATAAGTCTTAGACAAGCCTATGAGTTTTCACTGATAATTTATAATTGAAAAGACAGATTCACAATACTTAATTATGTAACTTAAACATTTAAAACCATGCGCAAATCTTATTTGTAAGGTGTATTAATACACATTTTATGCCTTTAATAGGCCACAGAACCGCATAGGCCTCTCGTGAAATATTATTATGTCAACGTGACCATAATCACTGTCATACTTTTTGCAGGCTCTAATGACAAAACAGTTATTTCTATAATTAGTCCTACATAGTGGCGTCATAAAAGTTTTTCCGTTTTCGTCTCTAAGTGGTGGTAGGGCAAGCTAGATTTAGGGTCTGAAAGGGGCCTAAATACTAATAAAAACATGAATTTAAATTCAATTCAGATGTGTATTAAAGGTTCATATAAATTATCATCCATGCCAAAACGCTTAATTTCATACACGATTTTCGTTTTTGGATTTATCGGTGCGTTACCGTCGCCATGCTGCCATGTCAATTGTATAAAATTCGGGAGAATCCGTAAAGAGAGAATATCAATTATTATTCTGCAGATAAACCACTGGGACTGTGACATAGTTATTTTAGATCAGTAAGCTTTTTCCAAATGCGTGAAGTTTAAATAAACTTCTGCATTCAATCTGTGTAGCAAAGGCAACCGTTTAGGCCTGATCTAACAACACAAGGCTAGAATCACTGAAAATAAACGTAGTTTGCTGAACAAACTACTTTGGTATAAATCTATACTTATAATAAATCTGTAGAGAGGTCAATTCTGTACATGAAATATATTTTCAAAATAACTATCAGGGGGTGATAAGTGATCGATACTGATGCCAAAAATGCAATCAGTAAAATTTTTGTCTGTCTGTCTGTATGTCTGTATGTTCCTTATAGAAACAAAAACTACTCGATGGATTTTAACGAAACTTGGTACAATTATTCTTCATACTCCTGGGCAGGCTATAGGATACTTAGGAATTCCCACGGGAACGGGAATTAGCGGGTAAATCCTTTTGTATGAAAAATCTAAACCGCTTGAGTTAGACGCTTGAAATTTGTCATGCAGGTATCTTAGTAAACTTAAAGCTTAGTTACAACAGGATATTGCAAAATTCCCGCGGGAACGGGAGTTAGCGGGAAAAAAAATTGTATGAAAAAATCTAAACCGCGTAAGATAGATGAAGGGGGTAAAACGGGATCCACGCGTACGAAGTCGCGGGCGGCCGCTAGTTAAGAATATTATTGTGTTGGGCTGTAATAAAATCCAAATTGTACAAAATACTCGTACTTATTATATTTTTTATTAATTATGTTGTGAATCTTTTGTTTCAGGTACACAAACATGGTGAGTACCTAGTATGTAAGAAAATACCTTTTTAGCTATTAAAAAAAGATGTTTTAATTTTCTTAAATAGTATGAGTAGACTTTTCTTTTCCAGCTACGTAAACAATCTCGGACCATCGCGAAGCTTCGTAATTGGCTGTGATCCGTATGCCAATTAAATTTCGCTGTTATTGTTACAATCGCAAGTAAATATTTGGGGGACATTAATCAAGGTAGGTGAAAAATACGTTTTACAGCTACAGAATACCTAATTGTATAAAAAATTAACTTGAAACGACCAAATTACAAAATAGTTATAAATTACTCTCATTGTACAAATTAATCATCTTTAAAACGATCACTGGGAATAGCTATTGAAAACTTTAGTAAGTTATTATTTACTTTAATTAGGTATAATCTGGAATTCTAGTTGTAAGGTATTGGCCTAGCTTAGTTCGGTATAGTGACGATTTGTTAAGAAATAGTTTAAGAACACACTTGCGAAGAAATTGCAGTGATGACCTTTAAATCTTACAACCCAAGGCAAAAAATACACAAACTCAGACTCAACGAACAAACAACAATCACCGCTAGCAACATTTGCTTCGTTTGAATAAAACCTTAAAAAGGGCATTATCATAAAAGGCGAAATAAATCCTACACTATGTCGCATCATGAAAGTGTCGTTACACGTTCATCTCAAGGAAAATAAAATTTAAAGAAGGCCCAAAAAATGAGGTAAAAACGCGCAGCACAGGTGTGCGAGCCATTTATATTCTTTCAGAAGCTGAAATTGGGTATTACAATGTCTCGTTTGCCAGTATGACAGAAAATTTGCACTTCATAAGCGCTAAATTGGTCATTAGGCGTTCGTCGTCAAATAAGCGGGGCAATAAACTGTGAAATATTTATTATAACACGCCTGAGAACTGTGGCACCTTACCGTATATTTCATCTGAGAGTGACGTAGGCAGTAGGAGGAAGAATATAAAGGCTTGTCTTGATAGGCAAACGTTTTAGGAATGAATAACGAAAGCTAATGTAAAACGGGCTTCTAGGATTGTAAATACATGCGCTGTGCAATAAAAAAGTTCAATGGCACTCATTAAAATTATATAAAAGTTAGTAAAAAGGTAATGTTTACTGAAAAGTTAGTAAAAATCTTAGTTTTTTTTTTACCTATTAAACATTTTTCATTCTAAATTATCCAAACTTCCATATTTGGAAGCAATCGTTTTCAATCCAAACGATGAAAATAAGAAGTAAGAATGTAAGAGCCAAAGCACACGATAATATTATTGCGGTGGCGATGCGACGCCGGAGCGGTGTCACTGCGTCGAATTACATAGAAATATCTGTGGCGGTGCGGCAGTGCGGTGGTGCGGTGACGCGACGCGCGATACAGGGAAATCTTTGCGGTGCGGCGCCGCTACGCATCGTGTGCTTTGGCTCTGAGTATTTCATAATTTAAGCCATTTAATTTGTTAAACTTAAGTTTTTAATTAACACTTAAGGACTCGCTAATGGGTCTAACAGACCCAGTTCTTCAAATTTTGTGTAATAACTTTTAAGTTTTGACGTTTGCGATGATGTCGCTCTTAGTACCTTTCCACGACAGTGTAGCACGGCCAAATACGGTCCTACTCGTCAAATAGCCCACTGCGTGTGAGTGCTATAGACGAAAAAGGCGTTTTTGAGTCCACTGGACCCGGTAAATAAAGTTATTTTTTTAATGTTCTATACTAATTTCTCATTAATTGTTAATTGGTATAAGCAGGCAAAGCAAAGTAGTTTACGAAAATATTGAAGATATTTTTTAAAATAATTAATTACAGAAATTTTCAAAAATATCCCTAATTTTGCCAAAAAACCTTCAATTTTTTTAATAAGTTGTTATTTTAGAAAAAGGCAATAAATATTAGTATTTGATTTACTATTGTCTCTGTTAATATCATATTACCCTTCTAATACAGTAGTTTTCACTTTTATTAAGTGTTTTTGAAAAATACATAGGATTTTATATACTGGGTCCAGTGCACCCGGTAGCGAGTATGAATGTTAAAAATTAAGGCGCGAGTCCTTAAGTGTTAAAATTCACACACCAATATGGCCGCGGCCTTACCAGAAGTCCTATTTAATCGCGTTTTTATTGCCGACATTACTGCTTCAAAGTTTTTCGCTGTATGAGCGTTTGCAATTTGTGCGAAATATTGCAATTAGGGAGATATTAAAACGCGTATTAAGTGGCTTTTAAATAAGATCTGGCATTTATTTGGCTCTGTAGAGCTTCTCTATTATATCTTGAGTTTGGAGAAAATTAAATTTAAGCGTATTTGGTACGCGAGGAGGAATATTACTAGCTTTCCGCCCGCGGCTTCGCCCGCGTGGAATTTTGTCTGTCACAGAAAAACTTTATCGCGCGCGTCCCTGTTTCAAAAACCGGGATAAAAACTATCCTATGTTCTTTCCCGGGACTCAAACTATCTCTATGCCAAATTTCATCAAAATCGGTTGCGAGGTTTAAGCGGGAAAGCGTAACAGACAGACAGACAGACAGACAGACAGACAGACAGACAGACAGACAGACAGACAGAGAGACAGACAGACAGAGTTACTTTCGCATTTATAATATTAAGTTGGGATTCTTGTAAATGGCGAACTTAATATTTTATTGTACTCTACAGTCTTCTTACATTTTGTATTTGGAAGATTCAATTGTAATACAAATTACATTTACTATTTTCATTAGGTAATGAATATTTGCTAGTAAATAAAGATAATGGTTGCTTAATTTCAACTGATCAATTTAACTTACCATGGATGTCCGTCCAGCTGTATAACTTTGAAAAGCGTCTATGAGAATTTTTTTTTCAAGATGGTCCGAAAAATGCTTAACGCCCGTATTCACAAACGATGCTTACTTAAGTGAAGCAGCAAATCGAACGCACAGCGTTGAATAGAGTTCTGTGATTGGTTCGTGTCACCCTGTGTGTCCACGCGCACTGTGAGACCTCATAGTAATGTTTGTGAATACGGGCGTAAATCGTTTATCTATTTTGACACATACTGATTCAGAAGCTCAATATTTATCAACATTATCAAGTTGCTAAAAAATAAACAAAAGAGCAAAGACGCGGCTGAAAAGCTATACATGGACCCTACCGCTGCGTCCACACCAGATCCCTCCTTCCTAGTTATGACGCATTGCAGGAGTACATAAAAACTGTTAAGCCGAATTTCGCAATAACACATTAATGTTGACCAACCACGGCTACCACAAATCTTACCTGCATAGGTTCCATTTCTCTGTTACCGTTTATTTACAACAAAATTTGCCGCAAACTAAAAATTAAAACTTTGACAACTCACCATGCTAAACTTGAAATTGAATCTTGGCTTAAAAGCCTTGACTACCTGGACACAGAATGTCTTCTTACTTAACGAGTATAATACCTCTGTCACACACACACACACACACACNTTCAATAAATAATAATTAACACTAAATAGCCCGGAAAGATAAACACTGACTTGCTCTCGGAGTAACCCATTAGCTTCGATAGTAAGTGCAAACCAACAGCACTTCAACAAAAAAAAAAAAAAAAAAAAAAAAAATGTATTAGAGTGTTTAATCTTTACAGATATAATTCAGACAAACAGAATTCCTAAAGAAACAGTCTCCCATAATACAAATGTTAGACTCTGGTTGAACTCTGGTTTAAATTGACGTTAATGCTGGGTTGCACTCTTACACTCTTGCAATCTTACTTTGACTTTAACAACCGCTAAAATTTGTCAAACTCCATACAAAATACACCGGTTATCGTTATAGTTACGGTCAAACTTAGGTGGTGCAACTCAGTCTTAGTATGGAAATGTCATTTTAAACCAGTGTTCGCCCCGAGTTTTATTTTTTGTAATAAGGGCCATATTAAGTAGTATGTCAATCACTTAAAAACATATGAAAAGCGAAATTATTCGACAAAGAGCTCGACTGTAAACAAAAGCGTAGGTTTTATACTCGCTCTACAGCATCAAAACAGCGGGTAGTCGGCTTCCATTTGTTTAAAAACGTTAGTGTCTGTCAACCGGGGCTCCATCGGCCATCGCGACGGCGGTTTATTTCCGCCTGTCACCACCAGGCCTTTAGTAGATCGTAAAATTGCGAGGCTAAGTAGGTTATTGCTACAGTTTTGATATCCAGTTGTTCTTTTTCACCCTGGTTTTAACTAAATAAAATATTGATAGTGTTTTTACCTTTTACATAGCTAGAAATGTTTCGCTACAACAAAATGTAATAATGATAAAGCGTTTTTACCTTTTACATAACTAGAAATGTAGTTCGCTACAACAAACTAGCTTTTGGTATAAAGATTATGACTAAAATCAATTGTAAGAGTTTACCCAATCCGTGTTAAGGAAAATGTATGGTATAAAAGTTTATCAAAATCCATTTTCGTAAATTAAGATAGTAGGTATACCTACATACAAGAGTAGCACCTACATAAATAAATACATACATACACATGGGTAAATCCTACTTTTTACGTTGGATTTTATGAGTATGTCTGGTCAAATATAATTCTATCTTTTTCTTTTTTCTTATTTTTTCATCATATTCAGACTGCGTCTTATTTTATTGATCTCGTACATCATGTTTAGTTGCGAATATTTGCTTGGATTTTACATAAACAATCGTCACTTGAACTAAAAGTTATGTTGCTGAGGCGTCTTAACCATTATTTTGAAATAACGATAAGATAATTCTACGTTTTCAATTCAATAAAATGCACTTAACCAAGACGTAAGCCATTGAATTAACAAAGTTCCTAGTTAAGTATTTACTTAAGATTCAACACGTGAAATCACAAAACCCACTCCAATCCAGTAAACAGCAAGTATCTATCGACAAAACTAGCCGCCCGCCCGTTCACGGCTCGAAGCTTTATTTCCGGCCGTCAGAGAAAGCTCGAGAGAGAAATAATACCATCCGGAATAATGAGCTTTATCCAGGTGGTGTGATACAGCCTATCTGCGGGTTGCTTTTGTTATCGAGCTTACGTTCTCTTCCCTAACAATGATTTTATCTTGGGTTTTTATTTGAAAACGTTACAAAAACTCGTGGTAGAGTATTAACGATTGTAGTCCATACAAAATAAATGAATAACTAGTCTAGTAGTTTATCCTTGAATGGACTCTTGCAAAATATAGACAGATCTGATTACACCTCCTAAAAATTACACGATCGTTGAACAGTGTGTTTAAAGTGATGCTTAAAATGGAAATGTCATTTTAAAACAGTGTTGGTTTTTATTAGTAAGGGCAGTAGGGGAATAAAATAAAAATCTAAATACACTGCATTCTACCCCTTGATACGTAAGACCCCTTTCAGATCGTCTTAACTGATTAAAAATTCAAACGTATCGATACTAATTTAATCAAAAAACACTTTAATCGAGTAGTTTATATACAAATCAACAATCTCCAGCATTCAATTTAAAAAGTCGCAGTTTCACCTCATTGAAAGTTCCTTCGTTTTCGTGATCGGTTAATTCACATACCTAGTTGTCCGCCATTTTATTTCATGACGTCACTCCGCCGTTACCGACAAGGCAATCTCGAGTTCTCAATGTCTGTTTATTTTTTAGGGATGCGTGTTGGTTCCTATTCGGAATTTGTGGGCATTGCTTATTCGGTGTATATCTAATTGTTAAATTAAAACTTTTTCTTTTTCTTCTTTTACTATATTTTTATTGGCGGACAAGCTGTAGATCCTGGCTACACAGGAGTTGCAGCGGGGGGAATAAGAGGTAGGAATAGTCCCATTTTTACTAAAATATTAGATTTAGTCAAGTTCAATGTTAAATTCAGTTCAAGTCCCACTCAGGAGTGGCGGAACTGGTATAGCACCTGGTAGCGTGCGGAAGCAGCAATGGAAGGCCTTTGTCTATCTGTGGAAGTCTTTTGGTTAAGACAAAAGTTCAATTTATCTTCTACTACAAGTTAGCAAGTATCACTTTAATTTAATCAAAGAACTTTATATTTCTATAAATTTTCACCTGGTCGCTCGTAATAACAGTTCAAGACTCAAGACTTGGCTGAACCATTCTGAATCAAAGAAGAGTCAAAGAATAAGGACTTAAGTTTCATACCTCGAATCTATTCTTCTCTGACAAGAGTTTGGATTTGATTTTGAGAACTAAGAAATTAGTGAATTCTAAATAAGGAACTAAGGAATTCTCACAATGAAACAACATAAATAACTTTTTGAGAGTCTATTAGAACTAAGCGAGCTTACACAAAGCTTCTTAAAGTTTTAGTGTAATTATACAAAACTTTGGTCGGTAAATTTATGTAGGTAGCTTTCGCTGTAAATCAACATTGCTTGCTTTAAGAACCTTAAAATATTATTATTATTTTCAAGGTTTGTTTTATGTAAAACACAGATGGTCTAGTATGGCTTACATACTGAGCTGTAGCTCTCTTGTTGTAACGTGTTGTAACACCAGCTGCGTTTGCGGATTTGATTCCCGCTAGGGGCAAATGTTCGGCTTGGGACTATTCCCTCTGTTGCAACTTCTGTGTAGCGGTCAATAACCGCCAATAAAAACCCAACCAGTGATCTTGATCAAGGCCAAGTTTGTCCCGGGGAAAGTTGAACTGTCATTGGTACTGCAATAGAATCGAAGAATATTGTAGTAAGTTAGAAGTTAAGGATCGACTTTCTAGAGCAAATCGGAAGATGGGTGACAAATAAAAGGTTTTTATCCCACAACATTAACTATAATAATAAAGAAATTGCAGTAAGGAACCATAGACTTGGCACGACTTTGTCTAGATTTCATTATTTTTTAGAGATAAACAAGCAGCTTCATCGAGAGTTGGCTAGTTTTTTACAGAATGTTTTGGTGGGATACCTTTTGAAGCCCATAGTAAGCGACCACGTCCTTGCCAGTGATGGTGTACGGATCTGAGACGTGGTCGCATTCCGTCATATCACCGATAAATTCGCTACTGAATGTTTTTCAATAAATAATAAAATTGTAAATTGTTTAACAAATATTGATGTTTATACTCGGTAATTTATTTAATCGAAACAGACTTGTTTGTAAATGAAAATTAAATAATATCAAATCAGAATCAACGGACCGTGTGAAATTTGGATAGACCGCAACGATGAAACGCATTAACTATGGTATTCCGTGCTTACCATGAGTTTACGTTAGGTGTGTTCGCTAGCGAGTCCGTCAAAGAAATCTAAGAAGATTTTAGTTCTTGAATGTAGCTGCTAGGGGCGCTGTAAGGGAGACCGAGGAGAGTTGTAACAGAGGAGAGTTGAGACATTGACGATTTTTTGGAACTTATTAAATTTCAGCGAGCTCGCAACAGCACGTATTTGTTAACTCGAGACTTGAACTAAAAAGCGCGCACTGTTACGAGCTCGCTAGTAGATAATAAGTTCCAAAAACACAACTCATCTGTTACAACTTTCCTCGGTCTCCCCTACAATCTGCATTATAATTTAATGTCATTTTTACGCAGTCGCTAGCGAGCACATCTAACGTAAACTCATGGTAAGCCAGAACATCGAATTCTGGTCTCCTAAATGCCGCTGATACGGAATTCTCCCAGCACTCACTCACACTTATCCGCCTTTTTTAGAAAGTTGTTCATTCCGTCCCGGAATTGGTTTGAGAGTTGTAGGAGCGAGTTAAATTGGGCTCTAAAGGTTGTTTAAATGCGTTTTTCTAGACGACTGCAGTTGGTGTTTGTACGACTAGTATTTTGTAATGCATTCGTGTCTCATAAGATAAATGATGTGGTTGCGGGTTCGATATCTGCACGATAGAGACAAATTTTGCAGCCGTAAACATTTCTTTACATAGGTCTGGATGTTTACTCTAAAAAAGTAAGTAAATAAGCTACATAACAATCGTAAGATAAGGGATATTTTCATACATGTTTATATCAAACCAGCTAAAAACTGTACACGTTTTACAATATCTTTGCTGGCAGGGTCTAATAAAAGAAGAAAGTCTATCATTCCACTTTAAAGCCACTAAAAATAAAGTGCTGAATTTTCTCATAAATATTCTCTTGACCGCAGTCTCAATAGATTTACTATTCACACATCAGAGTCGCAGACCAGTTTATGATCCAGAAAACAATACTTCACAACGAAAATAAATAACATAAAAGTTTCCGAGCAAACTTTACTTTTCCATATATCTTCTTGCTGCCACACATCGCTGCAGGGCATTCGGTGGTCCAATAATCTCAGACCCCTCTGAAAAATATATTTGTCCCAAACTCTACCGATTTTTCGTTCAGTTAGAGACCATTTCAGCGTGGCCGGTGAACATGTATTATTCAAAATTACACTGTCGTGCCTTACGTACAATCGCAGGATGTTTTTTTGTGTGGTAAGAGACATTACATAAATTGCAAGTGAAGATGACGCAATGTTGTTTGGTTATGAGAATTTTGTGGAAGTAGGTATTTTCGTGGTAAAATTGAAGTAACTTTATGCGAATGTCTGTCACGTTTTACCTATGCCTATTTTTTTGGCGTAGTTAGGATATAGATAGATGGAACCAATATTTCTATCATAATATCAAGAGACAAGTAGATGGCACCAAAAATCCTGTTCTTTGCAAAATAAATACTTACTCTACATTGGTTTTTACGACTTAGTTCAATCATCATCACCATCATCATTTCAGCCACAGAACGTACACTGCTGAACATAGGCCTCCCCCAATGACTTCCACATCGCACGGTTGGTAGCGGCCTGCATCCAGCGCCTTCCTGCTAGTTTTATCAGGTCGTCGGTCCACCTTGTGGGTGGACGTCCCACGATGATTTAGTTCAATATAAGGTTTTAATAAATATAAAATGTGGCATTGAGACACCCGTGTTTCTCTATTTTGTTTTAGTTCAAGTTTAATTACAAACCGTAAATAAAGATAATTTTCTCAGACACTAAGTCCAAGATGGATTAAGCTTGAAATAGAAAAAGATGTAGAGTGACTTAAAGTAGTGTGGTATAAACAAAAGTAGTTACTTTATTATTTTTAGTAGGTATTTTTTTAAGAAAATATATTAAGCAACTTTAAGCTCTTTCGTAACTTTATTATTACTCGTAACTAGATTATAGGGAATATTAGTAAGGTATGCACTATAACAGGGGTCTCCAAACTTTGAAAAGGAGGCTGACTGAGTTTCTTGCGCTGCTTCTTCTCAGCACTGGCACATTTATTGTCCCGAAGCAGTGGTAGGGTTAATATTGGGACGTGTAAGTGCTTTTTAACAGCCTATTTGCAAAAATAAATGAGCTTTATGAGTTTTGAAGCCGTGGGGCCATAGTATTTTTTTCGGTTTGTTGGAAGGGCCATAACAATTTTAATTTTTCTACCCACCAATGCAAACATAGGCTTAGTCTTAAGCTGTCGCGGGCCGGATTGATGGCAGTGGCGGGCCGGATTTGGCCCGCGGGCCGTAGTTTGGAGAGCCCTGCACTAAAATACTCTTGAAAAAAAAAACGTATTATGTCAAACCTTAACTCATGACTACATTATACCTACCTAATCTGTTTTCCCGAATATTGCCACTGGCTGCTGTATCAATATCTACCCTCAATTAATTTAATTATTCATAATGCAAAGTGGTATCTGTACTACACTGACCTCTGTCCCATATATTTGGCGGGAAATTGATTACGTAAGTCACCTTGGCCTAGCCATTGCGTATCAACATAGTATATTAGTAGCGCAGTAGCGTTCTTATGAAGCTTACTAAAACATACCTTTTTTATTGAATGCTTAATTTATGGTTTTTATTATTATTTTTTAAATCTTTTTTTCGCTTTTGTTAAATAGCGCTGCAAAAAGGCACCCACTGAAAATCAGTGTCTTGGCAGTCACACTGTCAAGATATTACTGAGTGGGTGACCTTTTTTGGCAACTTAGTAATATTTTTTTTATGTATGTCTTTGTTGCCTGAATCTGTTGTTGTCTAAATAAAATTATTTTCTTTTTTTCTTTCTTTCTTTTATGATGGAAACAAATGTAACCTCATCATCATCATGGATCATGGCGCACCGTGTAATCTGGTGAAGGTCTCAGTAAGTACCTGGATTCGGGCACCGCAGGACCGATCGTTGAGGAAAAGCCTTTGTCCAGCAGTGGACGTCATTCGAAAGCTTTGCTTGCCTTACCCGTCGTCGTAAACTTCGAACACCTCATATGTTCTTCTGATTAATTTCGTCGCGGGTCCAATGGAAGCTAACTTTCCCCCGGGACAAACTTCTCTGGTTGGGTTTTTATTGGCGCTCAAGCTGTAGATCCTGGTTACTCAGGAGTTGCAGCGGTGGGAATGATGGGTGGGAATAGTCCCGTAGTTCCCTGTCAGAGAGCGAGTGTGCTTGCGATGTTGTTACATGTAGTTCTTATTGTTTAAGAGTAGGCGCAAACCGTTGATTTTTCGTCGGCCGATAATTTAGTCGGGCAGTTGATCAGTATGGGCATGTATGGGAGTGCGCACACTACGCCGATTCGATTTGGCCGATTCTTCATACAAATTTAAAATCGGGCACAACTATCGGCCAACTAAAAATCAACGGTGTGCGCATACTCTAAATGTTTCGTAACATAACGCTTCATTTATCCCTCAGTGACTAGTTCATAAGATTAGCAATGAACCTACTGTGCGCCATCCATTATTGTGATATCAATGCAAATGTCGCTGGAGATAACAGCTCGGGATATGCCTTGAATGGTAATGAGGCGGGTCGATATCTCGGATGCTTAAGATTTGCTAAGATTGTGCTCAATATTTTGTTATTATTGAATTTTGGATTTGGATTAAGATTGGTAGAAAATTACTTTCCTTTTTCTCTATGGGACTTGAGTTATTTCACTTCAAGGTTACATTACATACATACAAAGTTGATAGTCGTGGATATGTAAAGTTTACATAGTCGTACCTACAGCGCCTAATACGCCCTTGCTTTATAAATTTGTTCTTCTTGATTCTATGACGTATTATAAATACAAACCTTCTTGAATCACGCTCTCTATTATAAATTATCACTATTGCGGGATTTGGCAACAAAAACACTTTTATAAAGGTAAACAGATATTTACCCTCCCGACGTTTCAACTCGGTTGCACGAGTCATGGTCGCATAAAAATGCAACACAAAAGTTTAAAAATATTACACGCTATGTATTGTTGAAAACTGCATTAAAATCCGTTGCATAGTTTAAAAGATCTAAGCGCACAGACAGCAGGAGTGGCGTTGTTTTATACTTACTATGTAATGATACTAACCGATACTTACCTGAAAAGTGACTTTGTTTTAAACTATGTAAAGATACTTAGCGATACCAGTAAATGAGAGTAATAAACAATTATTGCAACACATTGTGAGAATGCTTCTTACATTTCCATATCTACCTCAAACAATAAACGCCTCGTTCCAAACATCGTATCTCGTCCAAAGTTCTCCCTACAAATTCAGTTCTTATCACGTCCAAGTCGCGAACTTTTAGAAGCTTTTGTAAGTATCTTTATTGATTTATTACTGAATTCATTTATGTTTAAGTAGCTCGAGTAAGCTGGTCTGGGTCGCCATTGTGACCTTGAGGTCAGTTGACTTTGGCCAACACGTGTATTATATTGCTGAAGTTTCTTTTTAACTCCCACTGTACGCGATTGTCTTGAGATAAATCTAAAAAAAATATATGTAAAAAATAATAATAATACAGCTAATGAACTGTTTTTTGGGATGTGATTTAGACTGAACATTGCTAAACGGACTCTATTATTGATTGTGTAAGATGTCACAGCGCGGTTACCTAGATAAATTTACCTTTAGGTTTATGATGATGGTGCTGATCGCTGATCTTGAAATAACTATATTAGTAAACGGGTCACGGTTATAAACGGTAAAAACCTTTGTTTCACCATCGCTTCTCATATCTCGACGGTTCTCTGGGTTACTATTTTAGGCTGGGTTGCACCATTCTGTCAAACTCCATACAAAAACACCGGTTATCGTTATAGTTACGGTAAAAGGTGGTGCAACTCAGCTTTGGCAAGCTAAACAATTGGCAAACAAAATGGAGCGTCAATTGGCATTGTATAACTATTGTGTAATGTTGCTGGTCTGTGAAAAGTCAAAGATTATGCTCAGAGGAATTTACTAGGGGTGACCTTTGTCCATCTATGGACTAAGGTAGACTGGTGACATAACAATGAATGCTTTTTTTACTACCAAAACTAAGCTCCGTTTTCCAAAATTAACACAACCGTATTCCCCAGCACCTAACCATTGAAATTCTCAATTTGTACATTAGTTACCGAGACAGCTGCAATCAGTTGACATTGTGATTCAAGACGTGCGCCGTATCGTGCACTGTATATAACTAATTAGGGTGCCCTGGCTTTGGGTTGTTGTCCGGACAAACGGATCAAATTGTCTGGAAATTATTTCCTTACTAAATATTTACTAGCTTAATGGATTAGAATCACCGATGAATTAAATTTGGGTATTAATTACTATTAATTTAATGTGTAGATGATCTTTCATAGTTAAATCTTTGAAATATTCAAGTATTTTTAGGCTGTGAGCCAGTGTTGATTCATCAAACGTTAAATTACTTAAATGGTTATAATATTATGTAACGTAAACCGCACACCAAAGCACAATTTGAAACATTTTTTGTTAAATTATTTTATTTTTTATTCTTTAATAACAACTTATTTTTTTTTTCATATGAAAAATTAATTTTTCATATGAAAAAACTTACTGCTCCGTCGAGGAGCAGCACTTACGACCAGTCGTTTGCTAGTCTAGTCTAGTAGACAATTACATCGGTAAACCTGTCAATTTACCTTCAATAAGTTCTTTTTTAACCGACTTTAAAAAGGAGGAGCTTCTCAATTTGTGTGTACTATAAATTAATTAACGTTACTTTGTCCAGACCCATGGCCACCCTAACCAATATAATGCGGGGATTGTCTTAGTTGGCTTCATTTCCGGCGGCGGTCGCGACTTGATCTCCGGCCACTGGTGTGTGTTGTTGTACTTAGTTGGTTCCATTTGCCACCAGTGGATTGTGCCAGTGTGGTTAATGGGAACAGAAAAAGAGTCTTCTTCAATCGCTTCAATCTTCAAGAGTCCAGCACCGGATGAAAGAGCTTGGACTTCTTGGTACACAAAAAAGTGTCGGACAAACTTATGAACGTGGTGTGATACGATTCCAAGGCGGTGTCGCGGCTTAGGCTGGGTTCCACCATCTTCTTTTAACTTTAACAAACGTCAAAAATCTGTCAAAGTCCATACAAAAGTTAAAGTTAAGTGGTGCAACTCAGCCTTATGGTTTTATCTAGTCCGCTCCACTTGGTACTGTTGAATTATAGGTACCTAGGTATTTTTAAGGTTTTTAGTAAGATTACTTTTGAAACTGATAAATATTAATGTGAGTGGTTCCTTAAAATGATAATTTTTACAAACAATCGTGTTTTAATTAAATAAAGTCATTTTCCATGCGCTAATTTCATAGTATTAAATATGACGTGGATTTTACGTTTTTCATGTACTTCATATAACAACCACCAGTCCTCATTTTTCTTAGAAATTGATTTCGAAAATAAGCCGTAATAATTATTTCAAAGAGCATTGGAAGCGATACGCTCTGGTGAGCACTGAATTATCCATGTGAATACACAAATAAATATATTTCCACGTAAAGTGTTACATCAAATGAAAACTCCTAAAGGTATTGATCAAATGTAACAAACGCGTTTTTGGAAGGTCTGTTACAATTACACATACGTGTTTATTGTAATATTTTTTCCATAGCGTTTATATTTTTTATATCTCTAATAAAAATATCTCGTGTCATAATGTTTGTAAGAAAACGGCCTCCAAAATGGCTTGTCCGATTCTTACTCGTGTATTATTGTATCTTAGCATTATACTTGTAAACGCAGCAGGTCCACTCACAAGGTGGACCGACGACCTGATAAAGGTAGCAGGAAGGTGCTGCATGCAGGCCGCTACCTACCAACCGTGCGATGTGGAAGTCATTGGGGGAGGCCCATGTTCAGCAGTGGACGTCCTGTGGCTGAAATTATGATGATGATGATGATTTGTACTTGTCTATTGTTTTTAGATTTTATACGGTAAATGGAAAAGTATTTTGACAGCCGGCTGGTTTCGTACTAACTTTAATTACTTTAGTTCACCATTTTTTATGTACGTGTATGTTATTAAGTAAATTACATCAACTAAACATACCTACTGTAAACGCGTTCAGTCTACTAACTCGACTTGATTAAATTACAAACTGTACCACGCGTTTATTTGTAGCCAACAATTTATAATTACACTCCGCAACTCATTACAGGTTTAAATACAGTTGTAATTAAAAATATGTTTACAATTATAAAAGTCTTTCACAACTTCTAATTATTTAGTGCCTCTGACATCAGAATAACAACTCTCATAATAATTTATATACATGTAATCGTACAAATAAATAAAGAAGCCACGATAGGGGTCGGACTGGCCGACTCGTGATCTGGTTAGCGCGGGTTCGAATCCCGGCGCCGCTTGACTATTGTGGTGAGCCCACTCATGACACAACCATAGCTTAGTACGAGGGGCTAACGGGAGTATTAGTAATTTGTGCAATTACCAATATCCTTAAAAAAAAACAAGACGTAGACAGTTTCATCATTATCTGGGGGCACGGCAGTGCCCCCACCAAGTCGAGCAAAAAAGTGGCACGGCCGTACCATCCTTTTCTCGAAGCAATTCAGGCCATTTTCGACCGCCTGTAACTTCGTTGTGGATAAAACTAGAAGGCTGAATTTTCATTAGCTATGCAGGCATTGTAAAGACACGGTATATTTAAAATTTCATTCAATTTGAACCAGTAGTTTAAGAATTATAACGGGTCAAAGTTACTTAATTTTGTCACTCACTGACTCACTGACTCACTGACTGACTCACCGATCATCAAAATTCTAAGGCACTTCTAGCAGACCTAGAAGCTTCAAATTTGGAATATAAGTAGTGTTTGGTGTATGAATCAAGGAAAAACTAAAATATTTGGGGGCACGGTAGTGCAACCGCCAAGTCGAGTAAAATTTTTCAATTTCGGTCCAGTTTTCTAGATACATAACTGCTGTCTACAAAATACAAAAAGAAATGAGATTTGGGGGCACGGTAGTGCAACCGCCAAGTCGAGTAAAATTTTTCAATTTCGGTCCAGTTTTCTAGATACATAACTGCTGTCTACAAAATACAAAAAGAAATGAGATTTGGGGGCACGGTAGTGCAACCGCCAAGTCGAGTAAAATTTTTCAATTTCGGTCCAGTTTTCTAGATACATAACTGCTGTCTACAAAATACAAAAAGAAATGAGATCCCATCAAAAACAATACTTGTCAAAAAAACCAAGTCTCGCAACTCAGTTGTTCTACGGTAAAAAGTTGTGAGATCCATGTAATACCAAGTCCAGGCCAGGAAATCTTTAACGTTTTACATAAATATATTGACTTGGCCATCGCATGAAAACACGTGTAAATTAAATTATTTAGTGCGATGGCCAAGTCAATAATTTATGTAAAACGTTAAAGATTTCCTGGCCTGGACTTGGTATTACATGGATCTCACAACTTTTTACCGTAGAACAACTGAGTTGCGAGACTTGGTTTTTTTGACAAGTATTGTTTTTGATGGGATTAACTAATATTATAAAGAGGAAAGATTACATTTGATTCTTTGTATTGAATAAGCCTTAAACTTAGTACCTAGTTTCAAAGCCTATTTTATTCATCGGTCCGTCACAATCGGTCCAGTGACCGATTTCAAAAGTTCTTTATCATTAGAATCCTACCTACAATATTTCTAAGAAAGTTTCCCGGTTCAGCTAATAAGTAGGTTAGAAAATGGTAACATTTCTTGATATCAGTACTGACTCTACTCTAATATTGACACATTTTTACCATGCAAATCTTTCATACATCAAACTTAGGAACAGTCAGAAAGATGAAAACGGTATTTTTTTACACACTATTATTCTAATAGGTACTTTAAGCCAAAAGATTATCTCCACTGCACGTGCTCTGTTGCTCAATGTACCATAGATTTTGTATGAAGGCAAGCTTATTAATATTATAGAGCCTCAGAGAATATCATGACTATGTGACGTGAATTTTATTATTATAATCGATACAGTCAGTAAACATGAAGGTACGAACGATGGGAAATCGTGGTAAATACTGGCATACTCGTAACGTGGTATCTTATGTAAAATATTTAATTTTGCGACAAAAATGTATACTAAGTAAGACTTAGAGTCACCTTTACAGAAGAGTCACCTTTACAGAAGAGACACCTGTACAGAAGAGACACCTTTACAGAAGAGACACCTTTACAGAAGAGACACCTTTACAGAAGAGTCAACTTTACAGAAGAGGCACCTTTACAGAAGAGTCAAATTTACAGAAGAGACACCTTTGCAGAAGAGTCACCTTTGCAGAAGAGACACCTTTACAGAAGAGACACCTTTACAGAAGAAACACCTTTCCAGAAGAGACACCTTTGCAGAAGAGACACCTTTGCAGAAGAGACACCTTTGCAGAAGAGACACCTTTCCAGAAGAGACACCTTTACAGAAGAATCACCTTTACAAAAGACACCTTTACAGACGATTCACCCTTACAGAAGAGTCACCTTTACAGAAGAATCACCTTTGCAGAAGAGTCACCTTTAGAGTTTTAATAGAAAATTCAAGTGCGGCTTCGTTAACCTTTTCGCGGGCCTTGAAGGATTAAACACCGTCTCTGTGTTGAGAGATACCAGTTACACACTTCAACCACAAAAAATGGTGCTTATTAGTTCTCCTTTTAGTAGTGCTACTTTTACAAAAGCTGACTTCGATGGCTCCTACGTATACTGGCGTAAGTGAAAAAAGTAAATTTTACAGGAGAGCCATTTTAGTGGCCAGAACCATATTTTTGGGTCATATCTTCTGACCTACTAAAACGAATTTAATGAAATTTCACATTTAGCCTTAACATGTAATGCTTTTGCTACTGCTGTTATCAATTTTTATATTTTTCTTATATATTTTGAGATTTTACGCATTGCCCTTTTACGTCGGCATATTTCTATAATTTCATGTATATTGTTCAACGTAAAGAGACTTAAATGACAACGTAAATATAATATTTTAAGCGATTACTCTCTTTATTTATGCATGTAATTATTTTAATTGTTATCATGTGCTATATCAATAATAAATCAGTTAGAAAAAGTCATTAAACCCTAACTCTGTACCAAATTTCAGCTCTCTGAGTTAATGGGAAGTACTAGTTCTATTTTGATGATCATCAGTGAGTGAGTGAGTGTCATAAATGCGAAACTTTGCTTTCGCTTAACTTCGGAACTAATTGACCTACAAACTTGAAATTTTGGATTTTAAGTATGTGATTATAGCTTACTAGATGACAAAAATTTCTGCGTTCTGGTCATATCCAGAGGTTCTCAAATAGAGGCCTGAAAATGCGGCGAAATGGTTCCAGTAAAGATGGTACGGCAGTGTTTGCTTCGCGCTCGACTTGGCGGGGGCACTGCCGTGCCCCCAGATTTTGTATCTAATGGAAAAAGAAAATTTTTTTCTTACTGATGTTATAGATTAGAGCAAAGTGAAATCATTGCTTAAATAATTGGAAAAAGGCGTAAGCGGCAGTTTCGCCCTTATACGTAGGAGCCATCGACTTGCGGACTGGATGTCTATTGCAGTAGATAAATTAAGATATGTATAGTATGTAAGTATATGGTAAGATAAATTAACTTTAAATAGGACTTGTAATAGTTTTGTTTGTCGTTGTCAACCAAACTGTGGATTGCCTGTCGTCTGCGGTATTTCCGGACCAATACGACTTACAATATTTCAAGAAGAGAGCCTACTTATATCTTAAAGGCCAGCAACGCACCTGTAACGCGTCTATGGGCGGAGGTAATCATTTACCATCAGGTGATCCGTCTGCTCGTTTGCCTCCTGTGTCAAAAAAAAATGTTTACAGCAATCACATGCAAATTGTTTTCACCGACATTTCCCACTTAGAAACCGAGTTTTACTCCAGTGTAATGAAAAACATTTTCTTGGCCTGAATTAAACTGCTAGGCTAAATGAGTGTTAAAGAAAACTTTAGTTTTTTCTCCTTGCGCGGTTAGAAGCAAAAAGGGTGTAAAAAGATTTAACATGAGAAAAAATTTGGTTTCATTATGACTATAAATATACACAGCTTTTGCAATTAAAGACAAATAATTAAGGTTCAATTTAAAGCGACTAAGGATTAATAAGGATTCTCGTGGTGATTGAACTAAATGGTTCATGATAATGTAACGTACGCGTAATGTATACAATATCGAAGTTAAATAATGAACCATGTAATCATGCCATGCTGTTTTAATTATCCTGAGCCGCGCTGAGCATACAGGTTTAAACTACGAAATTTTACAATGAAGTAAAAATGAAAATATATTTTGGAACAATACACAGTTACTAAGTGGAAACAAACAAGTTTCAAAACTATATTCAGTCAAGATGTATTGTTTTTATTGGTAGGTTATCGTCCGTTTTGCACCGTTAGGCAACCTCGGTTAGTGCTTTTAAGCTTCGAGTTGCCGCTAAATTATGCGAAAAGCTCTTCGCTCTTGGCTGTTTGACTTGGAACTTTGATTTATATTTTACGAGAAATTAACGGCTGGAGTCTAGTCGTGCCGTGGTTATAGGTATGATATTTGTATTTTTAAACGTGTGTTTCACCCAGATGGTCTTCAAAATAGCTCATATTTACCAAATGGATGAAATTTTGAAATTTTTAAACTATTGCATATTGCATACTACCTCTTCGTGTAATTGCTGTAAAAATATGTTCAAATTGAATATTTTTAACAATTCACTGTGTATGGAAAATGCGGGGATTAACAGAAACAACTAGTTTTTAGCTTTCATAAATAAATTCAGGCTTAATAAAACAGATTTTGTGGTACTAAAAATGATTTTTTTCCATTCTGAAAATCCGGATTTCATCCGCACTCAACGTTGCCAGTAAATTCGGTCCTTTTTAGAGAAAATGTTTTCACAATTTCCTATTTTCCACGGAGTAAATCCTGAAAACTTATTATAACTTCCATTCTTGGCCACAATAACGTCAAAACGAGTACAATAGCCAAAAACTTCAGTCGCCATAATATATCAGGTGGGGCACAATGGCGGCAAGGTCACGTGACGGGTGACAGACGGCGTGACGTCACTGCGCCCGCGCCCAACTATCAATCACTTGTATTAGCGGCGGACTGGACTGGACTAGCTCATAAAAAAACTCATAAAACTTATTTATTTTTGCAAATAGGCTTTTAAAAAGCACTTTTACACGTCCCAGTATTAACCCTACCACTGCTTCGGGACAATAAATGGGCCAGTGCTGAGAAGATTGTTTGGATGGCGTGTGCTGTTTTTATTTTAGCACAATGCAGGGAGGAGTAAACGCTTTGACCGCGTCTGGACTGTCCCACTGCTGGGCCTTGCCAAAATCGCTTAGGAGACTCCTTACTTTAGGGTTGTCTTTCTCTTGGGCAAAGACCTCTCGTATTCGTAGTACTTTAGTAGAGTAAGCATGAGTTGCACTCCAGTTATAGCTATACACGACTTTTGCTTAGTACATAATACTATAATTTTTGTTATCTAAATTATTTGTAAAAACTAATTTGTATTCTGTTGCTGTACCTAAATAAATAAATGAGTTTTTCCAGTGCTGGGGACTGGAAAAGCGTCAAAAAATAAGTACATAATAATGAAATTGGTTGCGACTACCAATTTCGGTTAGCTCACGTGACAGATGGTGTGACGTCACTTAGTGCGCACCCAATTTATCAATCACTTGTAGGCAAAAGCGGAAAATATGGGTTAATAAATCCGGTGATTAATAAAAGCCTTACTGATTTCAGCGTCGGTAATGAACTTTCATTGAAATAATGTTGAGATCGATGACACAGTTCTTTACCTATTTATTTTGCAATTAATTTTTGTCATTACTGGTTTATTAAACTACTAAATTATATTTAAGAATATGAATTACCTATTGTTATACAAGTTTATAAACTAGTTCTTATTGCCAGACAATGGAGTCCATTCTAAACTATCCCATATCCACCGTTTGTCTCTACTTTTTCATTCTTCTGTTATTGAGAGGCTCCGATATTACTTAAGTAATAGCCTGTTACGAGGCCCTTTGTTACATCTATCGGGCCATTACTCCTTCAATAAGGCCCAATGTTTTTATTCATTCTATTTATTTTTTTCAGACACGTACGTTGACTCCATGTTTTTAGATGCTGCATGATGAGATGGGGTGTTCCAAAAAGTTTGTGTATAATAAGTAAATATAAATAGTTTTCGATCTGCTTATACAATTGCAGATTCTAGTGCTTGTGCAATAATGTTTTGTATAGGAAATAAAAATAAAAAACTTTTTCCCACAACTAAAGTTAGTCTTATAATGTTTTGGTAAGTATTTGAGTACGAGAAATACCTTCTTTCTGATTTAAAATAAAGAGGTACCGTCAGCATACTGCTGAACTGAAACCTAACCTCAGCAAATATGGAACCAGAAGACATAGATTGGACGTATGTTGATTGTTGGTACTCCAATTTTAATTGTTATTAAGCACGTTAATAAATTTCGCTCTAGTAAGATTTATTTAAAATAACAATTTGAATTATGATTGAATCTAACAACAATATGATTATTTAGTTAATTAGGAGAGTCATAGCCTATTTTTACAAGTACAGAAAATGCACATTGCTTACTTAAGTCATTACATTAGACATTAATGTCGCGTTACCTTTCGAATGTTCATGTGTTTGATAGTAGTAGAAATACAACGAAAATGTTTTGATACATAATAGTAGTAATGGTAGTAATCCTTTTATTGGATTTTTACCAAAGTACCTACAAAACCATTTTGGCATTCGGCTTACACAAAAACTGACAAGCCGAGTGAACTGCACTTTTTGTTAAAAAATGGATGCATGTCCAATGTCCGTCCCTTTAAAAAGGTTTTCCTTTTCTACTTCAAAACGGCTGGACCGGTACCATACCGGTAAAACTAAAAAAGGAGTATGTCCGACCGGTGTTTGGTACGGAAAAAAAGCAACTATTTTCTGTTTTTGACAATCGGATAAACGAAAAATTGTGTCTAGGCGTAGTGAGCGCCTCGGCAGCGCCGCGTCAATAATGTAGTTGTGGGCCAAGTTGAAAGAATCAGCAATTGTTAGCAAGTCATCTATGTCTATAAGTCTGTATGTTTTTTATATGTTTATGAATTTATACCTGTCTAAAGCCCGGTCTGTGAGCACGTAGAATTTATTTTGCTGTCGCGCTCGCACACTCACTGCGGGCGCCCGTCGCACATTCGCGACAGCAATATAATTACGCGCGAGCGATAAGGATGGGTAGCTTGGGGTCATTGGACAAAATTCTACGTGGTCGCAGACCAGACTATAGTCGAGGGCAGCTTCCAAGACGCCTGACGCCTATTTATTCTGTAATAGACAACTAACTGACTTGTGAAAAGCTTACTTTTCAGTTCAGGATAAGGCCACTCAGCAAATCCATTAGCAAAGACTGTCTTCAGTACAAACATGTTTCAGGTGAGTTACCTTACAAATACATAAAAAATATATATATTTAAATACGTGTTTGTTGTCTTCGACTTTCACTACAACTTTGATTTATTCATTTCTTCCTAATGCAAAATTGGAACCTACATACGAGTAAGCCGAAGTCAATGCGAAGTTCAATTGGTGACCACAGGCCAGGACATAGTGTGGGCAGTCCTCCTACTAGGTAGACCGACGATCTGGTGAAGGTCGCAGGTAGTATTTAGGAAATCTTTGGGGGTGGCCTTTGTCCAGCAGTAAACGTAATTTGGCTAAAAAGAACTTATGTGAAACTTATAAGAGTAGCCTTTGCTATTAATGTATTGTTCACACATAAACTACTTGAAGTCTTTGCCGAGTATTTCCACTTTCACAAAACGCTTCATCCTCCATTTTGTGCCACACAACAATGTTTTTGACAGTCCGATTGCATGAACCCGCGTTATTCTGTTACAGAAACAATAGCCGTGAAAAAACTGTATAATGGTAACGCAACGCGAGCTCTGTGAACAATGCCTTCGCGGAAGAAAGACGAGCTGACTTTTTGCAGTATATGGAGTCCTTTTGGGAAAACGAACCGGAAAACTGTGAGTATTGTAGATTTTAGTTATGACTTTCATTACTATAGTAGAATATTATCTTTTAATTGCATAGTGTGGTACAGGCATAATCTTTAGTTAATTGACTAACTTAAAGTTCAACACCAAGTTCTTAGGCGTAATTAACGGGACTATTCTCACCTCTCGTTCGCATCACTGCAACTCCTGTGTAGCCAAGATCTACAGCTTGACCGCCTTAAAAACCCAACCAATGAAGGCCAAGTTTGTCCCGGGGGAAAGTTAAACTGTCATTGGACCCGCAACGAAATTAATCAGAACTACTCTACCATACGAATCTAGTACGGATTGTTTGAGTGATGAGTGAAAAATTTGTAAGTCGCCGAACTTAGTCAGAATAAGTTAGGCCGTTTCTGACTAAGAGAACTAAAGAGTACCAAACAAAATCAAGTGATACTTAGTAGCCGATACTAACATAGCGTAAATAGGATAAGAAATATGCCAATAAATATGGATAAAGGTGGTCCCTATCTTATAACGATCGCGGCATAGGTTTCTAAGCTTTGTACGGCCGCTACTGCAGCTCTGAGACATTCTTGATAATGTCCAGAAGAGAATAATGGACAGTTTGACACCATTCTCCAATAATTCGAAATCACAACTTTTCTATAAAGACACTTCACTTCATTAATTAATAACTTAATTAATTATAAATTACCTGTAAATTACGATTTTTGGTCGCATTGTAATTGAAAAAAGTAGTTTATTTGAGTTGACAAAATAGTGACGTCACTGTTGTACTTGTAGTGCCATAAAATCTATGGGAGATTTTCGTTTTGACAGTTTTAAAAAGTACGTCAATTGATTGGTGGTGTCAATATGTCTTTTTAAGAGCTTATTATGAAAGGTAAAAGTTATTCTATTGTTTAATCATGTTGACTGAAGCTATATCGTGTCCTTTTGGACTTGCATACGATGAATATGGAGAAGATGTCAGTATTGTCCCAGGTTTCAGACACCCTGTTCCGACTTAATCTTGCACTAATAAACTTCAGGTAGTCATATTAATGGTCACTAAATAAAGCCGAGCTGCCTCCCCAAAGTCTAAGCCTCAGTCCTGAATAGATGATCAGGCTCATCTCCAGCAGCACATTATTTAACTGCAGACAGACGGAAATTACTTGTGGGGAACGGACAGTCGAGGTACTGCCTCGAAAACTAGGTATAGACAAAGCACACTGAGCTAAACTCTATGGTGTTTAATGCAGCTGCAATAGAAGCGTTTTTGCAACGAACAATTTTAAGCTGAGTTGCACCTTCTAACTTAAACCGTAACTTTAACGATACCCCGTGTTTTTTGTATGGAGTTTGAAAGATTTTTGACGTTTGGTAAGTTATAGTAAGATCGTGTAACCTAGCCTTAATGATCAAGTTATTCTGTTCTATTCTGTTCTTGATGTACTGTTCACTGTACTATGTACTAATAGGTTAAATTTAAAACGTTTATGCAAACTTTTTGTAGTGATCACTCGGAAAAAAAATTTTTACCTTTTTATAATGAGTAGGAGCAATGCACGCTTAGTTAATTAAGATAAAACAAGATATTCTTTGAACAATGTCAGATTCTCATTAATATAAGGGTCAAAAATCAAAAGAAATTCTTTCATAGAATGACTACACTTTCTATTTAAAATTTCCACCAAATATAAAAATTCCACGCCTCAGTTAAATCCGCGTCGCTTTTTTCTAAACCATTGTGCTGTTACAGGATTCCGTAGGTATTGCGTCCATTTTGTTATTTTGTTTGCACGTTCCGAAACCTACTGGAGCGGTTTTGTACGCACCGATTCGTCGTCCGGTTTTTTGGGTTCCGAACCTCAAAAAAGAAATAAATATCTTATGGAACAATTTAACTCGCTGTAAATCAGTCATGACTTTGTCAAAGTCAAAATGTCTTTAAATTTTTGGTTTCAACAAAGGGTTTTCTTTGTTTTTTTGCTTATGGTAAATACATTTCATTCTCTAATTGAGTCTCGGGTTTGTTGATTTTATGTTGAGAAGCATTGTACTTTAGTTGATAAATAGTAAATTAATTATTTTTGCTAACCGTGTTTATTATTGTGATTGAAATAAGGCTTAAGAACTTTGAACGGCTGAAAAATACTTCTACGGAATGATCCTGTAGAGTTGTTTTGTAACAGTTACGTTAAAAACTTAAATATTCTGTTGAAAACTATCGAGAAACTTCTTTTTCAACTGCAAAGATGAAATCAAAACGAAAATATAGAGAGCGGTGAAAGACGGTGAAAATAAATAGAAAAAAAAGAGGGACGGAACCCCTGTTACGCTAGTCCCACTCGCACTTGACCACCCTTTTATTTGCAATCCCTATAGAGTGCGTATACTTTCGTCTCGTTGTGGACAGTTAGGACTGTAACAGCGCACGTTGCCGCGTAGTGAAGAATGCAAAAAGCTCCGCTGTTTTAGTATCACTTATACAGTGTGAGTCACGTTAAAGTGTACATATGAAAATAGATAAAACAAGACCTATTTTTATCGACAAAAAAGAGGTCAAAATTTTTTTGAGATTTTTTTTTATTTTTTTATAGAATTTTTTTTCTTCCAATTACTTATTGTAAAGAAAACGTAATAACTTTTAAACTAAAAGGTATATCTTGATAAAATAAAAACAGCAATAATGCTAAATAATAGACGATACTAAAAAAATACATAAAATACCCTGAATATGCCAACAAATATTAAAAAATAATACTTTTTGAAAAAAAATCTGCTTTTAAATTCGTGTTTTTTTTGGTTATTTGATAAATTTCTCCAAAAAATGCCCCTATAACAGGTGGTTTTTATTACTTTGTATTATTCTCTATCATATTACCTTCGTAAAACCAAAAATCGCATGTCTCTATCCCTATCACAACGTTTGCAATGATCGTTTGAACAAAGGCCTGCCACAACATTATTCTCCGCTACAGGTAGAGACAATTTTAATTTTAACTAAAATGCTTATTTTACTTCGAAATCTTTAGTTTTTATTTGAAATCTAACTGGTCTTTATCAAAATTACAAATCTAGAGCCATTTTCAGTTTCGTTCTTAACGAAGCGTTGAATGGCGCGCCCGGAGAGGCTTAGTTCAAACAATCATTGCAAACGTTGTGATAGGGATAGAGACATGCGATTTTTGTTTTTACGAAGGTAATACGATAGAGAATAATACAAAGTAATAAAAACCACCGGTTATAGGGGCATTTTTTGGAGAAATTTATCAAATAACCAAAAAAACACGAATTTTTAAACAGATTTTTTTCGAAAAGTATAATTTTTTATTATTTGTTAGCCTTTTTTGTGTATTTTATGTATTTTTTTAGTATCGCCTGTTATTTAGCATTATTACTGTTTTTATTTTATCAGGATATACCGCTTAGTTTAAAAGTTATTACGTTTTCTTTACAATAAGTAATTGGAAGAAAAAAAATTCGATAAAAAATTAAAAAAAAAACTCAAAAAAAATTTGACCTATTTTTTGTCGATAAAAATAGGTCTAGTTTCATCTATTTTCATATGTACACTTTAACGTGACTCACACTGTATATTAAAACTCAAAGGTGACTGACTGACTGACATGACATAGTGATCAATCAACGCACAGCCCAAACCACTGGACGGATCGGGCTGAAATTATGACGTAGGCATTCGCTAAGAAAGGATTTTACGAAACTCCACCCCTAAGGTGGTAAAACATGATCCACGCGTACGAAGTCGCGGGCGACCGCTAGTTATTTATATTTGTCTAGTTTTGTAGCTTTACATCATCAAATAATTTTCATGTGAGGTACCTAATGCAGTTCACACAAGCCGATCCGGCCACATGAGTCGTAGACTTTCGACAAGTTATTAAAAGTCATAGAAATAGGTACAAGTCGTCGACATGATTCTTTTGAAATAAATCCCCCGATACTAAGCCGCCAGGCTGTCGGTCAGCTTGGTGTGTAGAGTTCTTGAAAGTATAAAGAAACTCTATTTATATTTAAAGCATAAATCATACTGACTATATCATAAAAGCAAAAACACAAATAAGAACTTTTATGTACAAATCTTTATTGTTTTTAAAACAGCACAGCCAACAATCAATGTAACAAGTTGTAAAGAGTGATAAGAAATAGTCTAAGTGCTCAACAATATTGAAAGTGGTTACACAAACAACCTTTTGAGATCCTTAATCTTGAACTGTTGAAGTTTTGCCTATTTGAATTCCCTGGGCCGAAATCTAGAACGGCTGAGGTAAACAGAAGCTAGTATAGTTTTTTTTTTTTTTATCCACAACGAGGAAGCTCTTGGCCTGTATCTCACCTGATGGTAAGTGACGATCAGGCCGAATGTGGAAGCGAGCTTCACCCGGAATCCTCAACCACGGAGGAACTGGCTATCTTACCTCTAACTGTCGGAACACAATAATGCTGTTAACAATGTTGTTATGGTGGTAGCTAGCCAGGCGGACTTAGAACAAGCCCTACCACCAACCAAACCGAACAGAAAAATCTGCCCCCACTGGGAATCGAACCCGGGACCTCTGCGTCTGAAGCAGGTGGTCTAACCACTAGACCACAGAGGCGGTTAAAGTTAGCTGCATTAGACAGAGACTTTAATACAACTGGATAAGGCTCAGAATGTAATGGAAGGTCTATGCTTAAATTATAATCCTGTGAACTAGGTATGTATTGTAAAAGTTGCTTTAATCTTAGTTATTGTTGAGCTCTAAAGTTTGGGATACACAGTCTAAATTTAATTATTGGTTAATAGAAAACAGATGTCTTGATAATATGAGTCATTTCATCCAAATGTACTTTACACTGAATAAAATAATTACCCATTTGAAACTTATACCAAAATAATACTATCAATTTGTCAATTTTACAATCTTTCAAGAAGAATGCGTATTTACATCTTAAAGGCTGGCAACGCACCTGTAACACCCCCGGACCTAATGGATGGCGGTAATTTTACCGTCAGGTGATCCGTCTGTTCGTTTGCCTCCTGTCCCATAAATAAAACATTAATTAATAGCAAATAGGTTTAATTTTGGCAATGGGCAGGGCATATAGTACGCAGAACTGACGGCCGATGGTAGGAGTGGAGGCCACGTACCGGAAAGCGCAGCGTAGGACGTCCACCCACAAGGTGGACCGACGACCACATAAAGGTAGTGAGAAGGCGCTCGATGCAGGCCGCCACCAACCGGCCATTGTGGAAATCATTGGTGGAGGCCTATGTTCAGCAGGGGACGTCCTATGGCTGAAATGATGATGATGATAGTGACGAGGTTTAATTTTTCCGTGGAATAGTCTAAAGTAAAGTACCTATTAAGCTTAGTTCCAAGTACTTGTATTAAGCAATCCCAAACCAAATCCGTCCCTCAACTGTCTTTCAATCTGTTTTCGATCAAATATTTGTTTTATGCTACAGTCCTAAAAACAATATGAAAATGTAAAAACATCGAAAACCGTAGAATCAAAAACATTGAAATTTGACAGTTGATGGACGGATTTGGAATAAGATTGATAGCAACCCGGCAATAGAGTGTAGCCCTGAATCCAATTAAATTCACAAAGCAGGACTGGTAGACGTTTCTGCTAAGGAGATTATGTGGTCTAAGCCTAACTTACGTAAGCGTAGTAACAGGTGGTAAGATAGCTAAGCCCAATTTAATTATCTTATAGGGCTATTTGTAGCTTTTGGTTAATGTGGATTGACCGAAATAACTTTTGATTTCCTCTTAGGCAGACGTCCGTGACCGACGACGGCGATGCGTACGAATATTTTGTGTAAGTGGTAATAACAAATTACTAATAATATTTTTTTAAAAGATCGTAATTTCAGTATGACTTTTTCTTTATATTGAAAGTATTTCATTCAAACATCGGTAAAGTTTTGACTGTCAATGACGATACAAAACTATAAAAACGTCTCTCATAGACTCAGCTTAAGTCCTCGCCCAGCAGTGGGACTTTCCACGCCGTATTTCACAAGCCCATGTCAGTCGCATATTGCATGTCCACCGACGCGACGTTTGATGCCATTTTGCAACAAAAACAAGCTGACGTAAGCTGCAACTACACCCGAGCGAACTATGCTGTGGCTGATCTATGAAAGGATGGATGAGGTACCATTCACGGTCTTTGAGTAACCTTAGGGCGTTTTCTGACTTGACACGCATATTGAGTCTGAGCCGCGCCAATCAGAACCGCTCCACTGAAATACAGGGTGTCCCAAACACAATGGATAACCCTGTAACCATCGATAGGCCTCGCCGTGGTCTCCTTAACGTCCAATTTTGACCCCAGTAAAAATATCACCGTTTTCAAGATTTTTAAGTTTTTGTGCATTTTTAGAAAAGTGCCACCTGCGATTACTTTTTCTCATGCCATTTCTTCAAATGAGGATACTTTTAAATCTAGCTTTTTTCCTTATCACAAGGGATAGTTGGGCTATTCAAAGAAAAGATTAATGGAAAAGTATAGGCGCTCGGTAAGCTTTTGGTACCGCGTATGCCGAGCGTGTTGATGTCGTGCCGCTGCCGCGCCGACAAGTCAGAAAACGGCCTTAGTCTACGGGAATATTCCCACCTCTCGTTCCCACCGCTGCAACTCCTGTGTAGCTTCTACAGCTTGACCGCCAATAAAACCCAACCAGTGAAGGTCAAGTTTGTCCCGGGGAAAAGTCAAACTGTCATTGGACCCGCAACGAAATTAATCAGAAGAACATGGGAGGACTTTGAAACTTTGAAGCCCTCCTTCTACATTAGTCTGTTGTCTGTCCACCTTGTGGTTGGACGTCCTACGCTGTGCTTGCCGGAATGTGATAGGAAGGAAGGTGCTAGATGCAGGCCACTTACAACCGGTCAATTTGGGAATATCATCGGGAGACACCTATGTTCAGCAGTGGACTGAAATGAAGATGGTGATGATAGAGAAGGTAGCGAGGGGATTTAATGATTACTGAGCTTTGTATGACCCATACATCCTTAAATATTACCATGACGAAGGTAAATGCGATAAAAATCAGAATGGACGATACATTTTTGTTAAAAAATAGCCTTTATTATAACGAGATAAGATACCAGTGTTTAGTTTTGACATTGGTACGTCCTTTCAAATGGATTCTATTACCTAAATGATAATGAAGGGCAAACCAGGATAGTGGTGAAAGCTCTGAATATCCATTACCCTCAGACTAATTAATTATTATAATCATTCTTGGAATTCAATCTCTACAAATATCGAACGCTAGATTAACTTTATCTGTTATAGGTTCACGCCTAAATTCCTTGAATAGACAGATGTAATCTTCTCTCAATGATTCATGATGGAGATATGAAAATTTTACATTAATAATATCCGCATAAAATAAAGTATTTTTAATCATTGCTGAAGGTAATAGGTACTACTCATAAAGACACAAAAAAGCTGCAAAATCAAAACATAAGCTGTTTACCTTCTCATAAACATGTTTTGGATTTGACCAAGCTAGAAAAACCTTCCTGTTCTTCGAAAAAAAGTGGATCAGATAAAAATATCCTCCATATTTCGTAGATAAACCCAGACGGTCACCTTACCACTCCATAACACCTGCTATAACGGCGCGAGTGTCGCATCAACATGACAAAAGACAAAGGCCCATTAAGGGAACACAAGTTTATCTCTTATGTCGCGGAAAAATTACTGCAATAACACTTAAAGCGGGCGAGTAAGGGTGACGCTACACAGCGACGTCTACGAGGCCTTTTGTAGAACTTAACTGTGCTGTAATCTTATCAAAAAGATAATTTGATAAGAGGTGAGACGTTTTCTGATTCTGAAAGATGTCTGCTGGAGATTTGGGTGCGTTTGGAATGTAGCAATGTGTTGATGATATATTCATAACAAAATTAAGGCATTCCCTGAAAATAATAAAGCTATTAAATTGTACCTACGTTAATCACAAGAACTGCAAGAAGATGGAAAAGATTGCCTGTCAATTAATATTATATTGATTTGTAATAATTATTGTTAAAACGGTTTGAATAAAGAGGGACAGAAAGAAGGTCAATATTTATTAATCCATTGTAAAATTCGTCTCTGTGTTTAGATGGTTAGAGAATCAGAAGCCACCCCTTAGAAACAAAGCGAAAAAAAGTCTGGACTATTCGTTCGCGTGTACTGCACTGTAGTTGAGCCTTTACTCGTTTTTGTTTACGATAATTCGCTTCTGGAGCCGGCTCAAAGGGAATTTTAAGCCGCATTCGTTAGTCCCTTTCGCAGAGTTCGGCGGCTGATTGCGTCGGTCAAACGTTCGGCGATTGTCGCGTTGTCTCTTAATCAAAGTGCGGACGGCACAAGACAAAAATTGGGCCTCTTAGGTAGTTTAAATAGGGATGAAATTGCTCGCAGAATTGCTAATATCAAGTGGCAGTGGGCGGGGCACATAGCTCGTAGAGACGATGGCCGTTGGGGCAGGAAAGTTCTCGAGTGGCGACCACGGGCTGGAAGACGTAGCGTAGGCAGACCTCCTACTAGGTGAACCGACGATCTGGTAAAGGTCGCGGGAAGAGCCTGGATGCAGGCAGCGCAGGACCGTTCATTGTGGAAAACCTTGGGGGAGGCCTTTGTCCAGCAGTGGACGTAATTTGGCTGAAACGAACGAACGAACGAAATTGCCACAAAAATGACTGGTCTGCTGTCTACTGTACGTTAAATTATGGCAGAATGAAGACATACTTTTATTGCCGCAAAAAAAAAGAATATAGGTGTAATAAAATACTTCTTGTGTCTACGCATTAATGATGATTAATCCTTCAAGCTCCGTGAATCTAGACACAATAGATAATCAATTATTACGCGGTAGCCGGCTACTGCTTGGGGGCTGAGAGGTTAAAAGTCACAAATTTTTCAATGAAGATGACGTGCTCCCGCAACGTAAGCTTATTCATAAAAATATCTACATTAGAAACCAGTAGTGTCACGATGACTCGTCGTCTGCTACTGTGAGGAGTCGGCTAGGAACTTTCACATTTAAATAGCGTAACGATTCAGCACACCTTGTTATCTCACTATACCTATACAGGGTGTTAGGTAAATGGGTATATGAGCCGACACAGCCCATGTTAATATGGGCATATAAATGGTATGGTGAAGTCAGAAATTTGATATCATCATTTTAATTTTTTTTTCATACAAAATAAATTTTATAAAATCCGATTTGTATGAAAATTGAAATAGTTAAAATGAAGATATCAATTTTCTGACTTCACCATACCATTTATATGACCATGTTAACATGGGCTAGTGTCGGCTCATAATAATATACCCATTTACCTAACACCCTGTATAATGGACAATTTAAAGAATAGCGTAACGATTCAGCACACCTTGTGATCTCACTGTACATATATTATGTAATGGACAATTTGTTAAAGCCTTGTAGAGTTGAACATCACATCCTTTTCCATTAGCACATCCACGTCGGCGGCCATATTTCAAATTTCGCTCCCGCTAGTGCCTATCTAACCCATTAATTATGGCCGACCGATATGCCGCAATTACACAGGCTTTACACTTAGCTATGCGCTTTGTAATGACCATTTTTGTTGGGATATTGTGATGGAAACAGTATTTGAATTTACGATAATATCATCAACATCATCATTTTAGTCATAGGACGTCCACTGCTGAACATAGGCCTCCCCTAATGATTTCTACAATGGCCGGTTGGTAACGGCCTGCATCCAGCGCCTTTCTGCTACCTTTATGAGGTCGTTGGTCCACCTTGTGGTCCTACGCTGCGCTTTCCGGTACGTGGCCTTCGCTCCAGAACCTTGCTGCCCCACCGGCCGTTCTGCGTATACTGTATGCCCATTATATGACTCAGTTCATTTAGTCTCTTCTACAGGAACACTCCAATTTGCGAATTACAAATGGAAGATTTTGCTTACATTCCCCACGCTGTCCAGACGGGTTGGAAATTGATTATTACTAAGATTATTATTCATTATGTATCATTTTATGTCTATTATGTTTGCTTGGATGATGCAAAATGCACTTTTTCATATCTCAGGTAACTGGAGGTGGACATCCTCTCCAGAACTTTTCTGCTCCAACGGCCTTTTAAAACTTACATTCCTCAAAACAAAAAGTCTCAGAAGAAACCGGTTGGATTACGGGGAAAGCTTCCGAAAATTTCAGAGCATAGGCCACGTATCGTTTGAACCTACGTTTTTTACTCGCGTATCGCTCGGCGGCGCTAGACTTGATGAATTGGATGCTCCGAAACGAATTCGTGACCGAAAACGAATCCATTCGGTGTGTAAACAGAGCGCCTCGGGGCAGCGAAAAAAAATCGATCAAGTGTGAGTCGATCGAACATATTAAGGGTTCCATACCTACATTATCATCATTATAATCAGGTCATTTAGTCTCCTTTGCAGGAGCACGGTCTAATTTAACAAAGGTAAATGGAATGGAACACGTAGCGTGGGCAGGCCTCCTACTAGGTGGACCGACGATCTGGTAAAGGTCGCGGGAAGAGCCTGGATGCAGGCAGCGCAGGACCGTTCATTGTGGAAAACCTTGGGGGAGGCCTTTGTCCAGCAGTGGACGTAATTTGGCTGAAACGAACGAACGAACGAAATTGCCACAAAAATGACTGGTCTGCTGTCTACTGTACGTTAAATTATGGCAGAATGAAGACATACTTTTATTGCCGCAAAAAAAAAGAATATAGGTGTAATAAAATACTTCTTGTGTCTACGCATTAATGATGATTAATCCTTCAAGCTCCGTGAATCTAGACACGTCAGCAGCGGACGTCATTTGGCTGAAACGAAAATGGACGAATTGACCTTCACTCTCCATGCTAATCAGAAAGGTTGAGGGGAATCCCTACCAATGATCACTTATTATTTTGTGAACCTGTTTATGCAATATTTTTCTTAAGATACAGCTGCGCTAGTAGAAGATAGACGAATAGCAGAGGCATATTAATAGACACCTTTTATGTACGGAACCCCAAAAGAAGAAAATATCGTTTCGCCGATCCCCGAAATGTCGAACAGACGTTTTGTTTGTAACTGTTGCGGGAAACTGCAATTCCTCCGATCAGAATACCGGAATTAAAATATGATAAAAAGAATAAGACAAGAAAATACTACATTTTTCTTTGTCTAGTATTTATTGTAACAAATATTAATGAGTGTGAACACCATGGTGGCAAACTATCATCATCATTTCAGCCACAGGACGTCCACTGCTGAACATAGGCCTCCCCCAATGACTTCCACATCGCACCTTCGGCCTGCATCCAGCACCTTCCTACTAACTATATCAGGTCGTCGGTCCACCTTGTGGCAGACTATAAGAGCCGCTAAAGTCATCTAGGTAACATGATGGACGAGTATCATCCATCTGAAGTATGAAATCACTACATTTGGAACTAAAAGGCAGATTGAAAACTGCAAATGAGATTTTCTGGGAAAAAATAGTTTTCTAATTGAAGTTTCCCATCTGGCAATTGAATCCAGGCCTCCAGAGCCAGAGACTAGGGAGGCTTTAAGATTAACATAATCTATATATATAAAAGAAAGTCGTGTTAGTTACACCACTTATAACTCAAGAACGGCTGAACTGATTTAGATGAAAATTGTCAGGGAGGTAGTTTAGAGCCAGGAGAAGGACATAGGATACTTTTTATCCCGTTCGAAATTTAAAAAGAGTCTGCTTATTTATTGCCATTAAGGCGGAACAAAGTTCGCCGGGTCAGCTAGTAATGAATAAATAATACGAATACAAGACACAAAACAACTTTATGTTCAATTTTTCATTTCTCATTTTAGATGGAGTTTAGATAAGATTATATCTTCGCAACAACTTCTCTGCCTCCTTTACAAAAAGAAAACACGTGATTCAGCATAGGCATGTTAAATATTTTCAACTAGCTTTTTCCCGCGACTTTGCCCGCGAGAATTTCTGTCAGTCACATACTGGTAATTCATGTACAACAAATGTCATCTAAATCGTATCAGTGCCCACGCTAGGTGGACCGACGATCTGGTGAAGGTCGCGGGAGGTGCCTGGATGCGGGCAGAGCAGGCCTTTGTCCAGCAGTGGAATTCATGTGGCTGAAACGACGGCGTATCAGTGATATAATTTCAAAAAAGGGAATAAGTCAGACAGACTTCCTTCCACATTCACAATATTAGTACAGATTCTTCAAAACTTCCCCAAAATATAAACCTTATTTGCTCCTAATAAAGTGCCCCTATTGAACGCACATAAAATCCATACCCCTTTGTCTGGGGGGTTAAAAAACGTTCTTCCCCATACAGTAACGGCAGCACACTATCACGTAATAGGTGTACTAAAACAAGAACAAACAAGCTCATATTTACGTCGTCCATAATGGAAATAGAGGCAGAAGTCTTTCGCCCGTATTCACAAACATTACTATGAGGTCTCACAGTGCGCGTGGACACAGGGTGACACACGTACCAATCACAGAGCTGTGCTGTTAATTTTCTGAGGAGTTGATATCAGCAGTTTGTGGTTCATTAAGACTCAACTGAAGTCAGAATCCTCAGATTGGGACTTCAATCGTTACAACCCACACAATAGAGTAAATAAAAGTGCGTGTCGTGCCACGCGCAGTGTAGGGTTCCGTAGTTGTCCGTCGTTAACACAGTATTTTCATAAGCAAGCAATTACTTCATCTAAACTTTTAAACAGACTCTACCGATCATATTCTACCTCTATATTGTACCTACAACTTCACTTGGCTAAAAAGTAAGAAAACTCGAAATAGCCACAATAAAACTACACGAGGATCGTAATAAAAGGAATTGTGGACATAATACTATGATTTACAAGCTTTCCCCGGACAATTCCCGATTTGGCGCGATAAATGAAGAATTATCCCGGTTCCCGCCGGGATTATCATAAAAAAACAGTTAGGGTGTGTTATGAGGACATTTGTGAACATACATTCGGTTACGCATAACTTTTGGTTTGAGTTGAAGTTTCATCGATTGGGACAACAGTGGTCAGGGTTGCCGCACGTTTGTGATTTAGTGTTTTTGATTCGAAGAAGCATATTTGAGAAAATTATGTAATGTTCGTTTTAAATAAAAACATATTGAAGAGGTATCTGGTTTGTGTGTCAGTAACAGCTTTTAACTTCAGTTTTTTTATTCCTACGAGTACATTTACTTACTATTAGAGGCTGGTAGATCTATTATCATAAATAAAACACTGCATATTTAACTTTCACATTATATTGCCCCATTTTAAATACAATTCATCACTTAGCACAAAAGCGCGCGGTTCCGTCCGCGCGCGTATTCTGACGTCTTTTTTTTTGTGCATGACAAGGCAGGTATTTGACCACAATCGCACGTTTCTAGGCTGACATTGACATTACTTACGTCACCTTAACAGCAGCTCATTGACTATAACGATATAGATGACCCACGCTGAACTGTCCCACCAAACTCAATGACAGGGGGGCGCTACCATCGTTCAACTATATGGTTTCCAACATGGCAAAAATCGGAACCAGCGATCCGGTATTGACAGTGGCGCCCCGCTGTCAATGTCATGCATAGGACAGTTCAGTATTTTGGAACTATACCGATATTCTAACGTTACATTTATTTTTCACAATTAAACAATAGGTACCCATCTGGTTTATGTGACAGTAACAGCTTTCTGCTACAGTTTTTTTAACCTTCGAGTACATGTACCTACGTTTTGTTTTAAGGACCACAAAGAAATCTTGTAAAAAAGAAAACTGTAACAGAATATGTAATAAGTCTTAGCCCACTTGGGGTCGTGCGTAACACCCAATTTCATGAAAGTCAAGTTTTAGGTATTTTTTACATCCCAGAATAATACAGCTGTGATATTCTATGTGAGATTATGAGTACGTAACTAAAAGTTAAAAAGCCTAGATGTGAAAAATAATCTAATCTTCTAAATATATAAAAGGAGAAACTGACTGACTGACTGACAGATCAACGCACAGCCTAAAAGGCTAAACGTAGGCACTTGAAATTTGGAAGGGACGTAGTTTAGGTACCGTTGAGGTGCACTAAGAAAGGAATTCCCGAAATTCCCACGGGAACGGGAATTAGCGGGAAAATCCTTTTGTATGAAAAATGTAAACCGCTTAAGTTAGACGCTTGAAATTTGGTATGTAGGTACCTTAGTAAACTTAAAGCTTAGGTACAACAGGATATCGTAAATTCCCACGGGAACGGGAGTTAGCGGGAAAAAACATTTGTATGAAAAAAATCTAAACCGCTTAAGATAGATGAAGGGGGTAAAACGGGATCCACGCGTACGAAGTCGCGGGCGGCCGCTAGCTATCATCTATCTATCTATCTATATAAATAAAAATGAATTGATGTTCGTTAGTCTGATTATAACTCGAGAACGGCTGGGCCGATTGAGCTGATTTTGGTTTTAAAATGTTTGTCGTAGTCCAGGGTAGGTCTAAACGGTGAGTAAATACGCGCGAGATATTGTTTTTCTGTGACAGACAAAATTCCACGCGGGCGAAGCCGCGGGCGGAAAGCTAGTAAAAATATAATTGTACTTTATAAAAGCTCTTTGAAGAAAGCTTTGCTTTTCTTCTGTAAGAAACTGTTGCGCAAAAACGACGATATGAAATTAATTTCATAGCTTACACTAATTGAAACTCTTGAGAAAAATATGAAAGTGTTTACTTTGCGTATTATTTAGGAGTCAAAAAAGTTTTAAATGATTTAAAACTAAGATTGATTTTTCAATATTAATTCCAGAGCTTTGAAATTAATATTTGCATAGACAGACTTTGATTTGAGGGTTTGTTTTCCTATACTTTACATTCATACATGAAATTCACTGATTTCCATACTTACTTCTCTTTTTCTTCGTTTAAAGATTTTTTCATATCGTAATTTTTGCGATCTAAAGTATACATTCCTTTGTAAAAATAATTCTTAATCAAGATATTGTCTATGAAAATAAAGGTGGGACTGCTATCAAGAGGCACTTTTCATTAAAAATAAATTATCTAAACATACCTATAAGATTGCCTATTCCGATGTTTTTCAGTTACCCACGCCTTATAAAGAAAATTCTTTCCTATTTAGTATAAACCGTTTTATTAAAACATTCCCAGACAATGCTTACAAGATAATTTACTCACCACTTTACATACACATTCGGCACTGAAACGTAAAATTATGCAATTCTCGCGCGCCCATATTTCCTCCCCATAAAAATCTAAATAGGGTGGCAAATAGGGCATGAATATCGGAATCTCGGAATCTCGTAATATCGGAATCTCGGAAGATGAGATCCGATATTACAATTCCGATATTGAGCGACCCAATATCGTAATATCGGAATCAGATAAAGGTTTTAATTGAGACTTTAAACAAAGCGTTTAAACGCGCCAGAACCTGCTACAAAGCTCAAAGTACATAATTGGCAAAGACCAATGATTTTCTCATGTCTCTCAACATCACTTTTTGTCCCACTGCAAATAATTACTAACCATAAAATGTTCTAAAACAATTTTAGCACTTACCGTACTTGGTCTTAGCAATTAAAAACGACATCTCAACTCCCTTCCAAACATTAATAAAATTGGACTATGGGCCGTCAGTTCTGCGTACTATGTGCCCTGCCCATTGCCACTTCAGCTTGCTAGTCCGCCGGGCTATGTCAGGTCAGCGACTTTAGTTCGTAAATAGGGCTTCTCATTTCTGATTCGAACTCGTAAAGAAACACCAAGCACAGCCCTCTTCATAGCACGCTGTGCAACTTTGAGAGGCCACGTTTCCGAGCCGTATATTATCACTGGTAACACACATTGTTTGAATACTTTCGTTTTTGTAACATGTGACTTGAATGACTCTACAAATCGTTCCGCCAGTATTGGTTGAAGGAGTAAAAGTTTGTTTGATACCTGTTTTACAAAAACACTTAAATTCTTTGCTAGTCCATTTCCATAATTGGCCCATTATCAGTTATCAATGATTACCCTGAACACACAAAATGGTTTTAAATACTTCAATTTTATAATTTTAAGAAGTGCTATTTTGTAATAAATTAAAGATTTTGATTAAAATCATTATTTTACTGTATACAATCGAGAAATTATACGAATATAACCAAATATTTAAAATTTATAACACAAACTCAATTCCGATATTAATATCGGAATTCCGATATTGAGATCTAATATCGGAAACCAATATCGGAATTGAAAACCTTCCGATATTACATGCCCTAGTGGCAAACATCGCAGAGAAAATGCCATAAAGCACGAACAATACGCCGCACACATGTTTGCGCACACACACTTACGCAAATGAGCATCTCAAACTGCTACGAGTCTATTACACGAGGAATTCGCGAAGAAAAAAAGTCAGACAACAGAAATGACATTTATCTAATTACGGGATCGAGATAAGGATGTGGGGGGAGGGGAGGGGATTCTGAAGCTGTGCTACCGCAGTCGGCTGGAGGCTGCTGCGCCGATCGGTTGGTCGAAACGCTCCGACCGCTCTTGCCCGCGCAACTCGAAACTTTTGATGTGTGTGCAGTGTGCTGTGCAATGATAAGTGATTGTGTGACTAATACTTAGTTGCGGCAAAATGACCGTGCTACTCGTGTTCGGACTTTTTGTTGGTGAGTCTTTTTAATTTTAGATTAAGTGGAATTTTAAAATCTTGAATAAAAGTGCATTTTATGGCGCTACGGATTGTAGCAGTGCTACGAAGTTTCGATACTACGGTTTTCTAAAACAATTATTAACAAATCCGGGTATTCATAATGGCTACAGGTTAATGGTAGTGCTACTAGCTGTTTTGTAGCAAGAGTACTTATTGAGATGACTACGAAATTGTATTGCGTTGAACTAAATTGTATTATAACTACGAAAGCATTTAGTTAGTACGTTTCGAACTATGGGAAATTGTGTGATTATTGAGAACGAAAAATCGGGTTAGAATTTTGTAACACAGTGGGAGAAAGAGAAGGAGTTTTGTGAAATAATTAATCATCTTTTTCTTTAATTTATTTTATATCTTCGGTTAATTGTTTAATAACGTAACGCGGGAGCCCCGTATCATTGATACGGCTGATACGGCAGCTACGCCTCTGGTAGGGTTTGTCATTATGAGCCATATTCATACTTCAAAGACGAATTAGTCTCAAACTAGACATCATCATCATTAGCCATACGACGTCCACTGCTGAACATAGGCCTCCCCCAATGCTTAAACTAGTGCGTTCGTTCGTTTCAGCCGAAAGACGTCCACTGCTGGACAAAGGCCTTCCCCAATCTTAAACTAGTACTTAAAGAACCATGTTGTTCTCAAATTAGGATCGCTTAAGGTTTTCTAGTATTAGGTCGTTATATTTTCCAGATAAATGGACTCTACTATATTTAATCTTCGGCTAATTCCATGTGGATTTAGATAAAAGTAGCCTAACGAACTAGCTAATTTGCTGTTACGTTTTAACTAAAAGTTTCATCAAAATCCGTTCTGTGCAGAAGTACATAACCAACATCCAAACATCTTCACAAACTTTTGAGTCCCATAAACTACCATATAATATTTATTGTTATTGAATTATAGAACAATAGTGAACGAAGAAGATATTTTTGTACTAGCGGCCGCCCGCGACTTCGTACGCGTGGATCCCGTTTTACCCCCTTCATCTATCTTACGCGGTTTAGATTTTTTCATACAAATGTTTTTTTCCGCTAACTCCCGTTCCTGTGGGAATTTTGCAATATCCTGTTGTAACTAAGCTTTAAGTTTACTAAGGTACCTGCATGCCAAATTTCAAGCGTCTAACTTAAGCGGTTTAGATTTTTCATACAAATGTTTTTTCCCGCTAACTCCCGTTCCCGTGGGAATTTTGCAATATCCTGTTGTAACTAAGCTTTAAGTTTACTAAGGTACCTGCATGCCAAATTTCAAGCGTCTAACTTAAGCGGTTTAGATTTTTCATACAAATGTTTTTTCCCGCTAACTCCCGTTCCCGTGGCAATTTTGCAATATCCTGTTGTAACTAAGCTTTAAGTTTACTAAGGTACCTGCATGCCAAATTTCAAGCGTCTAACTTAAGCGGTTCAGATTTTTCATACAAAACGATTTTCCCGCTAATTCCCATTCCCGTGGGAATTTCTAAGTATCCTATAACCTGCCCAGGAGTATGAAAAATAATTGTACCAAGTTTCGTTAAAATCCGTCGAGTAGTTTTTGTTTCTATAAGGAACATACAGACAGACAGACAGACAGACAGACAGACAAAAATTTTACTGATTGCATTTTTGGCATCAGTATCGATCACTAATCACCCCCTGATAGTTATTTTGAAAATATACTTAATGTACAGAATTGACCTCTCTACAGATTTATTATAAGTATAGATTTCTTTAAATAAGTCAAGTGAAGACGCAGTGAAAACTGAATTTACATCTAAATAACCGGAACCCAACGTACGCGGTAGTAAACTTTACTATACAATAGGGTTGGCGATTCTTATAGGTAACTGAAGAATCTAATTTTACGTTTTCAATCGATGCCTAAAGAATGTCACTAACACTGTTTCCTGTATGGAATTGTCTGAAGAAATTTTAAACAGAAGGAATACTTTTTGTATTGTATTTAATAATATCATTTGTTAGATTAGTTTGTGTTACCTAACTGTCACTTAAATTTTCGATTAAATCTGTATGTATATTAAAGTCTGTTTCGTATTCATAATATTGAACCTTTTAGAGGAATGGCCATCCCTACTGCAAAACTGTAAAGTAAATTACGTCTTTCTGCAGGAACCGAATAAAACCATGCAAATAAAAATCGATCATTCAAATCCACTGAAGGCGCCACAATGTAATAAGAACAAACTTCCGCGCATTCAAAGCCTTGCAAATCCAGATTCCTGTATAATTTGTTGATAGATTCTCCAGCTAGTGATGGGATCACGAATGTTTTGAATCGATAAATCCAATGTCTGCGTACGAATTAATACGAATGTGTTATTGACTAGACAGTATGACCAATTAATGGGTGATTAAATAAAAATAATTAATTCTACTGCTCAAGTGCAACATTTCTGTTTCCTCTACAAGATTTCACTATCGTATTATTAAAGTACTTATGGATAAGAATAAATTATTTATGAAAGTGATAAAAATATTTAGGTACTTAATGATGCATCGAATTGAATTTTATAATAGTTGGAACCATTCAATCAATTGATACGCAATTGTGAAACGAATATATTCCTTACTTATTCTAGATAGTTCTTTAACATTAGATGAGCTGTAATTCAGTAAGATTACTCTTGCAATTCAAAATTTGATATATGACTCTGTATTTCATTTAGAATTCAATTTGCCGAACGTAAATCTGGGATTACGAGTCCAATACACTAAAATTACACAACGCTGTCATAGGCAAAGATCCTTTAATATCTTTCTCGTATGGCCCGTTGAGAATATTGTTATGGTTAAGCTCTATACGTCCGATCCGGTTAGTTCTTTTCGATTTAGATTCTGCCTAGAGCATAGTCACTTATTTGAATTTTGTTTATTTGAAAGAAAGAAAGAAAGAAAAATATTTATTCGATGCAAGTAGGTACACAGCAAGATAATAACTAAAACTAGACAACAGAACGTCTACAAGCACCAAAATGACATCAGCTCAGTATACGCCGTGACGGCAAAGAGCGCATCACGACCACTGGTATTTATATTAACTGGCAGACAGTTTGTTGCGGCGCTTCTTCTCAGCACTTGTCAAATGTTGGTCGAAGCGCTGGCAGGGTAAAAAGATTATGTAAAAAGATTATGAGACATGTAGAGGCTCCTTAAGAGCAAAATATTTGACGATTTGTAAGCACTATATAATAATCTATGCAAATAAAGAAATTTTGACTTAGACTTTGACTTTGAATGGAGCCAATATTGGCTGCCAGTAATTTGGAACTCATCATCATCATACAAGCTATTTTAGTTTACTATTAGACGTAAATTTATTGCTAAGAGCGCCATAATGCACGATATCCTGCTATATTCATCCAGTTATTAGCTATCTTCTGGGGCCATCGGTCCATCGCGCAAGAAACAAAATAAGTGTCTTGAACTGAAAACTCTACAACGTGAAATTGTCTATTGTTCAGCAAAAGTACAAAAGCTAAAAACATAGAGAATGGACTTAAAAATATGCGAAAACAAAAGAATGAACTCAGTCGGAGTCAATTTATTTCAAAACACGGATAAAGTTCTGTCCTTCTTCAAATGAAACAGGAAAATAATTTCAGCTGTTTCACGTAATTATGGGCCATTGTAATTTAGTTGTACTTGTAAATAAATATTGTGACACATTTATTTGTTATGTACAATAACGATTCACGTGCTCTTCGAGAAACCAATCAGGTAACGAAATTTTCCACGGCCTAGGCGATAAAATAGGTGTTGGCATCGGACTGCTTAGAGATAGCAACGAAATGTTTATTTAATAATACTAAAAAGGTAAAGTATGCCATGGAACTGGCCATCAAAATGATGTACCTACATGAATAACTTAAAAAAAAATCGTTTACAATTTTCAAATATCGAATCGACTCAGATGACATTTGCTCATCGCTATCGAGCTAACCCTTTAGGAACGCGTTTTAATCTATGCTCGTCTCTATGGATACACTTATGGAATGAAACCCTACGGGGAAACTTTCTTGTGAGTGAAGATCAAACGTTCCTAGAATGAATGTGAAGTGAATGGCATCTTTGTATGGGTCTACCGAAGGTATTACAAGATCTAGCCGATACCTGAAATGCTAATTTAATACGGAAAATCTAGGATTCAGCGAAATAGAGAAATGTAGAACTAGGGTCGGCTAGGTATCGATGGATCCTATTCAGTGAGCTTGCTAATGTGTCGGCCTTTTTGTTCTTGGCATTTGATGAGGGTGTTAGATATTGAGATAGGTTGAAGCTAAAACGGTAACTTGAGATATGTGGGTTACCTATGTAAAATACTTTGATAGGTTGTTAACAATACCCACGTTTAGAACCTTTTCAAGGCGAGAGTGAATACTCGTAACAAAATAATTGTGTAAGTTTATCTCTTTTCTATAATTATCCAACACAAAAATACGTTTTGCAAAATAAATTTGCTCTGACTTAGGTTGGTAACAACTGATGCTTAAATTCAAACACTTTTCTTTCCCGAGCATTATAATCCGGACCTCTTTAATGAGCACTACAGGGAAAGTATGTACCACACTCTAGACTGCATTTCACTTAACATCAGGTGCGATTGCGGTCAAATAACTGCCTTGTTATGCATAAAAAAGTTGGTGGTGAACGTGATCAGTTTTCTTGTTACATTTTAATTAAGTTATTGTCTTTGGTTTTACAAAAAATGGCAAGCAGGTGGAATAATTTATCAAAGTTTTTAGTAATTACAAGTCTAGATTTAAAGATCAACAAAGATTTGATCACATACATTCTCACCTGCCAAACTGCAACAATATTCCATCCAAAACTGCATTAAGTGTTAATAAATATGCTCAGCAAAAGTGCAGCGAAGCACTCCGCTCAATACCAATTTAACGGGCCCACTAATAATATTAAAACGTGGCGGAGAACTAAGTAAAATTAAAATTTTCCGCGCGGAGAGGGTGAAATTGATATCGTAATAATTTATGCCTGTAATGGTGGGAACAGACTGGAGTGTAACATGTTACTTTTGGACCGGAAGTATAAGTACTAAGTTTTTTTATGAAGCATACAACAGGTATTTGACAGCTAATAAGTGAGATGTTGTCTAGGATGGTACATATTTACTTGCCATGTAGTGCTTATTGAAAAAGCCCGGATTATAATTCTCGGATTCAAGCTAAAGAATTGTTATAAATAAAAAAATATGTTCTACTGTAACCAATCTAAAATCAGGACAAAAGAATTTTATAAAACGCATTTTTGTGATGGATAAAATAGAAAGAGATAAAACTTACACAAATCTTTTGTTACGAGTATTAATGTGGCTTGTTCATAAAGCACAAACGGAGTGGCAAGCATTGTTTCACTGAAATAATTAGCATACATCTACTTATAGACTATAAATTTACTATTAACTTTTTCTTTTATTTTGAGCTAGTCACTTTATGGGGTCGAGAATCTTTTATTTTAAAACGATTGATAAAACAATGAACATATTTTGACCAAAGCAGATACAATGTCTATGTAAACCACATAGATGATATACGCACATAACAATGACGTCATGTTCTTGGGCCGAATTCGGCGAAACTGGAAAAGAGCAAATGACCCCAGCCAGAGTGCACCTTAAGGTTCAGGCTGTATTTTATAGTTATTACAAGGCACTCTTGACCCGAAAATAGGATACGATGGTGTTCCTGACGTTTGATGACTTGTTTTTAAGGCATCGTATCTTTTTATACTAATTTTAAGGTTTGATTGGCCCAATTACTTAGAGTGTCTGTGTATTTGTATCGTTATTTCCTACATAATTGGTATTTTTAATGTGATTTTTACCTCAATAATAATTGAGTAGTATCTCTATAAATTACTCAGTGAAATAAAACGGGTTTGGTGCTTGACTACTTCTAGTTAACAGTAACAAAAACAATTTCATACCTATAACAAGACCGATGTAGGTACAGGGTTAAACTAATAAGTATTCAATTCGCTACAAATACGAGTTCCTATGTATTTGCGCTGATCCAAAAATGAGCAATTTTGAAGACAACCGTAATAGTTCGTAGATAATTTCTAGCAAATTCAGCTTTGTATCCATCATCTGAACGTTTCAATATCCCGCATGATAACATACGCATGTTTTAGATTGCACTAACTTCAATATTTGTCGGATATTCGACGAAATTGCTAAGTATGTACTTTATGACCGCTTATATCTTTGAAATATCAAGACGTATTAATATTCGAGTTATTGAGGTTAATTGCTGCTGATACTTGGAAAGATATTTAATTAAGAATCAAACGAACTTACCTGTGATGTTTGATATCTAATTATACGAGTGTCTTGACCGAAGATGATTATGTTTTACATGCAGCAGTACCTGGGATGATGCCGTCCTTATCACACTTTTAGAGAATATTTATTTAAAAATATAAGTTTTAAATATAATAAAGTACGTGTTTTGACTCCTCAGCACCGTAGTACATTCCGCGGTCCGCCATATTTCTNACGAAGTATAATTTTACCTTTACTAAGTTTTAGATTTCCCTTGAACAACATTATGGTTGGTAAATGAAAATATTTTGCTAACGCGCTTCTACACCATTATTAAAACCACTTTTGATCTACCGATTCGATAAATTTCATGGTATTTTTTATGTTTCTGACTCGCACAGTTTTCTAGACTATATTAAATTCCGTGAAGGACTTGTTTATAAGTTCGCATGGTATAAGGTAAGCCCTGCTTTCCATTTCGGACGGTACAGACATGTACCGGGCCGGTTCTCCCCTATCCGTCCCCCGGACACGGCCTGAGCCGAGGTCCGAGCCTACCGTGGCGCCCTCAGGCCGCGTCCGTAGTCCCCTCGATCGGGCCCACTAGAGTGTTCCCGCCGTAGGCTGGACTATAGTCCAACACCGCGGTGGGCAACCCTCTAGTTGGGTTCGCCACTGATCGGGCGCCTTATGCGCTCGATACGGCCCGATCGCGAACGTCGGTCTGCGACCGACGCGGACGAGCCTGGGCTTCGCGAAGCGAAGCCCACACTCGGCCTCGTCGGCACGCGCACCGACGATCGCCAAACGGCTAGAGTACCTTCTGTACTCGCCACTCTGCCCGGTGAAGCTGGAAAAGCTCGTTGCCGACCATCAGGGTTAAATCCTCATGGAGAGGATGATCAACTCTGAAGGGCGAACACAACAGATTTTTGTTAGGTTCGAAACGTATGACTTTTGAAACGAGGAGCTTTGACCACAATAGGTACCACGGTAGTAGGTCAGAATGGTACTACTATTATGCCCTTAGCGCCTATTTTTATTTTTTTTTTTTTTTGGTTAAAACTTGAGTTACATTAAATGTGAAAGTATCAATAACTTCGGAAATAGGGTCTAACTCCCAAGATGCATTCGTAGAACATTGGTGATTTTGATTAGTAAATGTACTTGCAAATAAGACGAATTCTGGAATACCAAAAGGTAATGTAATTTCTGTAAATGCGTAGTCTGCTAAATTCATAGTACGTGTCTATATTTGATTGACGAGATTCGAAATCTGTGACCACGTTTTCACACCCAACCACACCAATTCCATAACTCTCGAACAATATTATTTAAATTTGTGTGCTGTATACTACCCCCTTTTTTATTTTTTATTAGGCAATAACCGATGTATTGTCTATTCTTAATAAGTAGTGAGATGCAAATGTTTCAAGATCATAGAGTGCAGCGAGCAATNCTTATGCGCTCGATACGGCCCGATCGCGAACGTCGGTCTGCGACCGACGCGGACGAGCCTGGGCTTCGCGAAGCGAAGCCCACACTCGGCCTCGTCGGCACGCGCACCGACGATCGCCAAACGGCTAGAGTACCTTCTGTACTCGCCACTCTGCCCGGTGAAGCTGGAAAAGCTCCTCAAGCTACCAGCGCGCGTCCCTTCAAAAAAAAAAAAAAAAAAAAAAAAAAAAAAAAAAAAAAGGTAAGTCGTGAGCTCTAACGAGGTCACAGCCAAAGGAACGGGATCTTATGTTCTCAATGCGGAAACTTTGTAACAACTGCACCAACTCAAATGGTAACGGGGTAAGCATCATACATACAAGACTAAGAGCTAGTGAACGTCAGACCTACGTCATTTATAAAAGCTAAAAGTTTGTCAGCGTATGCATCCGATTTTTATTTATTATATTTGGGAAATAATTAGAAGTGGTTTCCCCATCAGACAGACAGTTTTGACAGTTCCAACTCCTTGCCAGATAGTTTTTTTAGAGTAGCTGCCATGATGCACCAATATTATATCCTACTAGCTTTCCGACCGCGGCTTCGCCCGCGTGTAATTTTGTCTGTCACAGAAAAACTTTATCGCGCGCGTCCCTGTTTCAAAAACCGGGATAAAACTATCCTATTTCCTTTCCCGGGACTCAAAATATCTCCATACCAAATTTAATCAAAATCGGTTCAGTGGTTTAAGCGTGAAAGCGAGACAGACAGACAGGGTTACTTTCGCACTTATAATATTAGTATAGATATAGTATAGATATTGGGAGCATACGTTGACAAACTTTAAGCTTTTATAAAATGACGTACGAGTAGGTCTGGCGTTCACCAGCTCTTAGTCTATACGGGACCGCTCACAAATTGCCACTTGAGTGTGCAACAAAAAGCGATTTGACAAACACGTTCGTGATATACGTTTGGGTAATCCTTGAAACTTGTAATTTATTTTGGGAAACATATCGTTGAAATACTGAAGTGAAATTACATTATTCTGTCGCTTCCAAGAAAACTACTCAAAGCCTGAAATAGGAATATGAATGTAATAGGAAATAAATTACGCGCTCTATTTTAGTGATATGGAGCGTATGACACATTTTTTATGTGTATTTTCGTCAAAATGTTAAAATCTGATGTATTAAATCTACTCTATTAACTTTTCACCACTAACTTTTGTTAAATCCAGTGAAGTAACGTCATATGTGATGTTTCTTATACTAAAACGGACTGCTCGTAGCAATTTTCAAAGTAAAAAGCCCTCCATTAGCTATGCATAGTATCATTTAATTCGTCCTACGCAAGCTTCTCAATGCACTTGAAGGCATTTGCATAACAAAATAGGTAGTTACTACAGCAATTCGATGCGGCTCTACAATGAAAACCAATTACTAAATTACTTACCTAATTTTCTCCTTCACTTTGAAATGAAAGATAAGTTAGTCACATCACTAGATTAGACAACTGGGAGTTTATTTTTGTTGAAAAAATATCAGTGATCTCACTCAATTATTTCTAAACTATACAAGATATCGAAAAATTGGTTACTGATCCTCAAAGTGCTTCACGAACTCTAACAAACTGAATTATAAAAACAATAGCTGGAAACACTAAATCCTAGATCCAGTTTATTCTATTCTATTATTGATACCGTTTGATAGAGCTCGTGAAACACTTTCAGGATCAGTAACCAGTTTTACGATATCTTGTACTTATACCTAGTATAGAAATAATCGAGTGAGATCACTTATCGTTTCCATCCTGAATATAATAGCGTGGAATAAGTATAGAATACACTATGTACATACAAATGCAATTAATATGTATTCACATGACCCAAAATGCACTTTCAATCCGATTTTCCAGCAAGTAAATGAAAAGTCAAAAGTTTCTCTATTCAATAAAACTTGTTCGCACATATCCTAAGCCGCTGTCAGCGCTAACTTTCCAAATAATGCACCGCCGAAGTTATTCACAAGTTTATAGGCTGCAGTTTATTCATAAGGTACGCGCAGGTAACTGGATGTTGAAATATACTACAATTCAAACCGGCATAGCTCTTGATATTAAGTTTTGATAACATTTATTCCTACATAGTTTTGGGACTTTAAATGAGGACAGATGTTATTGTGATAGGTAACTTTAGGTAAGCTTGGCAGCGGCCTGGGCTTCAGTAAAATTCTTTGGAAAGACACCTCAATATAATGCAATCTCTATCTTCAGTTAATTCAACTTGTGTCACTTTACCATCGATGCAAAAAGTGTGTAGGTTGAAGAACAAATGGGTCCCTCATTATACACTTTGATTCCTCCAGTTCACCCTATAAGATTGATTTTGGGACCAAAACAGACGGATAGCCTTCTTTTGATTATTCAATATAAGTTTTAGTGGTTTTTATAGGATGGAATAACTTGCATTCATTACTCAACTCCAAAACTCAACTTAAAAATTCGTATTTAATATATCTGTCTTTTTCATACACATGGAAGTTCTGGCATCTGAGAGAGAGAGAGGAGTAAGCATCTAAGTAAGTAGTTCACGAAGCATTCTCCAAACTACAGTTCATTCTTATACAGGCGCCTGGATCACTCGGAGTATTCCCCAACCGGGTGTTCAGATATTGAGCGCGACGCGCGACTACAAGTCAAATAACAGGACAGTCCCCAGATTTTGTACGTTCGGGAAATAATGCGATTTAAACGAATTTCGAGACTGTTCACGAATGTCTTCGAAATAAGAGCAAAAGCCTCAAAACACTCTATCTAGATCTTTAGCACACCTGCTCCCTTGAGGAGACTTTTAACAGGTTCATTTAGATGCCTCTCCAGGTACGACTACTAATTTACAAAACTATACAAATTATTAACTCATATTTTACATTTTACAAATTGTCTAAAGCTCATAGATTTCCAGAGATTGTGGACCGTAAAATATGACCAATATGCAGAATGGTTTCACAATTTCCAAAAGATCGTGCCCGATCATTTAACAGCTTTTGATCTCCATTGGGATGAAACAAACCAACGAACTCGTCGTTTTCGAATTAAGCGCAATACCATTGAAATATTTTGAGCGCATGTCGCCGACGAGTGCGGCAGACGTCCTTTGAACATCTCGTTTCTTTGTCGTTCAATATCGACGAACACTCGGGACAGAAGCTGCATTAGTGATGCGTGTAGACAGTATACATTGATAAATATATTAGGCATAAACGTATTTAGGTAATAGCTTTGCCAGAGATGATACTGGCATATCTCCTTTCGATAAAGTAAAATTGTTACAGTTTTCATTTTTGCACTCAGGCTATTTTTTGGCATACCTACCTACATATTGCTTAGTTTCGTGAAGTGATCCTCGAATCCAAACTAAATAGTACCTAATAAATAAAATAATTGTACCTAAACATCTAAAAATTGGGGTAAATGCCATTTTCCCATAAAAACAGACTGCTGTTTTCAGTCTCTTACCAAACATAGCCCGTCTCATAGAATATCGATACGGAACATCAGTTGACAATACTACATGGCATTCGTATGTTATAGAGACTGCGCTGGAGTGCACGTGTACAGCCACTGAGGACATGATGCTTTATCTATTTGGAGCAAGATTTAATTCTTGAAAAAAAAAACAATTTATCGACAGGGCTATCGATACGGATATCAGTGGACAACACTATCCGGCATTCGTATGTTATTGAGACCGCGGTGGAGTGCACGGTGTAGAGCCACTGAGAACATGATGCTTTTGATACGGCCACTTTTTGGCGCTCGATTTTATTTCTGACAAAAAATAACCCAATTTATCGACACTATCGATACGGATATCAGTGGACAACACTATCCAGCATTCGTATGTTATAGAGACCGCGGTTGCCGCAGTGGAGTGCACGTGTACAGCCACTGAGGACATGATGCTTTATCTACATATTTGGAGCAAGATTTAATTCTTGAAAAAAAAAAAAAACAACAATTTATCGACAGGGCTATCGATACGGATATCAGTGGACAACACTATCCGGCATTCGTATGTTATTGAGACCGCGGTGGAGTGCACGTGTAGAGCCACTGAGAACATGATGCTTTTGATACGGCCACTTTTTGGCGCTCGATTTTATTTCATGGCTTTCAACAATAAACCTGATTGGTAGACCTGCCAGCTTTAACAATAACTTTAGCAACATACCCACTGAGTCTTTTATCTTTGACATACAAGTATTGCCGCATTAAATATGAAATTATTTCTCCAAGTTGCTCTATGATGTTTTGTTTGAGTTTTTAAAGTTAATTTTTACTTTAATAGTTGCTTGAGAGCTACAAGAAACTTACATGACGTAAAATCTGTACCATTAACTACTACAAACATTAGACAAAGTTTAAACTCGCAGAGGAAAACCAAAAAAGTTAAAAAACAACTATTGCTCCAGTTCACAAAACACGCATTAACATTCATTTATACTTTCCCAATCGGCGTTTAACAGTTTCGCATGACGGGACTACTAAATCCCGCCGCGGGATCCGGGGAAATGTCGTCAGTCGTCGATCACCGCCCGCGGGCATTATTCACCGGTGAGATAAGTCGAAGTTCTACCTGCGACTCGACACCTCTGGATAGATATGGATAGTCGTGTTCCGTAATGCATGGACTTACGGCGTTTTAGTAATTGCCAAACATCGTGTAAGTTTTGTCTTGCACGGATGCACCAGGATCGCTGGGCCAGAAAGATCCTGGAGTGGAGACCCCGCAACAACACCCGTGGCAGGGGAAGACCGCCTAAACGGTGGACAGACGACATCCGGCAGCAGGCTGGAGTGAACTGGATGCGTGTGGCCAGAGACATAAGTCGGTGGAGGGTTGAAGAGGAGGCCTATGTTTGAAGGCGAACCCCCAAAAGGCTGCTAAAGATGGAGATAGATAGATTTGTCTTATAAAACCATACTGTTAGTTTTCGTTTACAGCCTTCATGGACTTTTTCACAGGCAATATACACATTGACACTCGGTATGGATTCCAAATGTCTAGAATTTTATCAAGCCATAGCATGAAACTGTGTTCTTTTTTAAAAGAAAATAGGAGAAAGAAGAAAAGAGGCAATGTTGAACACTTCTTTCTTGTATGTACTTAGTCAAAACTGCGAATATCATAGTAGGTATAATTTAGTTTTTGATAACCTAGCTGTCCTATCAATACAAGTCATAACCTGGTAGCGTTTTGTTGAATTTTTGGTTATTATGTCATGTAATTTTAGATACTACCAATATAGGATTTATTAAGAAGTTGACTACTTTAACTAACACAGATTTAATGTTAACCTTTATGCTCATGTTTGAGTGTTGGTTCACTTGTTTTTAAAATAAATAAAAAAAATCCATATATGGATTTTTTTTGTTAGTTAAAGTAGTCAACTTCTTAATAAATCCTATATTGGTAGTATCTAAAATTACATGCTGCCACTACATGCACATTTTGTACCTATAGTTGACCACCATCCATGACTTTTACCAGTGGGAGTTCTTTGGGTTGCACTGACCAAGCCAACTTTGATGAAATACTGAGCGAAGTTATACGGCTACTACGACTGATAGCGTTTTACCAATACATAATTATACTATGGTTTTACCTACTTTGTCAAATTTAGTAAAATGTAGACTAGTCACGGTAGACACGGCTGACAATAATAGCACAAAAGTGTCAATTCATGATTCTCAGTGTTAAACGTATATTGCGTTTTTTAAAGTATAGCTAGAATTTCTCTATCAACATCGATATCTTATTTTCGATTACAAAATCGATGGTCGCCTGAATAAATGCTGTAGTAAAATACTTTGTAAGTAGGTACGATAAACTACCTGGAAAAGTTGTGTTCTAATTTTTATGAACTTGCTTGTATATTAGACCATCCATACAATATCTGACAGTGAATCGAAGGGCGACTGAGAGTGCGAGATTGGAGTATAAATCTAGCTTTGAGCTCTATGTTACGTGTCGTAACTCCATAATAATAATTGCCTCTTGAAGGTTTCATAAAAGAGTCTCATTTCCACGAGATATTGAGAACAAGATTAAATAGTTGTAAGTAATAGGTATAGTGTGTTTTTTGTTTGCGTTAAAGAAATAAGGAGTAAAACGCTCACAATTGTATTCAAAGCTACACAATCAAATTATTATGTATTTAGGTACTTACTAATTAGCATTAATAATTGCGTATTATTATCATTTTACGGTAAAGCACCGACACCTTTCGTTAATTTTTTTACTATACATTTGACCCTAGTTTTAAAAAAAAAACCTGTTTATTGTAAATATCTAAGAATCAATAGCTGTTAAGCTGGATTAGAACTTAAAACTACACTGTATTTCTTGTTGGGTTATGAAATCTGTACCTATCGCCTTCAAAGGTAGTGATTCTATGAAATTTCAGCATCAAATCACCACCGTAAACATATTGGCTGCGTATCCGAACACAGGCAACATCATTGACCATTAGTTATGATGAAAGATTTGCAAGCTATGCCCGATACAATGGACCCATGCGACAATGGCCGCTGATTTGTGTCGGCACGCCGCAAACTCGCTGCCCTCTATTAAGGGTATTGAGGTACTGGACCGATCTAGATTGGATCTTACGAGGTTTGGTTACGCTGCAACTGGTTACATCTTAAGGACATTGGTTACATCTTAAGGACATTGGTTACATCTTAAGGGCATTGGATACATCTTAAAGCAGATCTGCTTGTTGCTAAGAGGCTCTATATAAGGCCTATTAGTGAGAGGCTAAGTACCTGCTTCATCACTGACAGTTGAGTCCCTGTTAGTTGCATTGAGGCTCCTTTGAGGGCATTGAGTGTGCTGGACTGACCAATCTAGATTGCATCTTACGAGGTTTGGTTACGCTATTATATAATTGGTTACATCTTACGACAGATCAGCCTGTTGAGAGGCTAAAGGCCTATTAGGGAGAGACTAAGAGCCTGCTTCATCACTTATCGTTGAGTTCCTGATAGCCCTAGAAACCTGTCATTTAGACCTGTGAATCTTACTTTGGCTGAAACAAATTTTAGTTATAGTCCGTAGGTGTATAATTTCTGACAGAAAAAAACACCGCTTACCTGCTAGGTACTTTTAATTGTTAGATAGCGCTTTAAAGACGACAATCAGAACTGATGACACAGACCCTAAGGCTCACTTTATAATACATAAGCTTCCATGTATTAACATTCACGACTAAACAATAAGTCTATCATCATCATCATCATCATTTCAGCCACAGGACGTCCACTGCTGAACATAGGCCTCCCCCAATGACTTCCACATCGCACAGTTGGTAGCGGCCTGCAATCAGCACCATCCTGCTACCTTTATCAGGTCGTCGGTCCACCTTGTGGGTGGACGTCCACACAAGTCTATGATTAGTCCAAATGCATATAGTAGTTGAACCAATCCTGGAAAACAATATAACTACTTGTGGTCGAATCTATTTTTGAGCGTATCTTAATAATAAGAGGCTTGAGCCAGTTTTCTCGCTTTGTTTCTATAGATCTTATATTATTTTGTATACAGGTTGACACAGTCTATTGACACGAATATTTTGTATTCATAAGGCGATGTCAAGAGTCTTGTTTTCTTATTTGAAACTCAGCCTGAGTTTGACCTCAATCTTACCTGATAGTGTGTTGAAAAGATCTAAAATAGAGCAATCTTGCTTACTACTTACGGAGATACTTACGCCCGTATTCACAAACGATGCTTGCTTAAGTGAAGCAGCAAATCGAACGCATAGTGTTGAATAGAGCTCTGAGATTGGTTCGTGTGCCACTCTGTGCGTTCACGCGCTCTGTGAGACCTCATAGTAATGTTTGTGAATACGGGCGCTATTCAGGTAAGTTTCTTCACATACACATAATTTTGTGAAGTTATCGTGGCAAAATACAAAAACACATTTTGAGAAAATAAAACTTATCAAGAAAATCGGAAGGTCAAAAAAAGATCGAGGTCTCAGTATTCCATTTTCAAATTGATGTTACACACCATTGATCAACGGTGAACGTAGTGAAAGTGATTCACAAACCGAATTGAAGGGGCGCGTCATCGAAAAGGGGCAAGTCGAAAACTGGGAGAAAGTAAAATCCAATTTCGCCGGTACAAAATGCAGATAGCCGCCATCCTCGTGAGTGGGGAACCCGAAAATATTTTTAATTTTCCTTCCTACGTTTTGGTTACCGTCCATTGTGACCTTTTCAGACCTCGCATTTCAATGCGGATTTACATTAAAGGCTGAAATAATAACAATTTTGCAGGATACCTTTTTGTGGCTTCTGTTTCGTTGCCGTTTTATTCTCGCGTTAACTTCGCTATGGTATTTAGTAAATGCACCCGTTTTGTGCTTTTGTTTACTGACTGGGCTTTACAAATTAATTTAATAAATAAAGTGGTTGTTATTTAATTCACTTGAATACAATTCTGCTTTATTTACTGACCCTTTTAACCTTCATACATTCAGTTTGCTAATCCGTCGGGCTATGTCAGTGACTTTAGTTCGTTTATGGATCACTGCATTTCTGATTTGATCTCGTGAGTTCATTATAAAAAAAGTATCTATAAGTACATAAAATAAATCAAATTACAACAGAGACCAAGTTGACACGAGTAAGTTAGTGTCCTAAACTTAAAATGTACTGCCTTCATACATTATTGTTAGTACTTAGGTCTAGGGTTATGTAAGTGCCAAATAGGCGTAAATAACGTGCCCTTAACATCCTAATTCCTTAACATATGCCCTAATGTTAGTGTTTGAGCAGGATTTACTAAAACAACTACTCGAAACTTTAGTTCCACTTGGATCTTGTTAGTCTGAAATTGACGGATAGCCAAGAAAAAGGGACCTTCGCCAGTTATTAACTCTTATGCATTGAGCATCTCAATGAAAATGTTAAAAAAAAAACATTTTGAGTTATGTACTTTTAGTCATCGCCCTGTTTGACAAACCGAAGTCGATCTTAAGAAAATTGATAGCCAGAATAGCACTTGTATAAAAGAAACGCGGAGATCGTGGTGTTTGCCACTCCTTGGGAAAGGCCTACAATGGCCTACATCCAACAGTGGACTACCAAGGTTGTACTTGTCATGATGTCTTTAAATTCATCAAAAATAGTAGATATGATTAAAAAAACCTTGTTATTTTTAGCTAATTATCTTAACGCTATTCTCAAAAGCTTTCAACATCTTTTCTCACTGCGTTATTTATTAGAACTAAGTTACTAAGTTTGCTTTGTGTTCACAACCAGTCAAACAAAAAAATACTTTGAAACTTATGGAACTTTTCAGTCTTTCATTATATTTTTTCAATTTTATTATATCTTAGTTTTTTTATAGTATGAGATTCCTCATGTGTTCTTTTCTTATACACAACTAGCGGCCGCCCGCGACTTCGTACGCGTGGATCCTGTTTTACCCCCTTTTCCCGAATTTTCTTTGCTAAAAACCTCACGGAGCCCGAGACCTTTCCAACGAATGCAAAACCGTGGATATCGGTTCGTGCGTTCTGGAGTTATAGCGTCAGGGAGGAAAACCCGACTTATTTTTATATAGTAGATTTGACATTCCACGATATATCGTCCACGGGCCGGAAGACGTAGCGTGAGCAGGCCTCCCACTAGGTGGACCGACGATCTGGTGAAGGTCGCGGGAAGAACCTGGATGCAGGCTGCGCAGAACCGGTCGTTGGAAAATCCTTTTTCCAGCAGTGGACGTCATTTGGCTGAAACGAGGTTCTATATTCTATCTAATAAAAAATGAATCTCTCTGTTGACGACTATTACAGGCAATTAACTTTCTGTGGCCTCAAATCAAAATCTACAGCCTCGTTAATCTATATCAAAAGAACGTATGTAATCATTTCACAGCTAAAGAATCTTTATACTGAAAAATCACTTCTTAGATGTTTTTACATTTACGATTTACTCGGAAGGATCAATTTTCACCCTTAAAAGCCCAAATTTATTGCATTTTGCCTGACCTTTTGTGAGGGTTCCGTAATCTTGTATACGGTCATGCTATTAGCCTGTAAGTACAGTCACGGAATGAAAAGGTTCGTCAGTTTTCAAATGGATTCCTTCAACGAATCGCGAGCACATATTACCTTTTGAAACTATGTTACATAATAAATCTCGAGTTAGAGAAAATAATCTTTAACTGTTCGTCAGTAAAGTTCAAAATTATTCAGATCAAAGTTGTTTGACGATTTATCTTGTCAAGAAGATTATTATGATTGATAAACTAAAACCTTCTTGTTGGTTCAACCTGCCATTATTATTTCTATTAAATAAAAAAAACTATTGTCAATTGGTCAATGTCATCATTGCATTGCACTGTGGGTCTAGACAAAGTGCAAATTATAATCGCAAACCAGTCGCAAAGTGGTCGAAAAGCCCCTTTTTTGTATGGATTTTTGACGGATTCGATTTTCGATTCGATCAAAAAGTGCGTTTTGTCTAAGGGGGCTGATGGGATAGAAAAATAAACAAGCAAAACCTTATTCGTTAGCAAACGTCATATTTATTTAAATGTTAGCAGCACTGTTTCTTGCACTGTTATGTTGGCAGGTTTGACTCTTACAGTACCTAGTGCAAGCGAAAACCGACACTAAGGTGACGAACCTTTTCATTCCGCGACTGTACATTATGCCTAGAGCGAGTTTGCCTTGATCAAGATCTAACTGAATGCAGGGTATTATGCTCTGTTCCCATGTTGCTGTCATTGAAAACTTTCCGAGGAGACAAACTATAAATCGCGTTAGTTTATACAATAACGGAGGACTGTACTGACCTATAAACTGATAGTTTGCTAATGTGATGCAAGCTTGTTAGTGCATGGATTTGATGGATATTAGATTATATGAATTGTATATCTCTGTGTTTAGCTTGAGGTCACTTTTAGAGATTTATAATGTTGCAGGAAACACTAGATGCGCAACACTCGGACACCTTATCAAATAAGTATCTTCAGTATTATATCCTGCTTGAGCACACATGGAAATGATTACCTAAGTTATTCGTCCTTCATTTTACTTTATAAAATAAGATCCAGCTACGGTAAATATTATTTGAATAACTTAAGACATATTTAAAGTATTTATATTACTTTAGTCTTTGTGTACAAAATACACCATTTCCTTTAACAACTAGCTCCAAATGAACCGGTTGGAGCTGCAAGTGCGAACAAATTCAAACAGACGGAGTCGGATAACTGAATTCCATAATTCAATTTGACCGCACTGTCCTTTGCGTCTCAAGGCGTTCCGCCCGAGTTATTGTCGGGATAGTGCTCGCTGCAATGCTTAGGATGAACTGGAATGAATGATAGGTACCCTTTGCAAACTGATGGAAAGTTAGCTGATATCTGGGTTAGAGAAAATATGTACGAGCCTTGTAGAACGCTGTAAATGGGCATTTATATACAAATACGAGTTTTAGCCTCTCTTATTAATTTACTTAATTGTACAGATCGAATAAAAGTATGGGAAATGAGATATTGGACGTCATATTTTAGGCAACCTTGAGTCTGAGTCTTTTAAAAGTGATCTCAAGGTGTTCCGCCCGAATTATTGTCGGGGTAGAGCTCGATGCAATGCTTATAGGATGAACTGGGATGAACGATACCCTTTGCAAACTGACGCAAAATTTGCTGATAGCTGAACGTACTACATGCCTTGTACTAGTAGTACTCCGTAAATGGGCATAATATACAAATGCGAGTTTTTAGTCACTCTTATTGTAGTTTCTTCTTCTCCTTCTTAATCGTTTCGCTTTTGGCAGAGCGGTCGTGATCACGTTAAGGCGTTCGCGTCGGATACAGTTCTCTTCGTGCTAATTAAGTTACACAAGTTTAAATTATTAAACTGTGTTAGAAAAGTCTGTAAATAAGAATACCGGACGTCACATTTTAGGCAACCTTGAGTCTGAGTCATTAAAGTAAGATTTTAGAAGCTTGTCTTTATGAACTCGTCCGTTTTCAGATTTTTTGTCAAACATAAATATTGGAACGAAAACGCAATTCTGGAAAGCTCTATTTTAGGCTAACATACTGTGCTTTACAACTCAACAAAGGATAAACAGTTAACTAATCCGTCTATTGCGATAAAAGCCACCATACTTTAAATATCGATGCAATTGTTTATTTTTGCTTCACTACCGTTCAAACTAAAATTCTCTCTGACTATTTAACGCCGGGCGCTCAGCGCCAGATATCCCAAAGTGTCATTAACCAGAACTATTCCGCTTTTTATTTCACAAAAAATGGCAGTTATCATTTTGTTGCGTTTTTATTCGCGAAACCTTTTCGCACTTCGTCAAATACATTTAGGTAAGTGTAAAAGTTTTATTGCCAATAAATTGCCATTAGCAATGTACTGGCCGGCCATAACTCTCCGTGGAACAGATGCGGTGGGTTTTATTCACTCGTTATTGGTTTCGGTATAATAAAACTACCAAAACAAACGGTATATCAAGCCCTTGGAAGATTTGTTGCGTTATCATTAATATTTTGCAAAAGAAATATGTAATAGCAATTTGTAGTAGAACATATTATATATGTCTGCACGTTAATTTGGTTATAATAAATTATTTAAAAAATTCTAAAATAAATAAGGTTATTTACTTAGACTCTACACAACTAGCCCGGCGACAACCCGGCGCCTTGGACACCAAGGCGGCTTTATTTCAAGATAATCATGTCGATGACTTGTACTTTCTACAATTTTTGACATGTCTAAAGTTGAGAAATCCAGCCATGGGTTTTGTCTGTGTGTAGACTACATAGTTTTTGCGATACGCGGTAGTATTACCTATAACGATCACAGTCACATAGACAAAGTAACAAAAGTATCTTAGCTAGACTCTTCCATAACAAAAACCCATCCATTTTTAAATCAACCTTGACCACGTTAATTTTCAATTAAAACATTCAAAGGTTAATAAAAACGAAAATTTTGGCTTTTATTTTTAAGATTGCAATAATTTCCTCGAATTCGCTTTTTATTTGGCTCAGAAGTAAGACATAAAACATTTTATTCGGCAACGGGAGATTTTATTGAATGGAGAAATAACACAGAGTTTTAAAAACGGTACGAGTATTTGAAGTTTCATTGCACCGCGAGTTTCTGACACATTTGCAAAAAAAAAAAGGTAGTTATTTTGTCGCTGAGATTCTGAGGCATGTTAACCTAAACCTGGTTTAGGCTGAGTTGCACCACTTATAACGATAATAACCGGTGTTTTTCGGATGGAGTTTGACAGACTTTTAACGTCTGCTATAGTTAAGGTAAGATGGTGTAACCCAGCCTTAATGTTAGCAAGAAACTAAATAAAGAACTCAATTCAAAAATTATTCCAAACTGAAATTAGGCTAACGCCCCCCATAAAGGACTGACCTCATACTAAATTAAACCATAAACTTTTACTAAGTTCAATTTAGAAAACTGCTCTTCTTTTAACAAAGATTACATTGAATGTCATTATTTTTTACGCTTACTTTTGGAGGTTATTAGATTTTTCTTTTTGTATCTGAAGCGCGGGCTTGGAAGCTTGCCTAAATCTAAATTGATTTAGATAAAATAACTTTTTAAAACTTTCATAAATGTACAACTATATCTATTGGATTTTATTTTATGAGAAAAGTAAATGAAAACAGTTCACTACTACATTCAATTTAGTTTAAAAGAAACACATTTTATATTCTAAATTGGAAAACTAATCGCAGTAAGTACCTATAAAAAAGCTCAATACTTGTCATAACGACAGATCTTCTAGCTTTTTTCTTATAAGTACGAGTGTTAAGTAGTCCAGAAAACTAGCTAATTAATCGAGAACACTAGTGTTTCAAAACTGTCACTCAGCCAGGGCAGCTATAAAGGTCACCAACAGAAATAAAGTCTGAATCCGATTTAAAACTGCAGGAATAGCCAACCTGTGTTGCCAGTTTGACGAGAGTTTATAAAAGAAACAAGATGGATGGTGTTTCCTTTTAAGCATTAAAATGATGTTTATTGGCATTTGAAATGTTTTAATATTATAATCCCCCAATAATGTGAACCTTCAACATGACGTACGAGTATAACGCCTATTGTCGCTTTTTAATACGAGCGTATAAGTTGCACCACTACGTGAGTTTCGCCCGTATTCACAAACATTACGGTCTCAAAATGCGTGTGGACGCACAGGGTGATACACAAACCAATCACAGAACTGTATTCAACGCTGTGTGTTCGATTTGCTGTTTCAATTAAGCAAGCATCGTTTGTGAATACGGGCGTTTGTATCTCAGCTGCTGTTAAGTTTACTTTCAACTGTCTCATTTTAATATTTTGGTCCTGTAAACCCTGTAAATCTATTTAACTTTGTTACTTCCACAGACGAATTATTTAGAACGGCACCCAATTTCCAGCTGTGATATTTAATAACCCATCTTTGTAAACCTTTTCAGCGCTAACTATTTACGTTGGGGTTTAAACTGAAATGTTTCAAAAGGGATCCAAGAAAAGGTCCATTTTTGTACAATTGCATTTCTATTATCCGGATTTGAGTGATTTAAGCCACTCTATCATGGTAAGCAACGTCGGGTGTTTTGTTGCTCCCGACTCTGACTGCATAATGGAGCGAATTTCAATATTTTAATATTTATAAGTGATTCGTTTGTTATTGGGCTTGTTGCTCGTCTATGCTTGAAGTTTTTTAAACCTCGCTGCTCCTGCGCTACTTTGATTGCGAACAAAATAGTTTTATTCCCAACTAACTTGTTGATTTTTGTGCGGAAAAAATGAAAATCTTTTTGAAGACCAATTTGGATGATGGACTACAGAATATTGTATTTATTATCCATTTTGAGTAGCTGGGAGACCATTTTGTTATGAAAGAAATAATATTTTTTAAAACTCACAAATCTTTATGCAACCTTTTGACCGTTTATTTTTAAACGAACATCGAGTTGAGGTTAATGAATATTAACAAAACAGAGCTACTATCTTTAAGTTTATTTTTTCCTTCGCTAATGATAATGGGCGTCTAAAGTAAAAGATTTATAGTAGGCCTAATTTATTAGTATAGTAGATTTGGTCAAGTAAGCCTTCTTGGAAACAATTAGAGTCTGCTTTATAATGGGGCCATGAAAGTTCGTTTGTGCTTTTTGTACGAATACCTATTGGAATTGAGGATAAGCTTTGAAAAAATATTAGGTTTGCTCTGCAGATAGCCAATCGAGTGAGAATTGATGTACAGTCGCGGAATGAAAAGGTTCGTCACCTTAGTGTCGGTTTTCGCTTACACTAGGTATTGTAAGAGTCAAACCTGCCAACATAACCGTGCAAGAAACAGTGCTGCTAACATTTAAATAAATATGACGTTTGCTAACGAATAAGGTTTTGCTTGTTTATTTTTCTAATCCCATCAGTGCAATGTTACAAAATGTAGTTTTTTTTTATAGAAATAATAATGGCAGGTTGAACCAACAAGAAGGATTTAGTTTATCAATCATAATAATCTTCTTGACAAGATAAATCGTCAAACAACTTCGATCTGAATAATTTTGAACTTTACTAAGCAACAGTTAAAGATTATTTTCTCTAACTCGAGATTATTCTGTAACATAGTTTCAAAAGGTAATATGTGCTCGCGATTCGTTGAAGGAATCAATTTGAAAACTGACGAACCTTTTCATTCCGTGGCTGTACATTGCAACATCAAAGTCTAACAGGTCCAAACAAATCTTGCATGTACAGCAGTTGATATCTTTAGGATATTATTGTATTAAGGAGACTAGATTACAAATTCAGATTCTACTGACTCGTAAAACTCAAAACCAAGTCGGCAAGAGAAACAAGTTTCAACAGCCTACAAGAAAAAATCTTTTGAGTCAGCCCTTACTCTCTACGTGGTCATCATTGTGAATCACGATGAGTGATGTTCCTCGCAATACGGCGCCATTCCTCGCGAACTGCAGCTTTCCAGGCACAACCGTTAACCGAACACTTAGTTCCGGCCTTGATCTGGTCCGACCATCTCATTGGTGATCTACCACGTGCCCTCAACTTTTCCCTGCACTACGAGACGCTCTATGGAATCATTACTGCGGCGAGGTACGCAAGAAGGTCAAAATGCGTGACTGAACCGTGGTTGATAGGCGCTGTCTGATGCTGAGTTCTTTAAATTGTGATGAGTTTGAAGCCTTTACACTCATGGTTTATTTTCAGCACTCCCAACTCCTTTAAGGTGATTTGTTTTTGATTTGATAATACAGTTTATTGGTGGCTTGGAGTTGTGGTTAGAGCTCCAGACTGCGAATTCAGCGGTGTTAGAATATTTCAACGGAATATGCGTGCGCGGTAAGCAAATTATTGGACTAAGATATTGTATTATGTACTCTATTGTTATTGTAAACCCGCGGGTTTGCTTGTGATTTATCTGATAAAATTACTGACGATCTATGTGTTGTTTTTAACAAAAACTCTAAGGCTAGGTTGCACCATCTTACTTTAACTTTGACAAACGTCAAAAATCTGTCAAACTCCGTACAAAAACATCGGCTATCTTTATAGTTACGGTTAGGTGGTGCAACTCAGCCTATGTTTCTTGAAACAAAAAAAAAGCGTCAGTTATTTAATTACCAGATAAATTCATGTTTCCCAATGAAAAACGCACTAGGTATAATAGTTATAAAGTTCTTAAATAATGAATGTATTTCTTTCTTTGTTCCTTAACCGAGTATCAAAATAGCATTGCCATACAAAGTTTCTAATAAGCAACAACTACAAACTCGACCGCAAACTCCGACTACTCATCGAACGAACCAGATTTATCTTTTTCGATTCGAAGATGAAATTAAATGGAAAAGAATTAAGAGTTGTAACTTCTCGCGATCCAAGATTCTGACTGGAAGTTTTAATTGCCCTCCATCGTCCTAGTTGAGAAATTAATATCTTTCCAGGGATTTTCGTTCTGGCCGTTCATGGTACATTCGTGGACGAAAGTATCGGCTTATATTTTCCTATAGAGCCATAGCACACATGCTATTTTTGGCATTGGAGAACGGAGCCGCTTTTTAGAAGTCTACCACACCGCCCACTTAAAAACGCTAAACACGACGATTGAGTCGCTTTAAGGAAGCTCGATGCAGCGACCGAACGCATGAAGTCACGAAATCGTGATGCTGCATCGATAAATTCGCTAAAACTCGCGATTCTAATACCGCGTTCGAATGCATGAAGTCGCGAAATCGCGATGCTGTATCGATACAGTCGCAAAATCGCCGATTGCAGTTGCTAAAAGTGGAAAGTCTGCTGTGGCCCTTACATCTATGCTGATAAAGGTTTGAAATTGAGAATTATTTTCGCCCAAGACTGTACATACGTACGGGACTTGTATTAATTTAGTGCGGGTTTTGTTTTACGACGAGTACGCAAGATGAGCAGCTTTACGTTAGAGGTATTTTGTGGAGTCATTTTGTTAGAATAATTTCCTGAAATGGTTCTTGGTAAAGCCTGCTTTCTCTTATTTTTCTATGAAAAAAAGTTCATTATGCGGACGAAACGAAAAAGAATGTTATTGTAAATGAGCATTTACTAGGTTTTTATATTACGTAACTCTTTTTTATTACATACGAGTATAATGTACAAACTTTATGACTGCCGACATAGTCCAGTCAATGAATGCCTTAACGACGGTGTAGAGAGAAATCCGTGGAACACAATTTCTGACCTCGGGACTTTATTTAGCCTAGTTAGGTGGTGAACATAGCAAAAGTCCCCGCCCTTAGCCCTTGAGCCGGCAGGGAGAGGGGGGTTTAAAGGTACCACTTTTCGGTATTTCGCTTAATCCTCGGAAACTATGCGTCCTAGTGACATGACTACTATGAACCAAAAAAAGCCTATTCAATTTGCTACAGGTGAGACCGTCAAGTTTTTCTATATCTTGTATAGTTTTTGCGGCATCTGCTCTAGAAGGTCTGTAAAATTGGAACTTTTATTGTTGCCTTACACGTTCCTTTCAGGAGAAAATCGACTAAATCAACATTGAGCAANGCACAGCTAGTCCTATAATAATACCTCTCTGGCCATCTTGAACTCTCTAAAAATTATAAAAGCAACAAATTATTGCAAGTAATATAAGAAGTAATAAACTACTCATACAGCCTTGAACTAAACGTTTTCAAAAAATTATTTGTATTCCAGCCAAAGTATTCAGCGCACCGGTGATCGAAGCTCTCACTCAACTATGTACTTTCTAGTTCGCGATAGTTCGCATAGTTTGTAAAAGTTCATAAAATTTAAAGGCACAGCGAGCAGAAACTGGCGAGATATAATAAGAAGGCGGATGTGTTCGAGCATGCTCTCCCGCATGTTCGAAACGTCGTAGAGTTTGGTCTAAGGCGCAAAATATAGCGATTTTGTAGCTCATTTTATGAGGCTGGAAGGAACATATTAAAGACAATAATCACAGTCAAAAATACGGACAGGTATTCATAAAGGATGCATTTGATGCATAAATAGAACCAGAATATAGTACACTTTATAATAGTTAAGTTCTGTCCAATTTAAGCTTATGTATTTTTAAAGATGTAGTAAAAAAAATTTTTAGTAAGTACATTATTTCAGTTTTTAGACAAACACCAAAACTAACAGCATTAGAATTATCATTTCAGTCACACGACATCCACTGGCTAAATATAGCGCCCCCGTTTCCCTACTAAATTCCACGTTTACCGGTTGGCAGCTGCCAGCATCCAGCGCTTTAGTTTTTTAGTGCTATATCCTATGAAGTGCGAGCTTAAATATGTAGTTTAATTTCATGAGCTATAAATTACATAGTCTTATTATTATTCTGGTTTCACCCATCAGTTCATATCTTAACGTGTCAGTGCAGTATGCTGCATGACGGTTATGATCTTTGTAAAACTATTATAGTTCATATGAACAGCGAAATGTTTAACACTCTTAGATTAGGCCACATAGAAAACCACGGGCTTATTCCGACTTCGTTGAGAAACGGCCAAACTTTCTCATATGCTCTGCAAAAGCAGCCTCTTATTTATAAGCTCGCATAACGTTGGCATTCAAAGAAAGATCCCGTTGTGATAGAGAAAATCTAATTACGGAACCAATTGGGTCGAGATTCCATATTCGTATTCGAATTTATTCGGGCCAATAGAATCGAGATTTCATTTGTTTTTTTTTCTTCTTAATAGTTTTAAGGCTTAAAACGTACAGGCCATATTTTTCTCTGAGTTATTTGTTGGAAAAACTTATTGATCGCATAGAGTCAAAAATATTTAAGGCAAAACTATTTCCCATTAAATAAATCCATTAGAATAGTTTTGCTAAAGCTTTTGTGTTAAATTTCCGTACATATCTCGTACCCTAGTTTTAACTCACACAATGCCCATTATTTATTTTAATCTAAACCAAAATACGAGAATAACTTATTCGTTGCACCACAGTTTCGTTTACGTAGGTATTTCATAGTCGGAATACGGAAAGCTGAATTAATCCGAAACAACATGAAAATGTTTGTAATTAAAGTACGTACTTGGGATTATTTGCGTTCATTTTCTACAAATGCCTGCTTAGCAGACGCTTTTAGACTCAACATTTATGGTCGTATGATCAATACCCAAAGAGCAAAGCACAGTTTATATTACCGACGGATTAGCAAGCTGAAGTGGCAATGGGCAGGGCACATAGTACGCAGAACTGACGGCCGATGGGGCAGCAAGGTTCTGGAATGGAGGCCGCGTACCGGAAAACGCAGCGTGGAACGTCCACCTACAAGGTGGACCGTAGACATCGTAAAGGTAGCAGGGAAGCGCTGGACGCAGGCCGCTACCAATCGAACAACGTGGAAAGCATTGGGGGAGGCCTATGTTCAGCAGTGGACATCCTATGGCTGAAATGATGATGATGATGAAAGCACAGTTGAGATACATATTGTCTTGAATTTGGTTGGAGTATCATACTAACTCGCATGGCATTTATAGCAATTTAACTGCATTGTCAACATAAGTATTATGAAGTGAAAAAATATATTTCTCAGTATAAATTAATCGAATAGCAAACCTTACTTCCTATGTATCATTATACCATCTTATGGCTTATACCAAGAGAAGTCACACGTCACAGTGCTACGTCCTGCAAGGACCCTCATTATAAAAAAACTTAGACTTAATTACACCACCTTACTACTTATATTAAAGATTTTTGACGTTTGTCAAAGTTAAACTATAATTGTGCAACCCAGCCTTAGATTTTCTTTTGAATTTTTAGTTAACATTCAAAAGGTAGTTAGTGTACATTGATGCATCGTTATTTATTTTACCAACAAATCATACACCTTATTTAATAGTGATCTTAATAAACTAAACATTAATGGTGTTGCCTTACAAAAGGCTGTCACGATATGCATGCATATAAGTGTAATACTAATTTCAATAAATTTACTAAGTAAGCGGCTTAGTTTCATACACGGCACACTAAATTCCTTAAATTACGATGCGGTATATCGTCATACACTAACATACGGTGAAAGCTCATGCCGTGACGTCACTCAGCTGAGTTCAACGTTCTGACTTGCTTGTGTCCGTAGCTTAAAGTTAGACTCAAGCTTATCGTTTCTAGGGTCTAATTGCAAAGCTATTAGCAGTTGGAATCCTCGGTATTTAAGTCTCAGGCAATTAAATAAAGACGTCTTATGTTCAGCATTTAGAGTTCAGTTTATTTCGAACAACTTGATTTGAATGGATTTATTTCTAAGCTGCAGCTGGTTTCTTTTGCCTATCTAATTTTTTATGCAACTAAAGACAGTCATTTCACGTGCAATCGTTTTGATCCATACTGATGACCTCATAAAGGAAGCAGGACGGGGCTGAAGGCAGGTCGCTACCAATCAGGCAATATGGAAATCTTTGGGGGAGGATTATGTTCAGCAGTGGACGTCCTATGGCTGAGATGATTGATGATGATGACTGACAACGCCACTCTTGGGGCGGAGTTTTGGGCTGACGGTTTGTTGTCGACATGACAAGACAAGAAGAAGTGATGATAATGATGATGATGAGTATAGCAGACTCATACTTGCTCAATAAAATGCATGTTTACTCTCGCCTTGAGAAGGCCCTATTTTGTACGGGAAGGACATCTGAAGATATCGACTGAAAGAACGATTCACGAACCTACTTTTACGATACAGTAGAGCAATCTGCCTTTAAGCTATCTCCAGAGAGCTGTTAAGTATAGTGTAGAATTAATGACCCTTTAATTATGCGGAGTAATTTAAGAAATGAGTATACATTCCTTGCAGGATTCCCATCAATTTCCGTACCCAAACTAATTAGTAATAACGTGTTTGTTTGCACAACTAATTAATGATCCCATCATAAAAGCAACCTGCCTCAGAAAGGGTACAGGCAATAACGATATACATTATCTTCTAATTTATTCAGGGTTTAATGAAACCGCCCTTATTTACATCTGCACGTGTATGTTACAGTTTAAATTCGTTACTGGTTAAAACTGAAAAAAACGTCGAATTTCTTTTCACTATAAACCTCATACCAGACTTATCATCTTGGAAAGGAATCAACACCGTATGGCCTTTCGCGAGGTGTCATCGTCTATCGCGCGCTGTCAATTGCGAGGCGAGGCGTTTACGTTACGGCGCGGATAAGTGTGCGTTCTCAGATCATAGAAGGGATGATATGATCCGAGTGTGCGTTACAGTATGGAGTTTCATACAAAGAATACTGACCGCCTCGTGTTGATACGGTTACGATACAATTTCCGGGTTGATAAATGTGCGATGTCCTTTATGGTCACTAATTAAGGGATATTTTGTCTAAGGCGGTCCTCTGGTCGATCAAGACCTCCAGACTTTTGCTTCGCTCGTGTAACTCTTTCTTTATTTTTTCCTGCTAGCAGATTATTGTCAACAACGCTATTTATTTAATTGATTAATTAAAGCTCATTACAATTGGTTTCTTATTTTAAACAAATATTAAATTGAAATAACAAAAATAGTTAATCCAACTGTTTCAAGTAAGTTAACTTAAGTATAGTCTTTTTAAAATTGAAAATTGTGTCAGGAGCATAGTTAAACTAACTCTTCTATCCAATTACATAAACTACAAATGTAGTAAGTAGTCACTAGCACATAAGACTAGACATTATTATCATCATTGTCATTTCAGCCATAGGACGTCCACTGCTGAACATAGGCCTCCCACAATGATTTCCATAATGGCCGGTTGGCAGCGGACTAGACAATAAAATCGCACTTTTATAATTGCTTAAGAAACCACAGATTTTTGTTCGATAAGCCGTCATCTGAAGCTAACAAGTTTTTAGTGTAGCAATAAAGAGTTTAACCGTAACATGAATGTACGAGTATAACACATAATGAGCAATTTTATCGGGATTATTACATTGAAAAAAGGCCAAGGGGCTATTTATGCAGCAATGTTGAATAAATTACAACTTTCGTAATGATTTTAAGGTTTGACTTGAAATTAAATAAGTTTTGTAATTTCGAGCGCTACTCGCTCACTTTGGGTTGAAACATAAATATTTTAATTGGAAATCAAATAATGTTATTATTTTCACGAGCACATATTTTCATCTTCTATTTGTGTGCTTAGAACCCTTTTGTTCGGAATACGGAAATTAAAATGTAGAATTTTTTTTTCACTAGTAATATTTGTAGATCTACCTTTTTACTAATTTGCATTTAAATATTATAGCTAAGCAAAAATAAAAATAAATGTGTTAGTGAGAACATAACAGTTACATATTAAGAGCCATTTTAAATTTTCGTACGCATTTCTAAGATTTTGGAAGCATGAATTAGGTACTATCTTAAGCAACACCCAGAGATTATTTAATAACTACGAAAGATAGGTCAATTCTTGAAATGGATTTACTAAAACTCTTTTGCTTAATTTTCAGTGCCCCATCTCCCACAACTATTTTACGGAAAAATTGCCGCAGACTCTATTTCAAAGTCCTATATCTATTAATTATTTATGCTCATATAATAAGCTTAAAAATATATAGTTATTAATGAAACCGTCTAGGAAACTGAAATACGAAAATAAAACTAAGTTAAAGATAAATAAGACGATTTAATTTTGATGGTTTCTCTTGCCGATGAACTCGGTTGTTACTTGTTATCGCCCACGCAATAGAAGATAATTAATTTGGAGCTTCTTTAGTCGCCACGTGCCATGGCTTGCGGTGTAATTATGGTTATAATTTTATTATGATTGTAAAACCTTTTTGATAAAGTTTACTTGCTACTAGCTTTTGCCCACTGCTTTCGGTCGGAAAATTTGGTCGGCGGCATGTCGGCGGCTTGAGATTAGAATTTTTTTTGGCAGTCAGCATACAAGCACGTCACTACAGGTCGAGCGTCGCCGGGCAACTGAGCGCAGGCGTACCCAAGCCGCCAACGTGTCGGCGGGTAACACGCGCGAGCACATGTTGCCGACATGATTCTTTCGGCGTCGGCGGCCCGGCGGGCTCAGTGTGTATTGCGCTTTATTTACAACAGCTGTCTTACACATAGCTCATTTCAGACAACCTCAAGATCGTGCGTCTGAACTTAACAAAAACATGGGGCCGAGATCAGAACTTCCGCACCTAATGTTACTTTGGGAGTTGCGGCGAATTTGTCTCAATAACAACGTTAATAAGTTTCGCCGGCATCAGCGCTGGTCGGCGAAGACCTGAACTTGCAGCCAAGTCTCGGCTTTGTCACAGCTGGGGAGAAAACAAATAGCTCATTCGTTGAAACAGTCGCAGAAGTCATGTACAGTAAATGTAACTTTGCCCATCAGTGTAACATTGACTCAAGTTATAATTGCAAAAGATTATTTTTTATTTATTCACAACGTTCACAAACTTGTGTGAAATATAAAAAGTCAAAACGAAAAACTTCGGAGCCAAACATTATACTGAAGCAAAGTTACTCACAGTGACTTTATGTATTTTATTACATTATTGTAAAGAAAAGATTATGTTCATCATTCAGTTATTAAATTGGACAGTTTATTTCAATATTTCATCATTACATCCTGCTTAAAGCAATCACCGAGTAATATGTTGGTTACTTTATGAAAAAAATTTTTGTGGTGGATATATTATTTTGAGTTATAACTCATATTTCCACCGACTGAGAATGGGTTTACTGTTTTCCTCGGGCTATGTTTTAACTCTCATATGTTCAACTTTGTTGAACCCGATGTATGAAACTTGAGCGTTGTTAGTTACTAAACTGAAGTAAATGGTACTGGCATTAGACCGGCTTGCTCTCCAAACACGCCTGTGTTTCAACGATGTGTCCCGCCTGAGATAATGTTGGGACAGAGGTTTTGAACTTCTTAATAACAATCGGGGGACGGCACGTCTTATTCCAAAGTGGATTCTATGCTAAGTAGTTCAACGCTGCTTTTGTGTTTGGCTTTAGTGTTAGGACGAGGGTTAGCTGACTAGTGTTGGTAGTAATGTTATTATTGCTAGAACTGCCATTGTTAGCAGCAATCACGGAATGGCCAAGTAGATGATGTTCGACAACTAAAGGGCGTCACTTTATACCTAACATCGTCGACCATCTACACGGTATGACACCTACTTTATTTCACTGCATAGGTACTACAAACACACACACTTACTACCTACATTATCATTTTAGACGCGTTAATACAGTTTTCATAAAATATAGAAAAATTAAACTTCAAATCCGAAATCTTCAAAAAGTGGTACCTTTTCTATCATCACAGCGTACTGAACCAGTACGGTAAGAGAGTAAGCGAGTGACGTCACCACGCTCAGGTCTGGAGTAACCTCACACAAGAACAATAAACCACAAAATACTAAACTCTTTGCATATTATGTAAATGTATTTTGTGCGACATTTCAACAAAAATATTAATATTCTGACGACTGTATAACTGTTTCTGCTTTTATCACAATTATCTTTAAAGATTCTTCTATTATGTGAAACCACCTAAATGTTTCAATCGAACTTTCCTGAGCAACTAATTGTTAATTCCTGCCATACCTATTTACTGCAGAAACGTGAATCGTTTTCTCCGAATAGCTCGCAAAATAGCAAGCGTTTACCGGCAAATTAAATGGTCTTATTGCGTTCAACATCAATAATACTGGAGTTCGTATCTATTACAATAATAACCGGGAAAGTTTGAGCTCGCAATTAATAGTTTTGGGAGCGGATTGCTTGCATGCAGGTTAACTGATATTGCGTTGCGACTATAAACTGCTTGCAGTTTAACGTAGGAGAATGTGCTATGTTTTGGAACGAAGAGTTATATTTATGTGCTAATTTACTAATAGTTTTCTGAACTGGAATGAATGGAGTCGTAAAGTGCTCTTTAAGTCTAGCACCAGATTGTAAGCTTAATTGCTACAAGTCACAAAATAAAACAGTCTAAGTAAAAACCCGCCCTGACGTCGTCTCGGTTGGAATTATTTGGAATCTGTCTTGAATAGACATTTTATTATTACATTATATAAATTACCTACCTATATCTAGGTAGGTAATGAATGTCCAATCCAATAGTGAAAAACTTTTTCAAGTAGCTACCTAGTACGAATAAGTAATAACGGAGATGGGTTTTCATATACACAAGTTCAAATCCTGCTTACTTACTCTTTATACCCGTAGCATAAATAAATATGCGTCTCATAAGCGTCACCTTCCTCCAGCCCGCAATATTTCATCATTACCCTTCCCATTCCTCAGTGTAATCAAGTCGTCCCAAAGAATAAATAAGGCCGAGTCACAAACGCACTTTGTTCAGAACTCGAGAGATGGCACACAGGCGTTTACATTGCGGTGCGTCGCCGCAGCGGTGCCGCAGCGATCCAGTAAAGGCCGTAGCAACAGTAGCACATTTATCAACCCGGAAAGGGATCGTAACCGTATCAACTCGAGGCGGTCAGTATTCTTTGTATGAAACTCCATACTTCAACGTACACTTATCCGCACCGTAACGTAAACGCCTCGCCTCGCGATTGACAGCGCGCGAAAGGCAATGACAGCTCTCAAAAGGCGGTACGGTGTTGATCCTTTTCTGAGTTGATTTGTCTACTATGACCTTTATGCAGGATCCGCCAATAGACTGTCATGACGTGACATTGAAAATATGTGTGTTTTGAATTGCAAATTCGAACCCATCGGGTTTTTGCGGGACACTGCAACCGGGATGTACGTGTGAACGTTAATATACTAATAAACGGGATCTTGCAAAAACGGGATGTTTCCATGGGAAGAAGCCCTAACATTATACATTTGAACTGAGGGTTTAGTGAGAGTTTACATTAAACGTCCTCACTAGTGAGCGCGTTAAAAAAAATATATGAAAATTTTAGTTCTTGAGAGTTTCCGCTAGGGGCGCTGTACAATCCGTCATACGTTACATTCGCGATGCGATACCGCTGCGGCGACGCACCGCAACGTCAACCGTGTGGCATCTCTCTTAGCGAAAAACTTTTTTTTCTATCCGCAGTTGAAATTAAAATGTTATTTAAGTAACATCTGTTTCGGAGGAAACTGAAAAAGAATTTTTCCCGGAAATTTGAATTCAGGATCTTGAATGTAAATTTATTTTAGATAGTGATATAACGAATTTCGCCAGCATTGTTATTTGAAGCTTCTGTCAATATTCCCAATTAAAAATGATCATGAATTTTGTGAATTTGATAAAAACGTAAAGGAACAAAAACTCTGTGGCACAATATTTTGATTCTTTAGTTCTTGTATCGGTCTGTTATGGTTATACGCTTTACAAAACCAACCAAAAAATAGAAAGAGTTAACAAGTGGATGGAAGTTGGAAAGGAAAACTTTTTTTTTTCAGCTACAAATCGATGTTATTATTTTGTATTTTACTTATAATTAAACAACATTAAAATCTATAGTATGGTCACAGAAACATATGGATAGAATGGATACAGATATGAACTATTCCAATTAATTATTTTATGGAAACCATACTTGTATCGGCCGCTAATTTGCGTAGATACCCTACTACTAAGATTGTTGTGCAATAGCTTGTAATTAACTTATCACCTAATTTGATTGACTGATTTAATAATTAGGCATTAATTAGGCATACCTAATAGGCTAATGTAGTCAATGAATATTCTTATTCGAACGATTTAGTCGTAAATTGAATTATTTTGCCTTCAGCTTTATAATATTTTATACTAACATTAATGTCTTAAGTTTAACTTGTTAACTCTTTGAAAGTCCAAAACAGCTTAAAGAAGCTTGTAGGTACATCATTCGAATTGCGATTAAAGTGTCACAACTTTGAAGATCAGGACTGTGGCAAAATAGTGACGTCATTATTTATTATGTCACAGTAGATAGGTAAGGAAACAAAGACAGATTTTATTTTTATTTTAAGCTAAAAAGGAGTCAATGTCGCATTTTATATCATTTTTGATTAACAAAAGCTCGCCTGTTCATCATTGCAGAAAAGTGGTTAAAAATTCCAGATAGGCATTGTATAAATGTCGGCCGTTTGGTGTAGTGGTTCAGAACGGACTACTATGCCGAGAGGTCCCGGGTTCGATTCCCGGCCGGGCAGAAATTGAAATGATGAATTTTAATTTCTGTGACGGGTCTGGGTGTGACTATGTATAATATTTATGTATTTAAAAAAAAAAGTATATAAGTAGTATATCCGTTAAGCTAGCACCCATAACACAAGCATTAAGTTGCTTACTTTGGGGCTAGCTGGCGCTGTGTGAAATTGTCCAAAGATTTATTAAAAAAAAAAAAAATGCAAAAACTATGCTTTATCTTTCTAAGTTGTCATGATTATCAAGTCATTTAGCAGACTCTCACTAAACTCTCGTAATCGTCATGATCTGACCAAAATACTACGTCTTTGTAGCGTGAAGTGGATTTTCTATTAAATAAATATCAAAATGCTTCTTCGCTTTTCGGGATACGTAAACTAAATTGACAATCAGAACACAATATAAAAAGATTTAAATGAAAAAATAATTATGATCTTATTATTCAAAGATAATAATTTGTCTCATCTTTTAGTATAATTATACATAATTTTATGTGAAGCAGTGGCAGCCCTAATAGGGGTTGTCATTGTAATAACATTATGTAAATACTGAGCGCCTACGCAAGTGTTTGACGCCCAGCCACGAATTGGGAACGTGGCATTGATCTATTAACATTATTATGATTGATTAAATAAAGGCATTTTGTTTAAACTCTGAACTGATTTCGGTTTACCTACCTATTTAAACCTAGCTAGCTACCTACCTAGAAATCCATCAATCAAGTTTAGATTTGACCACTAGGTAAACAGAAAATAAGTTGGGTATAGTCCTTTAAGTAAACTAAACTTACAAAGTGAACCATAATATTTTCATACCGAGCGTTGATTGTACAATAAAAATTATTACAGATAGTAATATTTTCTATTAAATAAACGAATATTTAGTTTTTTTTTAAAGATTATTAGTAAATTGCTGATAACATGATAGACTAGCCCTTAGCCTAGGTCTTATTCATATTTTAACTTTCTTAGTTCATAAATTAGTAACATTACTACCTACTCGTATTCTAGGAGATCGATAACGAACCTACCTACTCTAGACTTCATAGAAAAGACTTCTTGGAAGGTACCATTTATTGGCCTGTCAATTCTAAGGGACACAGACACTAAAAATACAAAACGAATAATATATCGCCGATTAAAGTGAAGGTGACATTACCCCTCGTCAGATATAAACTTATTGTCGTACCTAGTTGCTACGTGGATACACCCACGCACTACCCTTAATGGGTACTCATATTTTTATATTATTCGAAACTAATAGTGTAGGAATTACCTGTACCTCTTATAACGTACCTGTTTGACAAAATCAGAGGTAAAAAACAATCAAACCATACCCTGTTTTAGTTTATCCTACTACACAAGTAGATGCAGGTATACTCAAAAGAATTGCCGGGGGCCTGCCCACACTACGTTTTTCGGCTCGTGCTCGCCACACGAGCACCAAAACATGCATGTCGTAAAATTGACAAGAGATGTTAAGAAACAGACCATTTTCAGAGGCAGCTTTGGCTATGCTGAGAGCGCGTTTTATTCAAAAATCTAAATCAAAATCAAAAATATTTTATTCAATTTAGACCACTAGTGGCATTTATGCACGTTAAAATACAGTAAATTAAAAAATTATAATAAAAATAAACTTTTTAAAAACAAGCTTTTATTCTGAATTTCGAAAGTTTGTATCGCGCATGGAATTTATTCCTCTTTTTCTCTGTTTGCGCTACAAGCTTTCGAAAATCAGAATAAAAGCTTGTTTTTAAAAAGTTTATTTTTATTATAATTTTATTTTACACTTTTTAGTTATATCTTAATCTCAGGACACTGGACATTATCTAACACTAAAGTGTTCGAAAAGACAAATCCATTGAACCCAAACTCGATGAGTTTCCGCCGTTTTGTTTAGGAGTTCCTATGGCCACCTCCCGACTCCATCATCAGACCAGCTCAATGGTACCATAATATTGCATTGTCATCGTACTTACATAAGTATACCAAATTTCAGCTCAATCGGTTGAGGTGAACTGGTCTTAAATTCAGTTGCAAGATTTGTCCCACACATACTAACAAGTGAAGTCAATATAAAGCTTGTAAAAAAAGGTAGCTCAGGCCCCCACTAGGTGGACTGACGATCTGGTGAAGGTCGTGGGAGGTTACTGGATGAGGGCGGCGCAGGAGTGGTCGCTGTGGAAATCCTTGGGGGAGGCCTTTGTCCAGCAGTGGACGTCATTCGGCTGAAACGAACGAACGATAATTTAATTTATTTCATATTTCACATTCATAAGTTTGTTTATAGCACTTCGGTATTACGTTTTATGATTAACACTTTAGTGCCAAATTTTACACTGTTAGTATTATGGTTTTACATAATCATGAATAATTCAAGTTCAGCCCAAAATATTAAGAACTGTTTTCCGAACGTTAAAATAACTATTTAATATTTATTGGTTTATTAGATTAGTGGGCAACAAGATGAGAATAGTATAATTAAGAAATCTTTTTGGTAAACGAGAAAAAATGGAATGGAATGGAAAAACAAACAATAATAAAACACTCAAAATCTAAATCAAAATTATCTTTACATGTTTAGACTAATTAAATTAGTACTTGCAAATCGTCAAATGCTCTTAAGGAGCCTATACATGTCTCATTCTTTTTTTGCCCTACCAGCTGCGCTGATATGATATTTTAAAGGCTCTTGAATTTGATAAAGCTAAGCTGGTAGCTTGGAGTGTTTCAATTGGAGCTAAAAAGCTCATCGCCGCAGCTTAGCACACCTCTAGTGAAATAAAACCCTAAGGATGATGCTAAATTAAAATTAATAGAAAATCTGAATAAACAAAATGATAAAATAAAAATCTACTACAAGGGATCCCATCGAGAGGCAATTTTAAAATTTATCAACGCATTCCAAGTAAATACCATTTTGTAATACTTTTAACAGCCGTAAGCAAGCTCGTTCGAGCTAGTTTATTGCTAAGACCTCATAAAACGGGTTCGATTCCCCACCCTGTACAAAGTCGTAAAAATGCGATAAACATTTACTATAAAAATCTAGGTCTGCTTCTATTCCGGACCAATATATTTTAACTAGATAATTTTGAATGTTTATTCACGATGCCGTAAACGATAGACGTTTTACAAAGATAATGATTTTATAAGATAATACGAGAAGTAGAGTCAGAATCAAACTACTTAGATATGTTACAACTACTCGTATAACTGAAGTATGTCATTCCCTATGAATCCATAGAAATAATTATGATATTATTTTACTGTGTCAAGTATTGTGGGGACAGATATACATCTATACAGTTACCAAACGATCTAATTATACATTTTTGCTACATAATAACTATTATTACAAAAAGGTATTATTACATTAATAGAATTGTGTTTAATTAACGTGTTGTTCAATGTAGAGCAAGTGAAAGTAAACGATTTCTACGTTAATGACTTTAAGTACCTACTATTATTTTATTTTTAATTTTTGAAATGAAAAATACTTTACCTTATATCAGCCTCCTTATCAATCACTTAATAGTCAAGACCCAAAGGTCACTTACCTTCCACAGTCCCCATTCCAGAGCTCGGTATAAAAACCGCAATCACTTCGGGATTCATTAACAGAAAATGTTAGCGGGCGCTAAATCCCTCCCGGTAAAAACCGGTTTGCTAAATGAGGTCGGTGGCTGAATGGAGCCACAAAAAGGCCTGACACACGCTATGAATAGTGATGTGCGCTGTCAATATTTATGAGAAAACTTTGGCGCGGCCCGTTGACCCGTGCTTTTTGCATTTGATAAACTATCCGCGCTATGTTTTTGGATACAGGCATACGAATATGCCTACAGGCCTGGGCTATGAAAAGGGCTAATTTTAAATGGCTCATCTTAACAAAAATACACATTAAAATTAATCTTATTGTATTTTTTTGCTGAATTGGAAAAAGAGGGCAGACAATTTAATTTTTATTTAACTTTTTAACAGCTTTCAAAAAGCAGTTTCTCTTTACATTTTGTAAATACGAATCTATGACGAGGTAATCAACTTAATGATGTCATAATGTTTCAGAGCATTTCAATTAAAGACCCCATGCTATCATGAGATTAGATAAGCATTCATCGGCTTGGAAAAGGACTTACTACAAAGTTTAGGTAAATATACCGATATCAGTTTACTTTCCCACACTTATTTTAAGTCGTCGACGGCTGAGCTATCTCATCTGTACGTTTTTTCTGTTGAAATAATCCACTGATGTTTCTGATGTCCTATTTACCCGGTATTTACCATAAGTAATCGAATTACCCTTTATTTATAAACTATCCGTCCTTTGCGATACTTTCCAAGAAAAACCAAGACCCCCAATAGGGCTAGTGTAGGTATATTTTTATACACGACCTTTTTCTACTTAGATACACATAACCTACCATTTTGTATTCTCGTTCCTAACGTATTCAAATCGTATTTCCGAGAACTCACGGTTCAAGTTATTATACAGTATTCGTTCTGCTTAAAAATACATACAGAAAATCAAGATCTGAAAGACGTTCAGGAGTCCGCTACGTCACTTAGCTATGCACTCCGTTTCGAATGTAGGTACGCGGGTCGACCTCGGTTAACTTTGGACATTCCTAATGTTAGGACTGGTGCACATCTGAATGTGCTATATTTTGAAATGAGACTCGAGTACGAGTACGATAGTCTAGAATAGATACCGGTGTGATGGGTCTAAATTTAAATTTTAAAATTATGAGTAAAGATCCGGAGAATTTTGTAAAAGTTGACTAAGATATATGCGGACATTAGGCCTCCGGAACCGTCTAGCCTGGATGGGTACCGACTTTATGATGAGTAAGTAATTGAGTTGACGTCATCTCAGAACCTTAGCAATTGAAGAGGTGAGCCTTCAAAGAGCGCTATATAAAAGTGCTTTGATTGTATCAAAACTGAAGTAGAATATGTTAAAATGTAATCATTGTCGTTCGCGCTTGGTCATAAAGCACATAAAAAAACAAACACATTTGGTTCGTTATAGGGTGTTCAAAATACGTTAACCCAAAACATAATACCAATCTAATCCCAAAAAGTGATTTCGCTCAACTAGATCGCCACATTCATTCGAATTAAAACAACAACAATAGCCATATTTTTCCGGCCCCGCATAAATAATATTTGTGTATTGCCCTTAGGAATAGCGAAGGTAGAATATGCGCCATGTATCATGCCCATACCGAGCTGCAGTTCTAAATCATAACTCGGTACAACTCGGAACAAGGCAGAGAACTTTGTCGTTTGTACTGTAAAATGTATACGAGGTGTTCAATTGTAAGTACGGATGGGAAGTTGACTCGAGATAGTTCGGATTCCTGGACTCGGTTGGGCGCTTTGGTTTTGATCCGGTCGGGTACGCGTAATTTGATACGGTATACATGATGTAACGATTACGAAAGAGCAATATGCTGATTCATATCCGGCTCGAAGGACCATTACTGGACCGTTAAAATGTTCGGCCATTCTCAGATGAGCTAGTTTTTGCGTGTCCGGGCTGTTAAATCGTTAAAAATGACAAATTAGAGACATACAAGTATTTTTATATGTTACTTATCAACCCCATCCAGTTGTGCATTAAATCATAGGCCTCTATTTTAAGTATTTGTGACTTAATTAATTTCATAAACCTCTGTTCTCTAATTACCGTTACGCGTCCGCACACCGACTTAATGTTAAAACTTGGCTGTAATTTTTATGTCGTATAGATTTGGTTTACTCCATTCAACATTTTAAAGAGTATAAAAGATTGTCTTACGCATAGCAAAATATCTATTTAATAGAACCATTCTGTAAATAATTAGAATTAAAAAACTGCTTGTCCGAGCGAAAGTCCTAATTCCCGTGACGTTTTCTGTTTTTGGGCACACAAGCCTAAATAATAATATTTGACACATCATTTACGCGCGCGGCGCGAGCCCTTAGTTAGTTCTAAGACCTGTTAGCAAGTAGACGTCTATTGCGTTGGCGTACCGTCGATCCTGATGGGAACATGTAAGACAAAAATAAAATTTCCAATATTACAGACCTTCTAGAGCAGATGCCGCGAAAACTATACAATTTATAGAAAAACTTGTCCATCTCATCTGTAGCAAATTGAATAAGCTTTTTTTGGTTCATAGTAGTCATGTCACTAGGACGCATAGTTTCCGAGGATTAAGCGAAAAACCGAAAAGTGGCACCTTTAAACCCCCCTCTCCCCGCCGGCTCAAGGGCTAAGGGCGGGGACTTTTGCTATGTTCACCTCCTAACTAGTCTAAATAAAGTCCTGATGTCAGAAATTGTGTTCTACAGTTTTCCATCTATAATGCTTTATTGACTGGACTAACAGTGTATGAATGGAAATCGCATCATCATACTCAGTTTTCTAATCTTTCGGTCTAACTAAACTTTATTTCATCGAATTTACATATTTTTGAACATTCTTATTTTTTTAAATATTATTATTAGCATGCAACAACACGAAATACGTTTAATGGTGACTGAGAATGACGTCACCAATATTGAACAGTGACGGACGGAATCAATGAATGTGATTTATGTTTATTTATGCCTGGCTTCAGCCTGCGGTTTTACCCAAGTATGTACTGTACTATGTACTATTGTAATGTTAATAGGCTAGGTGCCTAAAAAAATTTTTTTAGTCCGTAATGTTTAATATCAAAAAATATTGGACACGTATATTTTTTTTTGTCAATCTAACAAATAATTACATAGTTATGGTGCGTTGAAGTTGCGCACGACGTCACAACGTGCGGCATTTTTAAGCAAGCGTTGACGTCACGGGCCTCTTCTTATGAACTTTGGGGCGCTTTATCTCTTTAAATTTTCATTAGTTTGAAAAAGTGAAAAATACGTGTAGAGTATTTTTTGATAANTGAAAATATCTTGATACAATAAATAATAGAAACAAGTGTTTTCCTTTTTCAAAGGGTTATTAAGTGTACCTACAGCGTTTTTATGACGCTTTATATTTGTATACATATTTATCAATGCAAGATGTTGTTTTCTTGCGTTTTTACATCTTTTTTCTAATTACCGTTAGATTAAGTATTAGCCTTATCTAATTACCGTGACTATGAAATTTTTGGGTCTCATTTGCGCGAAAACCGCTTGGAATAATTTGACGCCTTAACGATTGTTAAATTCGTACTTTTCATGTGTTTCATATTTAAATGCGTTTAAGTCAATTAAGCCAAATTTCAAAAATGATATGGTAATTAGGCTGAGAACGCCTAATCGTGAGAATGGCCGTGTTATTATCAAGGATCATACATGGCACATGTGACAAGGGTAAAGAGAAAAGTAAACAAAAACAAACTTAATTTTTATTCAATTTCTATGTTCCGAATTGAAAAAATTTCAACCTTAAAAATAAATAATGTGTCTAAAATTAAGTAAATAAATACCTCAATTAAATTCAAACGTGTGTTTTCATAGTAGTTTGATAGATGAGAGGATTAAATTACTCGAATGTTGAATGTTTTGATAAAAAATCTACTGAAATACAAAGGGAAATTGGATGTTTGTTTTTGGTAAGTACTATGTTATGTGTAAATAAGTAACACTCTTATGTAAGCGGTAATAAAAGTTGAGTAAGCAAGCGAAATAAAAATACACTAAATGTATGTAGATTAATGTTTTTGAAATGGCAATTGTAATTTAATTATTATTCTTTCACTGGAAAAATATTGTAAATAAAAATGTGTCCATTTTATGTTGTCTATGACATGTTATTTTCATATTTAAATTATTATTTCTTTTTCTTCATTCAATTAATTTGGTTCAAAGTATCAAATCAATGAAAATCCTAAGTAATCCAAATCCCAATTTCGTCAATTACACAAGCTTTTGGGTATTGCTAAAAATAAATCAAACTATAGTCGCTCGCACTAAAATATTCAAACGACGGGTTTGCCTACATTCGTGGCCACGCAATTTGTTTCACCGCAATGCGGAATTAAATTGTGTTTTTAAATAACACTATTTTGTTACAACTTAAAACTGGCCTGTGTGGAATGTAAAAGAGGCGAATTTATTGTTGTCTCTCCAAGTACAGAACTTGTTAGGGTTAAAGCGAATTTGTCTTGCATTTTTGAGTGCATTTAGGTTACACAAACTGTTCTTTACATCTTGATAGCAGTTAAAATATTATATTTCCAACAATATTGGCAAATATGTAAAAGTATCAAGTATTAACCAATGCTCAAGAGTCAGTTAGAAAATAATCATTTTAGTGTTTGTTTACAAATTAAAACAAAATGTTGGTTTCAAAAGTTAAAGTAACTAGAGTAACCCGTAAGAAACACTCCTATACACATCATATTTTTAAAATCATACTGCTTATAAATAGCGAAATGAGAAACGATACGCGTGTGCAAATGTTGGTTCTTTGGAAATCTTTCAAAAATGTTTCTCCAATCCTATCAAATTACGTTCCACGGGTTCAACGTACTCTCATCACGACTGTGGGTTTTAATTTAATCAAGAAAAGCAGCCTCGAAAAAGCAGGGTTAATCATGACAGGTGAATTTTGTACTTCATATCGCTCACACCCAGACAGCCAGCACTCAGTGAAATTAACGTGTACATAAAAACATCCTTCATAATACATACATTAAAAATTGTCATCATAATGTGTGTGAAATTTTAGGGACAAGTTTTTTAAAACTCATCATGATGTTGCTACATCGAAGTCGTGTGGTTTCGTGGCGGCTACGAAATTGCTACGACAGTGCTACAAGATGTGGCTACGATTCTTTCATACTACGAACTTTGAAGTTGATTGTAGTACGGATCATCCTCTACATTAGTTATTGAGTCACTTCATTGTACAGGGTGTGGTTTTGTAAAACAACGCCTATCTCAGGGCTGGCAGTATGACACTGATGCCAAAGAAAAATACCTTAAATTTTCATGGAAAAATCCATGAAATCAGGAAAATGGTATTATTACGCGGGCGAGCTATCGGTCAATCACCCAGTCCCCGCTCTCCCGGGGCGGCGCATGTGCTTGGTGGTGTAGCGGAGTACGCGGGGGTGGTGCGGGCCATAACAAGCGCCGTCTCGAAAGTTTTTAAAGACGTTTGAACAAGGTTTTTACGAATAAAGTAATAGTTAAAATTTTATTTATATTTTTTTCTTTTACGAGTCATGTGTGATGTACCACTGAGATGGGTGTTGTTTTACAACCACACCCTGTATATACAAACTTCCATTATATTATTATTAAAAAAAATCGTTTTGTAACATGTTTATATTACAACAAAAGTTTTTAAATAGCTCCTACTATCCTACAATCCTACCATCTGTTTTAATAGCATACCATCTGAAGCATGAAGCTTTGACCCACAAAAAATGAATCAAAACAAATGCTTTAGAGCAACCCACAATACACTTCGTCAACAGACATCGAGAGTAGGCATTTAAGTTGAAAGAACGCTTCGACATTAACCTAGATCTATGAAGGCTTCAGAGGCGAAGTGTGGGAAACCAGTTGGCACAGAGCCCACTCTAACCGCGGCCATTACTAGATTCTTTAATATTTTAATACTATGCATAATGCATCGCATTTTCAGACGTCGTGACAGACGGGCTTAAACCAGGCAAAATGGTTAGGCTTTCAAATTTAATTACAAACTCTCGACACTAAAACTGCGGATTATTTTTAGCGACGGTACGGAGAAATGTTTCGAAATTCTGACGTATCTGTATGAAGCACTCGTGTGCTCTGAGCTGGGTATTAACATGTATCTTTTGGTAAGTGAAAAGATATGATAGTTTATCTTTTCGTATTTTACTGCGGGTGTTTGGGTAGAAATATTATTTGAAACGTTTTAGAGAGGAATATTTCATAAATGTGTATCTATATTTTTGTTAGAATTTTACACAACAAAAAGAACACAAAGTCATAAGTCAACTTGACTTAATAACCTCAAAATATGATAATCTAATTACTAATATTATAAATGCGAAAGTAACTCTGTCTGTCTGTCTTGCTTTCACACCTAAACTGAAGCGATTTTGATGAAATTTGACATAGAGATAGTTTGAGTCCCGGGAAAGGATATAGGATAGTTTTTATCCCGGTTTTTGAAACAGGGACGCGCGATAAAGTTTTTCTGTGACAGACAAAATTCCACGCGGGCGAAGCCGCGGGCGGAAAGCTAGTAGAGATATATGTATAAAGTAGTTATTACTCATACTAGTAGTTCACTTAATTAGATTTATTAGTGTGTAACTAACATGTTTTGTAAATCGTGTTCCACCAGTGATGAGTAGCTAATTATTGTCTTAATTGAACTCCATCATCCTCATTTTAAGCTCTGTGCGTTTATTATAATGCTTTTAACTAAATTATAATGTTAACACAATTAGTGATGGCCACTTAAATAATTCATTTTGGTTAATTTGAATTTGTTAAGAGCACTAATTAATTTCATTATCATAATGAAGTTTCTGCCACTTACTTTTTTTAAGCATATCGTAAAATCTTTCTACTGATATTAATATAAATGTGAAAGTTTGGAAGGATGGATGGATGTTGTGAAAGAGTCACACGTAAACGGATGAGTGAAACGGATTATGATGAAAATTATTTACAATAAGGATATCTGACCAACTGTGGGCGTAAGCTAGTTAGTAAGTTTTGTTCTTTCTCAAGTTGAAAAAATATGAAAGCTAATGAAAATGAAATGAATAAAAAAGCTCTACTTTTTTCAGTTGAAGCCACAGCTCAAAACTTATGTCAGCTGTATAAAGTTGATGGCTAAGCAACCCTTGCATCTCCCATCCCCCGTGGAAGGGTTAAAAAGATAAATGGTAGGATTTAAGTGAAAAAGCCCGCTTAGTGGAACGCGAATCTAATTGCATAGGCGGGGTTCCGCATCAATATTGAACTATTTGGTATGAGTTAATTGGATTTACCAACTTTGATGGTTATGTAGAGTTTTTGATTAAATACTAAAACCCTTCTTTTGTTTAGAAACTGGTATGGATTATTTTTATTTAAAACTGATTTAAAATCGTTTCATCCATGAAGACGCACCCCACCATTCTTCCGCGAATGTTTGAGTATTATTGGTACACGCTAAATTATCCGTGAGTGCACAGTGCACACGCACACTACAATAATGACGCTCGGATTGCTCGGATCAAACTCCCCGCACCCCGCGCTTCCCTCGACCAAAAATTGGTGGGGCGCGTCTTCATGGATGAAACAATCTAAGTATATTTCTATCTAAGCCTATACTGATTTGACTTCATTACTTTTCTATATAAGTTGTTTATGTAATCTTGTGTCTGTGATGTACGAGCTTTATTTGCGTACCTACATAAAAAAAACATGCCCTTGACACTTATACTTGCGTAAGATCTGTGTATAAAAATTAACTATGTTAAGTGAAACAGTGTAGTTATCTGAAATGTACTAATATTTGGAACGAAAAATATTTGTACAATTATTTGCCTCTAATGTAATTTCTTTCTAGGCCTAATTTCGGTAATGTAAGTTATACAAACATTGGTCTATTCGTATATTCGTCTGAGTTTACTTAAAATATTATTAAATCAGCTACCATAGAAGGTTTACTTTTAGAAAAAAAATTCGTTATTTTTTCGGAACGGCCATCTAATAAGTCCCAAGTTTTTTCAAGGTCGTTAATTCTTTCCTCTACACCCTGTATAATTATATCAATTGTTTACCTGTTGTCTCAACGATGTTATGTAAATTCGGGGCTTTCTTAAACAGATTAGGGGACCCTTCAAGGATGTAAACAGGAAGACGCCTGTTAAATGGGTTGTTTGCGGAACCCATTTTTATCACTCACATGCCTGCTCCTTTCAAGGCTTCGCTGTCTTATGCAGGTACTAATATCATGTATGTTGTCGTATGTATTTATAAAACGACGATTGTTTTTGTACCTAAGAGAACACGAAACGCAAAGAGCATAGTTGTAACAAATCATTAGTGGACAGTAAAATAATTGTGTTTCGAGATATCGTAGAAGTTGTTGATATTGGTATACAGGGTGTAAAGCAAAAACATATTTAACTGGAGCCATGAGCTTATAAGATTTAATTTATCATGTAGTCCCCAGCAGGGTTCAAACCCGCAATCACAGAGCATTTTAGTCCACGTGAAACACAGGTCAACGTCAAACGTATTGACTGACTTAGTACGTAAAACTGAGGTATATTTTTATTAATAAAACCTTGTAAAAAGCGGCATTTTCCGTTGTTATATAGCAAGCGGACGGCGGTGTATAAATTTTGACGTAAAACACAAAAGGTGCGTTTTTCAGCAAGTTTTGTTTCTTAAAAGAAAAGAACGACCCTTGTAGGCAGGTGGGACGAAAATTTATTATCTCTACTCACCAAATGTCCAGGATAAGTTACTTGAATATTTTTGAAGAGAAAATAAATAAATATACCAGTAGTAGGCGTTTCTTGGAAGAATATTTATAAGTTTCGATTTTTTTCTGATACTTACATAAGAGATTGGAAAAAGAAATTGGCAAGTTCGTAGGAAGTTTTTTTGTTTCTAATAGGTATTGTTACAATTCTAAATACAGATTTTGTTACGATATGGCTTTTTAGATTTACGAAGCCTTAAATTAGTTATTACCTACTTTTTAAAGAAATTACTCATAGTAATTACTTATTATAAGTTGTCACATAACCGCATTAGTTAAATTACTTGTATTAACTCAGTTTTATCGCGAGTATAGAAGCTGACTTGCTAAGAGATTTCTCTAGGCATAGGTGGCATACTAAATGTAGCAGCTTTTGAACTAACTGTACATTTAACTTCATAACATTACTTAGGCTGAGTTACACCATCAAACTTTGACCGTAACTGTAACGATAACCGGTGATTTTTGTATGGAATTTGGCAGATTGACGTTTGTTACAGTCAAAGTAAGATGGTGCAACCCAGCCTTAATGTGTTTTCATTAGTCTAATTTAATAACTAAAGTATTTCTTTCCACTTGCCCTAATTCGATCCAGGTACAAGTAGTATACCTTGATTCCCAAATTAAAACACTCCACCCACAAGCGTTTTATGTTCAAGGGCTCTTCTTATTTTGGTTTAAAACACTCTAGCACCAAATCATCTCTTCTGTACAAAACAATCAAAGCAAACCTCAAAGGAGGCTTGCTCTCTATAGGAGTTCACCTCAGGCTATACCTGAAAAGATCCTTTTGGGATCTTTTGCACTTCCCCTTTGAACTTTGGAAATAGTAAAAGTATATTATGTTTTTATATAAAGCCAGTTAGCTAAGCTAACTTTATTTAAGAGATAGCAATAGTACGTTAACATAATAAGTAAAATTACAATTAGGCAATGTTTAAAGTAAACAGGTGACGAAGTATTTTTTCAATGCAAGATTGTTTTTGACATTGATTAGATATTTGTATCCTTTACGTCTCACAGAATAATAATCCTATACTTATAATAAATCTGTAGAGAGGTCAATTCTGTACATGAAATATATTTTCAAAATAACTATCAGGGGGTGATTAGTGATCGATACTGATGCCAAAAATGCAATCAGTAAAATTTTTGTCTGTCTGTCTGTCTGTCTGTCTGTCTGTCTGTATGTTCCTTAAAGAAACAAAAACTACTTGACGGATTTTAACGAAACTTGGTACAATTATTCTTCGTACTCCTGGGCAGGTTATAGGATACTTAGGAATTCCCACGGGCACGGGAATTAGCGGGAAAATCCTTTTGTATGAAAAATCTAAACTGCTTAAGTTAGACGCTTGAAATTTGGCATGCAGGTACCTTAGTAAACTTAAAGCTTAGTTACAACAGGATATTGNACATTTTAAAGAGTACAAAAGATTGTCTTACGCATAGCAAAATATCTATTTAATAGAACCATTCTGTAAATAATTAGAATTAAAAAACTGCTTGTCCGGGAATTAGGACTGCGAAAGTCCTAATTCCCGTGACGTTTTCTGTTTTTGGGCACACAAGCCTAAATAATAATATTTGACACATCATTTACGCGCGCGGCGCGAGCCCTTAGTTAGTTCTAAGACCTGTTAGCAAGTAGACGTCTATTGCGTTGGCGTACCGTCGATGAATTTTCGTAAGAGTATAATTACCATATCTTTGGTTTTCAATTTTTCTATTTACCATGTCCTTATTTTTATACTTGATTTTTGAAGGTAGATCCACGTTGTTAATTTAAATAGATTCAGTTCTTTGGCCTTCATACGTTGTAGTAAGACAGTATTTGCATACGCTGAAGATTTTGGAGATTTTGAAGAAAAACTGTCGTTTTATAATTTCCATACAATAAATACCGTATATTTATAATCACCGTTGTATGAAATTATTACCTACAAATTGCACTCACGATTGAATAAGTATGATGATAAAATATAAAATATACCTAGACCTTCGCATAACAACTGTACGAACTTTTCTTCCAATCTGACAATCAAAATTTTAAAAAACTTTCAATAGAGTAACCTCGAAATAGATTCGATTTCATGACAAATGTTCAGCTTCAGTTGCTGCATGGTTGTTGGATTTAAGAGTACATCTTAACCCCTAAGGTGACCCCACAAAATGAAGTTACCTGGAGTGAAATCGGGGCTTTTTGATGGCCAGGAGATGTCGCTTAAGTTAGACGCTTGAAATTTGGCATGCAGATACCTTAGTAAACTCAAAGCTTAGTTACAACAGGATATTGCAAAATTCCCAAGGGAAAAGGAGTTAGCGGGAAAAAGCATTTGTATGAAAAAATCTAAACCGCGTAAGATAGATGAAGGGGGTAAAACGGGATCCACGCGTACGAAGTCGCAGGCGGCCGCTAGTAAGTACTAAGTACAGAAGTTTTACTTTGCGAAGGTATTTCCTCCTATTATCCGAAGCTATAGGGCTGACTTACTGTAGCCGTTAGTCAAATGCAAAAGTGCTACTGAATTTATTTTTCAGAGGTTTGTATAGTGTCAATAAAACGCAACATCAACAGCGGCACACACAAAAACGTTTTTCAAATACAAAACTTTTGCGTACCGTTGGCCTCGGCGCTTTCATGGCGGGTTTTATTTCTCACTCGAGTCGCTGACATCTGACGTTTGCCACAGAGCTGCAGTGAAAGGCAGCGCAGTAAGCTTGCCTTCACGCTTTGCGCATTGAGTTGCACATTGAAATGGCTCAAAAATAATATACTCGAATGTATGTATGTAACATCGCATGTATTAGTGAGTAGATTTTTAACGAATCCTCACTACAGTACAACCTTTCTGATAATCTACCAGACCATAATAAATCTCTTACTATATTAAGTTTCTATCGACGTACTACTGGACCCCCGATACGAGGTTAATATTTGAAACTAGACTTAGTGAATAATTCAGGCTACTCCACGAAAAATTACGTATAAAATTGTTGTTTGTTTTTCACCCTAAGGTAGGGTGGGTGAAAACTTGATAGCAAAACCTGTTCTTATCAACAAAAGTACAAATCTCCTGCGTAGTTGTATTGTGAAAAATGATCGAATTGTACTCGTAGCGGTTGTCAATCTAACTTTTTTCGGAAGTTCGCAGAGCGATAGTGAGTTAAGCTATACATGTTTAAGTATTCCGTTTGTATAGCATTACTTAGTTCCGAGGATATTTCACGTACGTCGGGTGTCTATAGGCGACGGTAATCACTTACCATCCGGTGATCCGTCTGCTCGTTTGCGTCCTGTCACATAAAAAAAACCTGTAATATGATACATGAAGAATAGAGACAATTATTATCTTATAATCCAGCCCATGTACGCTCAATTCTAATATCCATGAAATATTTTAATACGAAGTCAACTATAATATTAAAACTTTTTACTAGAAATCGTAGTTCGAAACCAAAAAGTGGTGGAAAACTAGGGTGCTTTAACGATAGCATGTCCAAGTCATCAAGTAAATGGTATATAAATATCTGAAACACAGCCTCTTAAGAATAGGAAATAGCAACAACTGTGTTCTAGAACGAATGCCTATTCTCAGACTAGTATGAAATCAGACCTTTAGCGTAGCCTGTAAGGCTCACCGCAACTGAGTGCTTTCTCTACTAGGCAATATTCCAGTCACATACCCTTGGTGGATACCGCACTTCAAGTTCAGCACTGCGGTATCCTATATGATTGAAATAGAGTCGATATTGCAACAGAAATGTATAATTCTGTCTGTAATTTCTAGTAGAACTGAATTATGTCTATTTTGATCTCATCATACTAGTAGGGGAGAGTGGGGTAAGACGGGGTGGGGGGCAAGACGGGGCGACCGATCCTGAGTGCGAACGAATTAGCCAATCAAGATCGTTTTAGCACCTGACGCCGCACCGCCATTACGGCAATCAGTTATCGAAGTGAGCGGACAACGACACTACGCCTTTGATTTGTTTTCTGGAATAAACTGTTTTTTGCTAAATAGCTAGTGATTTTTCTATATTATACTGGGCGTGTATTTTCCGTAAATAATAACACCTCGCGATTGATTTAAATGTTATCAAATGTGAAAATAACAACACTAACAGGTAAGAACTTGTTTTCCTCATTGCTGCGTACTGGTTTTATTCAGTTATTTTTTAAATTTTATTTGGCATACGGGGGCATGATGGGGTAGGAGTTAAGGGGCAAGATGGGGTATGAAGGCAAGCGACATAGAAATGTCTAATTTTACTATTTATTTTATTATAGAATGGTGAGAAATTATAAAAAAAACGATTAAGAAAGAAGCGGCAGAGGATAAACAGCGAAAAAAAAAGTTGAGGGAACTTAAAAAATCTCAAAAAAAAACCTGCAACTAAGGAGAAAAGAGTAACAAAGAAGAAAAAAGGGGCTAAGAATAGATCATTACACGAGAATAGTGACAGCAATACTGAAAATACACCTTGTTTGTATTGTAATGGCCTATATTTGGACTCAAATGAAGGCTGGGTTGCTTATTCAGCATGCGGCAAATGGGCTTACTGCAGCTGTGCAGGTTTAGATGACGAAGATGCAGATACCGTGTTCACTTGTGAACATTGTGAAAAGTAAATAGTCGTTTGCTGCCATACCCCATCTTGCCCTCTTATTGGTACCCCATCTTACCCACGGGGGTACCCCATCTTACCCTAGGGGTGGGGCATGATGGGGATAAGGGTGTAATTCTACTTTTTGTTTTTTTAAATTTTATTATGTTGATTAGACTGCAAAATTACACGTTAACAATGAAGACTGATTATTTATCGAAGAAGATTATAAGAATAAAACAAATTAATAAAACTCTTTACGGTCAATTTTATTTACTATCAAACGTTAAGGACCCCGTCTTACCCCACTCTCCCCTATTCTTTTAAATCTCAATGAAAACCTTCAACTGTGACTTCCATAGAATACCAGGGTTATGTTCTAAATTCTAGCCTAGTTCATGGCACATGCTGAGTATTGCTGAGTGGTTGCCATCTTGGTTCAAAAATAAATACAAATTCATGGACACACATTTTATTCCTAATGATTTTGAAGTTACCTAAATAAAATATTTTTCTTGAATTGTAAGAAGGTGCCTAATATTTTTCTGTGGCATTAATCTATTGTATTTGGTATTTTGAAATCATTTCCAACATTAATGAAGTATGAATATGATGTGATTTTGCCTTCAGCCAGTAGGTATTTCATTTCAGTATTTTTAAGCCCCTATTGGCTTCAATTGACAGTGGCCCAATAGGCAGGCCTGTGTAAGGATTACGTGCACGAGTCGCTCCACAAGCGAGCGAGTATCGCCCTTATCGGCACGGTGCGGTTTCGTGAACGCGACTATTTTTGTTTGAAAATAATATTTGATAATCTGGAACCCGCGCCCCAGTTTGATAGGGCGATATGAATGCGTTCATAGTTAAACGTGGCTAGCAGATTGCGTTTTTCGAAAATAATACTCGTAGCAACGGAACGAGTTGATAAGGTGGTATAAATAATCACAATAAAACCTAGCCTCAGACTTCTTAGAGTTTTCATGTAAGTATTACAGAACTAAATACGTCAGTAAATAGTCGAATAAATGCTTGTGGAGACATTTCCCCATTTCCGAATTTCAGGAAGTAAAGCCGCAACTAAAGATACGCAAATTACTTGGTCGGGTCAGGGCCACCTGAATGATGAACTAATATCATGATCGTTATTTTAGATCATATTCACCTCCGTCAAGGAAGGCTAATATTATGTATTCATGCAGTCACTTTTATGCCATTGCATAGATAGATTATAAAGAAAAGTTGTGTGAGTTTTTTTCTTCGCGAAGCCCACACTCAGCCTCGTCGGCACGCGCACCGACGATCACCAAACGGCTAGAGTACCTTCTGTACCTACTCGCCACTCTGCCCGATGAAGCTGGAAAAGCTATTAAAGCTACCAGTGTGCGTCCCTTCAAAAGAAAAGTATTTTTCTCGTCCTGAAGTTCTGATGGAACTTCTCCTTAACAAGCTGATCCGCTTGGTCATCCTCCGGGCGGGCGCGCTGAATTCAGACTCGCCTAAATGTATGCGAAATGCACGCTTTTTATTTACCTTTCCGTTGTTATGTACAGACGGCACATCAAGGTAAACAATGGCTTCTTATGTAATCGTAATAGGTGCTATTTTGCAACAAAATTTATAATCTGATGTACTGTCATCTGTACTTAAAAAATTTATTTAAAAAAATAAAACCGACTCCAAAAAACCTACACTAAAAAGTAGAAAAATAATTACTAATTACCTACTTATTTATTAGGACGAATTAATATTTATGTAGGTATACCATTATTGATACTTCTGGAGTCGGTGCCAAGATTATGAAACATGTAATTGTAAAGTTTGCCTTTGTACCTATAATATTTAAAGAATTATCCTCCAACTCCTAAGCATTAAGGAGTTGTACCTACCATGACCAGTTCATCATGATGAGATGATGAATATCTGATGTAAACACTTGAATAACTTTAGAAACTATACTTATCTATAAAATTAAAAGAATTATCTTCCAACTCCTAAGTATTAAGGAGTTTCACCTTCTATCATCAGCTCATCAATATGAGATGATGATTTCCAGAAGCAAATACTTGAATAACTTAAGAAAAAGTTTGAAAAACGATATACGTGCCTATAAAATTTGAGGGTTGCCCTCGATTTCCCTAGGATCTCATCATCAGATCCTAACTTGGTGACAATGGGACCACCTCGGAAGTGTACCCTATCGAACAAAAAAAGAATTTTGAAAATCGGTCCACAATTGACGGAGTAATCGGTGAACATACATAGAAAAAAATAATACATACAGTCGAACATATAACCTCCTCCTTTTTTGAAGTTGGTTAAAAATAAAACAATTGGGAGCTCGATAACTTTTGACGTGTTGACCCATTTTCAACCGACTTCAAAAAAGGAGGAGGTTCTCAATTCGACCCGTATGTTTTTTTTTTTTTTTTTCTATGTTTGTTACGCGATAACTCCGCCAATTATGAACCGATTTGAAAAAATCTTTTTTCGGCGTATAGGTAATACCTCAAGGGTGGTCCCATTTAAATTTAATAATAGAAAAAACAACCCCCAAGGGTGGAAAATTGGGGATGAACTTTTTTATACGCAATATCTCCGCCGATTATAAATCAATTTGAACGATTATTTTTTTGTTGAATAGGTATTATCAAAAGGGTGGTTTCATGCGAATTTGAAGAAAATATTTCACCCCCAAGGGTGGAAAATTGGGGATGAACTTTTTTATACGCAATATTTTTAATTTTTAGTTTTTTTTTGTGTTCACGCATTTGAAGTCGGTTTTATTTTTTTTAAAAGTTAATTATGTGAGTATCTCATCAAATGGGTCAAAATACTCAAAAGACAACGGGTATTTTTTTTTTTGCCATGAAAGCATAAAACATGTCAAACAAGGACAATAGAAAACATTCCATTGTATCTACGGATTAATGCCTATTATACCTATTCTATCACAGTAAACTAGTATTATTTTAGGGACAAAAGGCAATTTTTATTTCCTATTTTCAAACAATGTCGCATTGCATGATGAAAAGATGACTTCATCGAGCCAATGGAATGTATTTTTTTATGGATTAACTTTCATACTTCAAAGTAGCATAACTTTTACAGTGGGTCTAGACAAAGTGCAAATTATAATCGCAAACCAGTCGAAAAGTGGTCGAAAAACCCCTTTTTTGTATGGAGTTTTGACGGATTCTATTTTCAATTCGATCAAAAAGTGCGTTTTGTCTAGGGGGGCAGTTTTATTTGGCATATGATCAGAAGAAAATGACAAAATAAAAATATGTCAATGCGCTCATTATACTACATTTGTCAAGTCCAATTTAAAGCTCTGTGACGTCACAATGCCCACTTTTTTCGAATGACGCGAAAACATTAAAAATTACAATTCTCTATTTACAGTTGGCACTCTGATTGCCAGTAAAAGCAACTCAAGAGTGGCGTTCAGTTTCGCTGCGAGGCGCGAGTTCAGGGCATGTTAGTAAATTAATTATTAACCGCTTCGACTGTTCGCCCACGATGCTCTTAGCACAGCCAGGCCAGTGCAGCCAGTTCATTTCTTTATGGTTTGGTCGAAATATTATCATCATCATCTCAGCCATAGGACGTCCATTGCTGAACATAGGCCTCCCCCAATGCTTTCCATGTTGTCCGGTTGGTAGGTGCCTGCGTTCAGCACCTTCCTGCTACCTTTATGATGTCGTTGGTCCACCTTGTGGGTGAACGTCCCACGCTGCGTTTTCCGGTACGCAGCCTCCACTCCAGAACCTTCAAATCAGAAATGAGGAAATCCGTAAACGAACTAAAGTCGCTGACATAGCCCGACGGATTAGCAAGCTGAACTGGCAATGGGCAGGGCACATAGTACGCAGAACTGACGGCCGATGGTCGAAATATAATCTGATATTATTATTAATTTGCGTTCTTTACTCAAGTAGAATGCGCAAAATACCGGTGGTTGTGACGTGCTCTTCATCGTCAGCGCCTTATACTGAGCGGATACCATTTTGGTACAGACTGTGCTTTATTGGTTGATTATTTTGATAGTAATTATTGTTATTGTTGAGTCGTGTACCGAATTTTTTTTATTTCATTCTTTCTAATCTAATTCAGACTTTATTGAATTCATGTTGAAAGAAAAATATAACGTTGGTAGCGCCAATTAACTTCTGCCAGATGTCTGTGATGGCGCATAAAATTCACAACAGCCGTAAATACCAATAAAATAAACTAATTATTGGGAGTAGAGTAGTCGTAAGTTAATTTTTACTGTTAGTTTTATACGTGCAATATACACCCGGCCACACTGTTAACTATCCATTTCCGTTTATGCTCTCGCTCTCATCAAATGGTGATTCTTTGCGATAGAACGAGATGACATGACTGGCAATGGGCAGTTAACACTGTTGCCGATAGTACGAGTATTTGCTCGCAACACACAACATTGTGTTTAAATGTTTTGGCTGTTAGATCTAGGCTGTGGTGCTAGCTTTAGTCTTAGTACGTTTTGAAATAATTACTCGTGTACGGTGCACGGCATCACGTTCTCTCGCAGCTTAAAAATACATGCTGGAAAATATTGTTTAACTGTACTGACGTCATTTAGGAAAATAATTACAGCTGGAAATATTAATGAGAGGAGTCAAATAGGCAGAGAGCATAGTGGTGTATGGGGACGTTTTGGTCTATAAACACAATATGATGTTGTTAGAGTACTATTGAAGATTAAGTTTTTTGTCATAGAGCTCAGTGTTATCACCATAATTATCTAAAATAATAGCTTTTAGAATAATAGAAAATTAAAAACCGTGTAAAAACTTTCTGGACAAAGTACGTTGCCAGTGACAACCTAATCAAGTTTAACTACTTGTACTTTTGTGCTTGGTATTACTTAATATCGGAATGAAACTAATCTAAAAGGTTAACATATAAATATCTGAGCGAACACCATCACTCAACCGAATTAGAACCGTCCCAAACTGTAAACTATGATAAATGTATGTAACGCAAACGGCGAACGAAAAATATGCGATAGCTAAACGTGCACATGAATACGAATACCGTAAATCAAAAGATTCCGAATGCCCCGGATATTTCCGAATGCTGCATTCTCTAAGTCCATCCCTGTAGCATGTGACGTCACGTTGCTGTTGTCCGTCATTCTGAAGTAGGTCATATTGGAGCTTGAGGTCACGTCACTGGAAACAAAAGGCTTATAGTATTTAATCTAAGATGATTATAAATCTAAAACGACTAAGGGCTCTCTCCCCGTTTTTTGTAGGAATTTTGAAGGATACCATTTAGTAGTAATAATAACATTACACAATACATGAACATTCCGTTTACAGTATGTACAAAACTGAATTGCAGTGGGAAAAGGCCCTAAGACGAGAGTCACTTAACCACTTTGTCATGCAAGAGTGACGTCATAATTTTGTAACTTTGGTTTTCATGATGAGCTTGAATTTGAAATGAACTACTTCAGTGGCAATAGATAGGATATTTTTCTTCTTTTGCCCACCTTCTATTTTGTATATCGCTGAATAAAGTTTTGTATCGCCATCAATAATTCAGTTGGTGCGATGACCGACGGAGGCCGAGTGTGGGCTTAGCGTTGACATTAAAAGTACACAAAAGTTTGTAATTAAGTATTAAAAATGCATTATATTAAAAACTGAGCCTGTTGTTCTTAGGCTTAGATGTAATAAAAAACACGAGAGTTCTTTAAATAAACAATTATTTTTAATCATGACCGCGAGTATTAAAACTCTGAAGAAAGTAATACATAAAAATTGTAGGCACTCTTTTTCATATTCAAATAAAAACCTAAACTGACTCTTTGTCGAGATTTATACAAAGTGTTGGCCGGATTTTTTATCGGCGATGGGATCTTGACTGTCATGGGGTCATCCGTTTGACGACATAACAATTGTGTAGGCCCCTTGAGCTCGCACCGAAAATGAGGCGGTAAATCAGACACTTCAGATCCCTTTGGAAATGATAAGACGCTCAATTTAAATCAGATTCTTTTCATGACTTTTCATTTTTATCAGCACAAAAAAGTTGCTACTGGATAGATAAACATTTTATTTTCTCCTTCTTACTGAATACTAACGAAAAATATATTTTAAGCAGGTTATAAAAAAGTTGTGTTTAGAAATAACACTGGCATAAAAAGTTTATTTGACGCCCACTTATGAAAAAAAGTAAAATTCAAAATTTCGCTGTCTTTTGTTTTTCGAACACGGCCTCGCGTTCAAGGAGTGTAATTGCGCTACTAAAATAAAACTAAACGCAATTAAGCGACTCAATTAAGTTGCAATGCAAACTGAATACAGGAAAGGAAAGAACTGAATGAAATGGAATATTTGAAAAGAGTAAATATACTATGATAACAAAGGAATTTAAAGTGAAAATATTTAGATAACATGAATAATGTTTTGTGAAGAAAAGTTACTTCTACTATGGATGGTATTTAGTTTCTCAGAGAAATTATTCGTACGGTTTATAAACATTGTTTGAAGATTCAATTTATAATACCGACCTATGTTTGTGCGATGAGTACTTCCAAGTAGTCATGAGTATTTGTACCCTATGTTTGTTCGTTATCTAGTCACCCTTACAGTGCAATCTCTTCGTAACTAGACCTTATCTGCTCAATTATAAGCAATCAATTTGTATGTTTCCAATGACAATTGAACCGCTATGCTAATGTACTGTTGTTGTACCAACATAACAAAAGAAACTTATTAAGCAAACACGCAACAGACCTCAATTCTTCATTCAGGCGTGCGTCGCGATGAAGTTTGGGCGATGCTGTCGGAAAAATCTTTTGTGTGCTTTGATTGATGATCTCATGACAGCGCGCATACGCCGCGATAGTTCACTTAAAACTTCGCCGGAGTTCGGGAAAGTTCGTTTTTGTGGCAACTGTCATTGTCATTAATCAATGCGACACTCCACGAGAGTAAATATATGCAGGGGTAAAGACTTTGGGTGAGAAGATGGTAAAATACAGGGTACATGACGTATTAAAATAAAATAAGTAGCTGTTTAATTTGTGTTTTGGCATAAAGTGAATCAAGTGTAAAACTATATTATTAAAAGAAATAGATATCTTTATGTTTTCTAAAAATAAACGTACCTATTTCATTTGATTTGATTTGCTTATAATCATAGGAGGGTCTGCTTGCTTGATTTCAGGCATTTCTGATGCCGGATGATATAATGTGGAACCTAACACGAGTTTCCTTTGGGAAAACAATTAATTAAGATCGAAAAGCAGTACAACTAGTCTCTACACTTTCACAAAATCTACTTTAAATCTTGCATAGGAGATGTGACAGTAAGTACAAATGCTAGAATATTCACTAAACGGGGAATGGGTATTTGTGAAAGAAAAGTTCACAACCCTTTGATGGTTTCGAGTGGTACTTAAGTGGAAAATCCCCAAATACTTACTTTCGTATTCAACATAACACACTACTTCATCTAATTCACTTTTGAAGAGTTAATCATGAAAACAGTAAACCAAATGGATAATAATATGACAGACGACCGCATTTTAAAATTATGATACGATGAACTAAATTCATCCCATCCAATATGAATTGTGTTCTCATATTACTTATATTTACTGTCCGTTTAGTGAAGCGTCCCAGCAAATATAGAATTTATTGCCCCGTATTGTTTGTACATAAGCATTCCAGGAAGCAACGTTGGATGCTATCCAAGCAATAGCTGGCTCTGGAATCGTCCGTGGCTTGGAATAATGCAGACTTGTTTTTGCAGGGAGTTCATATATTTTGCTGTGGTCCCCGCGGGCGGGCTTGATTTAGACTGACCGTTTTTAAAGATAACAGCGGTACCTATATTGAAGGTAAATATTCGTTTACAAAATGTACATTTAATTTTTTAAACAATTAGCTCTTTGAATACCTAATAAATAATTTTAGGCTACAACAAAATTAAAGTTATGGTTACTTTGACATCATCATCATCATTTCAGCCATAGGACGTCCACTGCTGAACATAGGCCTCCCCCAATGCTTTCCATGTCGATTGATAGCGGCCTGCGTCCAGCGCTTCCCTGCTACCTTTACGATGTCGTCGGTTCACCTTGTAGGTGAACGTCCCCCCACGCTGCGTTTTCCGGTACGCGGCCTCCATTCCAGGCCCCCTTAGACAAAACGCACTTTTTGATCGAATCGAAAATCGAATCCGTCAAAACTCCATACAAAAAAGGGACTTTTCGACCACTTTTCGACTGGTTTGCGATTATAATTTGCACTTTGTCTAGACCCACTGAACCTTGCTGTCCCATCGGCCGTCAGTTCTGTACTTTGACAGTGTATTATGTATTTTACATTTCAGTATGGCTATCCTCTGTCAACATCAGTTTATTCCAGCTTTTGGTAGAAAAAATAACATTCTTGTTTGTTTTACTCCTATTTATGTTTACTGCCAACTGATATCTAAAATACTTAAAAACAGACAGTACCAGTATTCGTTAGTGAAAACAAACAGTGTAACTTAACCATAACGTGAAAAAACAACGTAGATATTTAATATCTCAAAGAAACCCCGAAATTCGTTAAAAATATTAAGCTTTTTTTGGACAAAAAAGCTTTCTAATTTCGTGTAACTAAATACACATCACAAAGTCGATTTTCCGCACACAAAACTCGAGTACACGTAAAAAGGTTACGAGGGACTTTGAATTAAAGAATATTTACATAATTTAAGCAACACAGGTGTTGTAACAAGCTCCTCACTTTAAAAGGGTAAAAAAGCTTTCCATCCCCCCTACATCGGTTTATTTCAAGCTTTTTCGCTCTCAAAGTGATTCGGGTAATATGCCTCAGTACTTTTTAAGCAGAGGATTTTATGTTCATTCGATATACGTAAAATTTCCAGACCAATTTTATTCATAACGTAAATTATTAATGTCATTGTTTGTACATAACCACCCGCAAAAGTGCTCGTAAAATGTATTGAATATTATGAATTTCGTAATGAATTTAGTCATTTTTAACATCGATCGATCATTTCAAGGTCAAATGTGTTTTTTTTTATCTCTACATGGAGATTAGCACCTGTAGAATAATTTATCTCATTTTTGTGCACTTTACATAATGAAACATAATAATACATTATCTTGTGATACAGCATCATAAATATTTAGTAATAAACTCATTACTACTCCTGTGCGTCGCGCAGTCGGGTAAACTTAAATAGAAGATTTAGAGGTTATTATTACGTTTCGCTTATTTTTCCAACCTTAATTAAATTTCTGTGTTTACAAAGAGCCTCGGCTTAAATCTCGAAGTAGTTTATTAGCCGCACCGTCTTGTATTTATTACACGAATTTAAATCTTTTCAAGTTCTCTAATAGTTTGCCAGACTTCTTAACTGGCTCGTAATAAACGCAAAAGTATTATACAGTGAAATTTTTAACTACTTTACGTAAGTGCTGTTTTTACTTTGGAGCCTAATAACGAATATAAAAAGAAGTTTTAGCAATGTCTGCGGAGTGGTGTGTTATGTTACGCAAATCAAAATTTGTTCAACTTAAAACTTTCTTACTACTGTAATTTTTCTTTTAACATTTATCTATTACATTGATTGTCTTCTAGTGTAAATCTTGTTGGTTGTCCTATTAAATATAAAAACAATATCTAGAGGCGTTGTTAAATTATTCAAAATTTGTGTTTCAGAGATCCTATCCAAAATTAATAATTATATTATAAGTATGTTTTAGAGAACCTATTGTTCGGTAGCAGTTATAGCAGTTGTTATGTATATAGCATGGATCGTAGATATTATTGTCCTGCGAATCAGCTGGTGCAAGGTGTGACGACCGTCATGGCCAATGGATGAATTGCCAGTATCATTGTATCATTAAAATTTGTCATAGATTTAGATGCGATACGGTCACATCTATCTTTTGTTTAGCACGTTATTGAGGACGTTGCGAAGCGATCGTGGTATGGATTCGGAATTGAATGATAGGTATATTGCTTGTATTGTACAGGCATATGAGACAGAAGGTCAGTGAATGATGATCGGTTTTAAGTTAAGTTTTGTATGTGACATTAACATTGGTCTTGTTTTTAATCTCATATACTTAGTACTTGCCTTAGTGATGATGTATTTCGCTAAGTAGATAAATACCTACATCTTTCCTTAAAATTTTAAGATGCCCAGGAGATTCGAGAGACAGAAATGTTTGCAAAAGCTAAGCTCCACAGTTATTAATGGGTTTTTTTTTTTTCAGAAACCGCAGATTGATAAAGCAATGAGTTGCATCCTAACTCAAGTTTGATCACAGCTAACAGCGCATGCGGCTTAGAATAGAATTAGAAGCATCTAGAAAAAAAACACAATCAGAAACAAACTAACAAAAGTAAGTAGTGATTTTAATTTAACAAATGGACACTCCGTAAGTTGTGGACCGACCACCGCAAATAAACAAGCGAGGCTGTTTATACAAAAGATAAAAGATACGGTGGGAACTTGTAAGCTGTTGTTTGGACGCGATAAGATTCTACTTGGTGCTCTCACTTCACCCAATATAAGTTTCCTGCCCTATCTACGCGGCAGTCTTTGTCCTGGGCCCCGATTATGGAGGCACTCGAAACTTGGCGAAATAGGTTCGGTTACTGCTAATGTCACCTAGGTAAAGGAAAACGTAAGTACGTAGATTTTACCTCTTTTGATACTAGTGCTGTTATAAAAGGCAGAAGTACAAGTAAGCATTTACACCCGTATTCACAAACATTTCTATGAGGTCTCACAGTGCGCGTGGACGCACAGGATCACACGCGAACCAATCACAGAGCTCTATTCAACGCTGTGCGTTCGATTTGCTACTTCTCTTAAGTAAGCATCGTTTGTAAATACGAGCGTTACTTAATTACTTTCATACGGGAAAATATAACAAGATGACATGATTAGATACCTAAGTGAGAACAATTTTACCATAAGTTTTTATTTATTTATTTATTTATTTATTTATTTTTGGGAAACATACAGTTACAATATAATTTAACTTAGGTGCAGTGAGAAAACACATAAACCAATTAAGTTTCCACAGTTAAATATACACATAAAGTTGGGCAGTTTTAAGTAGGTAACATAAGTTCACGCAGGGAACATTTGCAATGCAAATGCATTTGGCCTAAATAATATTTTACATGTTTTACGTTTCTTAAGTAGCAGGTAGAGTGAAGTGATAGATCGCTAAACGAAAGTTATCTACAGAACGTACAGTATGTATATTTTTTTACCTACTGATGCTTAAACTAAAGCCTTTTAAAATGAATGTAATCTTAAATAATTGTATCTAGATCCTATTTTTTATCATTTTTAACAGCGTCAAGGATATTCCACTAACAATGATTTGCACCTTCATCAAAATTCATTATCACTATCAAAGACTCACAAATTCTCATTACACCGCAGTACGTTTTAGCCAATTTAAATATCAACTAAATTAGGTAAATCGTACCAGTATCCCTGAAAGCGAGCAAGGTATTTTCCAAAATAAACACTCGCGAAATTAAAGGCGCACAAGAAATACAGAGCGGTTAGTTATTTGCACCCCGTTGTTTACCCAAGTTTTGTTTACGCGCGTTACTTACAGCCGTATGCGGCCGCTGTGTCAAAGGCTATACTTTCTCGAAGTCAAACTGGCAAAACGTTAAGATTTATCTTTTAGAAAGATTCCTTTTTTAAAAGATTTTCTTTTAAATTGGCCAGTGGTTTAGAATCTACAGAATATTATTGTTTGTACCACTCTTCCTGTAGATAGATGTCTTAAATAGTGACTAAGATACAAATAAATGCGAACATCAAGCCTCTCCCTCCCCCATTTGTCTAGAAAGTGGGGGGAGTGTAGACCAAATCTTTCCTTTTTTCTTTCGTAATAACACTAGGCAATAAATCACAATGAAATTCCACAATAGCCCTTAGTGATAGGTTGTGTCATAAATTTGAATAGCAAAATCCAAGTGGTATGCAACCTCATCAAAAAATCATAGTCAGTCATGTCGCCCCAATAAGCCCATTGTTCTCCACGTTCATTTTTGCAAACGAGTGCACGATAAAATTGATTGATTCCATTCAATTAGCAAACAATACAGTGCGTTCAATAAGAATTAAAACGATACTGTTTTAATGACACAAAGAAAGAAGGAACAGTAAACTCGCTCAAAAATGTATTTTACTGTCGTTCAATTGCTCATTTTCCAAAACTACAAGAATTGGTGATCAGCTATCTAAGAAATAATACGCATTTAAATGCCCGTAGAACTGTGTGCTTACCATGAGTTAGGTGTGTTCTCTAGCGACTGCGTAAAAAATAAAAAACTAAAATCGTCATAGATTTTTTTGGTTCACTCGCTAGCGAGCACACATAACGTAAACTCATGGTAAACACACAAAAAACTCGCTTGAAAACTATTGTAAGATCACTATATTCCAAGAAAATAAGAATCACTGATCTATCTAAAAAAATGGACGTTGGGGCAGAAAATTCTCGAGTGGTGACCACAGACTAGAAGACTTATGTAGGCCTACTTAGTAGGTAAGTCCATCTAGTGGGAAGTCTTCCCGCTAGGTGAACCGACGATCTGGTCAAGCTCGAGGAAGCACCTGGAGGCGTGCAGTACAGGTCCGGTCGTTGTCTTGGGAGATACTTTTGTACAGCAGTGGACGCCATTTGAAACGAACAAACGTATAAATGCACATGATACAAGTTATAATAGCCTCTATATTATGCCTTGTGACAGATATTGTATTCACTTTATCTAGAAGTACTAGACAAAGACAGACATACATGTTGCGGCGCTTCTTCTCAGCACTTGCCAAATATTGGTCTCGAAGCGCTGGTAGGGTAAAAAGATTATGAGACATGTAGAGCCTTCCTTATCCTTAAGAGCAAAATGACGATTTGTAAGAACTATTTATTAGTCTAAACAAATAAAGAAATTTTGACTTTGACTTTGACTTCATACATGGAGCTCATAGCTTTCATGGGGTGAACCTACTGTTTATATCTTTATTATGCATCCAGTTTGTGGCCATTTTCAGTATCGATGCCACCCTTTTATCTGGGTTAATCGTTTCATGTTTTCGATAATTGTAGCGTTCATTATAACGGCTTGATGGACCGCTCGCTAAATTAACGTATGATGTTTTGTTAAGTTTCATGATAAAACACCTATCACCTAATTGAAAAATAATATATAAAATGTATCACAAATATTTGTATAACAAATAGCGGTTGTTTCGTACCGCACTTTCCTGTCTCGAATTGTACAAACACAAATGTTTTTTTTTATTTGATAGGATTCTGCTGAAACAAATTGGTAAAGTGTCTTTCAAAAGAAGGACTAAGTACCTACTCAATTTCCATATCTGGGAAAATGATTAAAGTAAAATAGCTACCTATTTCAATACTGCATTGAAATGCGCTTTTGGTATCGTTTAATGAGTGAGCTATTTAGTTTTTACGGTATTTTTGGTGCAAAACATAAAACATACTCGTCATAAACTGAACAATATTCCGAAATAATACTCAAAACTGGATTAAAACTAAAGCATAGATTCTATTTTTGTGAATTTAATTAGATTAAATTACACTCCTTTAAAAACACGGGGTTTCATTTCAGTACCAATGTAGGCTTACTTATATTTAAAGAACTTCAAGGTTTTGCGCGCTAAGTGGATACGCCCTTAGGTTTCATCTGAAGCCAGCCCACTCATTATAAATGTCAGGGTCAGTCCATTCGCGGCCTTAATGAGGAGTATCTATCTATGTGGATTTTCTATCGCACACTCTTACGTAATGGATGGCAATAACTAGGTTAACTGCGCACCTCGCTGGAATGCGACTCACTCGTACTCACCCGCACATCTCCCCGGTCGTACCAGCGTCGATGTGACGTCACGGTCGCCAGGTGAGTAGTTAACTCAACCGAGTTGTAATGGTGAATTTAAAACACAGTTGTAGACATTATCTAGTCATCTATCTTCTAAATATATGTAACTCAAAGGTGACTGACTGACTGACTGATTGACTGACATAGTGATCTATCAACGCACATCCCAAACCACTGGACGGACCGGGCTGAAATTTGGCATGCAGGTAGATTTTATGACGTAGGCATCCGCTAAGAAAGGATTTTACGAAACTCCACCTCTAAGGGGGTAAAACGGGATCCACGCGTACGAAGTCGCGGGTGGCCGCTAGTTTTTCTTATAAACTTAACCTATCATTTAATTTTGTAGTTTTGTTGTTGGTATTGAAGAAATAAAAATACAATTCCCTCAGTTTATTGGTGTTTTCTTTGTAAATAAACCCAAATAATATAAAAGAACAACACGTAAAAAAGAACAGAAGAAACAAACATGACATAATTAAATTTTCCCGGTTACATTTATATCTCGAATCACATCCTTTAATTTAGATCGAGAATAAAATTTTCTTTATTATTTTCGCCGAAAGGTTTTTAAGGTTATCCCTTTCTGGGCCTCGTCCTCATTTAAAGTAACAAAGCCAATAGAGTGAAGATCCGATTTTTTAATGGCGGATAGGTGAATGAAGGGTGAGAGAAAAGGAGGAAAAATATTCGAAACCCAGAAATCATACTTAACTGATTCTCGAGATTATGTTTAAACCAGCGGTTCCCAACCAGTGCTCCGCGGAAGTCAAAATATGGTTGGAAAAATTCTTACACCATTAGAATCCTTACACTATAATAACATAGGTTGTAGTTATTATCTAAAAGGGCGGTACAAAGTTCAGTGGGTCAGCTAGTTTCAAATAAAGACCTTTTAAAATATTACTGTGAATATAAGATTTTAAACTTTCGCGTTCCATTTTAACTAAATTAAATAATTAGTTCCTGCGATTAAAAAATGAAATCATAGTAGTACAGAAAAGGTTGGGAACTACGTTAAAACGGATCCGTTTTGGGAACAGAACGGTAAATCCTTATGTCGACGTTTAAATTATTTTGCAAATAAACGCTGCGTAGTTAAGCCGACATTCGACGGATCAGCGGAATCTCATTGCTCGGGTAAGCGGCTGGATCCAGTAAAATACTCAGTTTTGAGCCAAAACTTCATCATGTAAAATGAATCGTGCGAGAGACATATTGGTAAAATCTATGAGCTCATAACTACTACGATATTATACAGGGTGTGGTTTTGTAAAACAACGTCCATCTCAGGGGTGGTAGTACACATGAAAGTAATTACAAGAAAAATACATAAAATATTATTTTACTAGTAGAAAACCTTCTTCAAACGTCTCCTAAAACTTTTGAGACGCACTTGTTACCGCCCGCACCACCCCCGCGTACCCCGCTACACCACCGAGCACATGCGGTAGATGCCCTGGGAGAAAGGGGGGACTGACCGATAGCTCGCCCGCGTAATACTCGTACTGTCATTTTCCTGATTTCATAAATTTTCCCATTATTTAATTATTTTTTTTGGCATCAGTGTCGTGTATAACTAACCACCCATGAGCTGGGCGTTGTTTTAAAAAAACACACCCTGTACATCCCGAATTCGACGGATCACAGCGGTATCTCATTACTCGGGTAAACGGCTGGATCCAGGGCTACTCCGAAACGCTATTTACGTAGTTTCGGGTCTATCTGTCACTTTCGCTCATGCTGACATCTCGCTTTGCGTGAGAGGGATGGCAACATTCGAAACTTCGGATAACGTTTTTGGTAGTAACCCCCCCAGTTTCGAGCCAAAACTTCATCACGTGTGCCGTTATTGAGTCGTATCAACATTGCGGTGTAAAATGAATCGCGCGAGGGACAGATTAGTAAAATCTATGAGCTCATAACTTACTACGATATTATAGATCCCGAATTCGATGAAAAGTAGTATGTTTTGTAAAATAGCCTGAAAATAGGCCCCGTGTTTATTTAAAGCCTTAGTTTAGCTTTAAGTCTACTCATTTAGTTAAGACAGTGTACTTTTAATCAAAAGAAAGCGTACTAAAGCAGATAGTATTAAAAATATCTTCATAGCGCCTTTAAAATCGAAGCAGCCTTTCTTCTTTTTCCTTGCCATTTAACTCTTTTGCTTAAAATTGAAGACTCAATTCTACTAGTATTACATACGCAAATTCCAGCAGCACTACAGGACGACGTAGTTTTATCAAACATGTTCTTTGTACCGGAACCGAATGCGGGCGGGAGTTGGCGTGAAATTTGGAAGTGAAATGAGTATGTCACTTGCGTGTCACGGTGCGTTCGTGTCGGCTGCAGCCAGTGGCTTATTCGTATAGCACATGCATTTTAAAGCAGTGTGTAACTTAGGTAACTCACCTACCTAAGGTGAAAAAGCGACCAAATGTAGTTCTAGCACTGGACTGGACTTGCGTGATATTTTGTACAGACATCACATCAAGCTAAAAACTAAAGCATCTCATGTAGCAACATTTTTTATAAGCCAGTTATTATGTCCCATTGGAAATGAAATGAGTATATCACGGTGCGTTCGTGTCGGCTGCAGCAGTGGCTGCCTTATTCGTATAACACGTGCATTTTAAAGCAGTGTAACTTGGGTAGATAAAGTGACCAAGCGCCAAGCGGCAATAATCCTGTAGAGCTGTAGATCCTGGCTACACAGGAGTTGCAGTGGTGGGAACGAGAGGTGGGAATAGTCCCGTGAAGCGGCAATAATGGTTCTGTAACATTGTACAAGATTAAACCTATAATTGTCATGATTAAAAGCGATCGAGAAACATCAATTCTCTGGACCTCTTCAAGCAAGAATCTATGGGCACTTACAAAGCATGTAACATCCTAATGTTAAATGAGTGGCCTAGGATGTTACATGCTTTGTCATTGCAGTCAAAATAACTACATAATTGGTTCTGCATAAAATATATTTTAAAAAACATTATTCTCGTATAACTTAAAACAAATAACAGAATTTTTTAACTGTCCATCTATAACGTTCCATGAAACAATAAAATAAGTACAGTCCCCTTCTAGAATAACCAGACAGCAGCTATATGTATGGATCGGAGTATTTATGTGGCAGTAATGAAGCGAGCTGGAAGCTGGGCGTGAAATGAGTATGTCACTTGCGTGTCACTGTGCGCACTGACAGTCAAGGTACACAGGTATAGTATTGCCAGCTAGTATAGTATTGCGAAGTTAGTAAGTTACCTATTTTGATTAAACTGTACTGCTCGGCACACGCTTAAGCAAATGAAAAACCTATGCTGGAAATATTTAGGCTGTGTTGCACCGGCTTACTTCGATTTTGACAAACGTCAAAAATCTGTCAAACTCCATACAAAAAACACCGGTTAACATTATAGTTATGATCAAAATTAGGTGGTGAAACTCAGCCTAAGACGAGCTAAGACTTTCAATGTTGGAAACATAATAATGATACTTGCAGTAACCATAATTGCTTACGTCATAAATCTGAATTGTCCGTACTGACGGGTTACTATGAAGTCAAAGTCAAAGTCAAAATTTCTTTATTTGTTTGGACTAATAAATAGTTCTTACAAATCGTCATTTTGCTCTTAAGGAGCCTCTACATGTCTCATAATCTTTTTACCCTACCAGCGCTTCGAGACCAACATTTGGCAAGTGCTGAGAAGAAGCGCCGCAACAAACTCAGTCACCACTGTCTGCCGGTTAAAATAAATAAATAGAAATAGTAGTAGTAGGTACATTCGATTCAGGAGCAGTTCACTGAATTTACCATGCATGGGTATACAAGATTGCGTGGTATAAACAAGGTAGTGACGTGCTAATATCTAGACTTACATATTAAGATACTAGTAGAAATGACTCGCATACATAAATTTAAATAACTTGGATTGACCAGTCCCCGAAAGCAGCGCCTGTTCACAGACATGACGAGTGAACCAGCCATCGCTTCACTCGACCATATTAGAGGGAATGTTACGTAATGAAAAACGCTATCCGAAGTTTCAAATGTTTTCGTCTCTCTCACGTAATGCCAGATGCTGGTATGTGCGATGATGACAAACATATCCGAAACTACGTAAACGGATCGGAGTAGCCCTGCTGATTCGGATCCGATCATCCGACACTCCATTACAGCTGGAGGGCAAAACTGAAATCAATACGTCCTGATGCTGATTAGTTTGGTTCTAATTGAATTACTGATATACACTTTGATTACATGGCTCAAACACTAATGTTAGATCAGACTCAAGTATTATTTATTTATTACACTGATTTTATGCTGCTTGTGGTAGACTGTTATTGAAACACGTCGTACCACAAAATAATATGGCTTCATTTGCAGTCTTCTTCTCTTTTACAACTCTCGATTGGTAATAATAGTCTTTGAAGTAGCAGGACATTTTGTAAGGTTGGTTGTGGTGTGTTGGTGTGGTGTGGTGTGCACCACCTAACTTTGACCGTAACTCTAACGAAAATCGGTGTTTTTTGTATGGAGTTTGACAGATACTTCACGTTTGTCAAAGTTAAAGTCAGTCAGCCAGCCTAAAAAGTTATACATATTATAATTTGAGGGCAGACAAATTAATTATTTTCATTTCATCCTAACTAATAATCTCGCAGCTGGTCAAGAGCTAAATAGGTACAGCCGATATTTCTGAATTAATATCTAATTTGCCATTAGTTCGGTAGAAAACGTGCGTTACATTGAAAACGGGCCGCTCGGGGAATATAAAGGACCTGTTTGCGTGTAATATCCCATTTTGAAGGTAGGTCAGGTAGTCCAAAGGTGTACTTACCACATCTCACAGCAATATTAGTAGGTTAAGCACTTATTGATTTTATATCGACGTTACAGATTCGCTGGTTTTTACAATACGTAGCTGTTTTCCACGTTCAAACCTTTCGCTAGACACTATAAGTTAAGTATTTGATTTCAGTCTGGCTAAGTAGTTGTATTGTAGAAATAAGTTGAAACCACTTTTGGTTTGACTTCACAACTTTTTAGAATTTTGTATGATTTACATAAAAAGGTAGGTACATTTTGTATTGGATATAATAAGAAATATCTAAAACAAAATGTGTTAAAATTTATGTAGGTGCAATCGTTCGTTCGTTCGTTTCAGCCGAAAGACGTCCACTGCTGGACAAAGGCCTCCCCCAAGGATTTCCACAAAGACCGGTCCTGCGCCGCTTGCATCCAGGTACTTCCCGCGACCTTCACCAGATCGTCGGTCCACCTAGTGGGAGGCCTGCCCACTGAAAACATCTTCCAGGGCGGTGGTGAACAGTTTCGGAGATATGACATCTCCTTGTCTCACCCCTCGCTGCAACTGGATAGGTTTCGAGTTCTGATCCTGGAGGCGGACCGACATTGTGGCGTTTTCGTACAAGCCCTTCAGCGCTTCGATGTATCTATAGTCAATTTGGCACCGTTGGAGAGACTGTAGCACTGCCCAGGTCTCGATCGAGTCGAAGGCTTTTTCATAGTCCACAAACGCCAGACAAAGTGGCTGATTATACTCCTCGGTCTTCTGTATAATCTGCCGTAGCGTATGTATGTGGTCTATGGTACTAAAGCCTTTTCGGAAACCGGCTTGTTCGGGAGGCTGGAAGTCGTCGAGCCTGCGTGCGAGACGATTCGTGATGACTCTCGAAAACAGCTTGTATACATGGCTCAGAAGTGAGATGGGTCTATAATTTTTCAACAAGGTTTTGTCGCCTTTTTTGAAAAAAAGTATCACCACACTTCTGTGCCATGCCGTAGGCGTTTTTCCCTCAAGTATGACGGAATCGAACAGCCTCTGAAGAGCCTTTAGTACCGGCGTTCCGCCTGCTTTCAGAAGCTCAGCCGTGATTCCATCATCACCCGGTGCCTTGTTGTTTTTCAGCTGTTTGAGAGCCATTCTAATCTCGTANGACGGCCGCTGGGGCAGGAAAGTTCTTGAGTGGCGACCACGAGCTGGTAGGTGCAATAATAAAGTAAAATAAAACGTAAAATGCAACCCTCAACCCTCATTTATGATGTGCACACGTTACAGTTTTTGACTAGGTAAACGATGACAACATAGAATATTATTCTGAATACCTAAACTTAAATACTTGACTTTGGCAATAACTAATAAAAACGCCAAATTGTCGCAACTCTGAGTTTTAATTTACTACAGAAAAGTGTAGGCAATGTGAAATATTTCGGGAAGATAAAAAACGATAAGGAAAGATAATAATTATAATAAAAGTATTGAGACCGACGGCACGATAAGGAATATTTTTAGATAAAAAATACAGGAGAGCGGATCATAACCTAGTTTAATTGAATGATCTGATTAAAATTACAGCGACTGTTTGGGTACTTACAGAATGCAGACTTTTTCATAGATTGTCCTCACTATAATGACTGGTCAAGGTATAAGTCAAGTTTTGATCGGCAGTGGGTGGAGTGAATGCAATTTCCGTAAAACTTTCTATTCGTTTTCTTTCACCCTCTCAACACCATTCCGCCACCATACATATTTATACCACAGTTACGAAGAGACGCAGAATTTCGTTTAAAATTTCCCTACGTATTAAAAACACGCACGTTATGGTTCTGAGATTCCTCTTTTAATGAAAGCGCAGCTGACACGCTTGTAATTAAAATTTTTATACCGCAGCAGGTACAACTTATTTACGCGAGTCTTTTATATGGACAGAAATGGCAAGGTATACGTAAATAGTCTTCTATAATATTGACTGAAGTATCCACATTGTATATAGTCTGTATTCATCGCATTGCGATTTTGTTTTAGTTAACTACAAAGCAGTGTTGTTATAGTGGAGCTCAAAACTCAATACTTTGTTGCCTTTTAAAATAAATAAAATAAAGATCAACCTTGGTGTCAGATTTCAAGAGCCACAGATCTACTCGTATTATCGTGTTTAATACTGAAAAAAAAAATGCATTTGAATAACTGTCTGATGAGAAACGACTGATTATTCATTCATGCCCTTTGCATTAATTTTTTTTTAATTTGTCTGTAAAAATGTACATTACCGTATTTTTGTTTTCATTTTTAGGTAATAGTTGCAGTTAAATATTTTGCTTCAATAAATCTTTACCTCTTAATAAAAATGTGGCTTGGACCACTATACCTACTCTTATATTTTGCTTTCAACTAATTCCGTTTTTCCTTTCATTTACCTTTTCTATTTAGAATAACGTCTTAGTAGTCTTCAGTCTTCACTATTCCAAAATCCAAATTAATTTACAACACGAAAAGCGCCAGAATAAATACGTTCAATTGAAATAAAATTCTGCGGTTGGAAACAATTAACATTTAATTAATTTTGTTCAATACAGCGTGGCTTCAAAAACCAGACCGAAACGGCAATAGAAATGTATTCAGTTAGCTCGCTGAGTTTTATAATTCATAGCTGCAAATAGTAGAGATTTTTCAAGTTCTGATTATCAAAATTAATGTAATTTTTACTGAGAAAAGCAGTAAGTGTAGAGCATTTTTAAGAGTAAAAACTCAATTCATTAATCTTGTTTCAACACCAACTCTATGCTTGCAACTTTACCTGGCAGGTTCTACGTACATTTTATCTAGACTTTTCTAAGACTATATTATCCAAGATAGTTTATTGAATATGTAGAGTTGTTTACAATAAGCAGGAAACCTTTCCCTATACATTTAATCTGCTGCAAGAGGATGACCCTCTCTTATTTATTCGAAGCAACTGGAGGATAGGCTAATAGTACACTTCCCACGCTAGTCAGAGGGGTTAAGGAGGCCTTGTGCTCACATATTCCTCCCTTAGTCACATCTTACGACTTTCGCGGGAAAAATGAGGTGGTCCTGGACTACGGGACTATTCCCACCTCTCGTTCTCACCGCTGCAACTCCTGTGTAGCCAGGATCTACAGATTGACCGCCAATAAAAACCCAACCAGTGATGGTCAAATTGGTCCTAGACTAGTCTACTCTGCTGGAAACATCAGATATGTGGCAGTGGTCCAATTCTTAGGTTAGGCCGTATTTTTTAAGTTATTTATAATTTTCAAATGAGGTTACTGAATCTCCTCATATTGTACCGGAACAGCCTGAGGGCGTTCCGCTATTATCTTTACATAGTTCGGGAATTATCGGCCTGTTTAAAATATAATGCAGGAGCTCCCGCCCGAGGGAGTGGTTCGAGTTGCAAAGATGGAACGCTGTTCGGGGAATTCTTGTTTTGGATCAGTTTAGTGGACGTTTAACAAGTACTTTTTTAAGGCTGGTCATCTTACTTTTTTATGCTTGACAAGGCAGGTATTTGACCGCAATTGCACCTGGTCTTAAGTGAGAAGCAGTCTTGAATGGTACATATCTGCTGTCTAAGTGTCTACTCACACTCGCATTTAAAAGGCCCGGATTATAGTGTTCGCGAAAGACATCTTCATACTTTTTTTTTTTTTATCCACAATGAGGAAGCTCTTGGCCTGTATCTCACCTGATGGTAAGTGACGATCAGGCTATATATATATGACGACTATAACAAATGTCAAAAGTCTATCAAAGTCCATACAAGAAACTCCGGTTATGGTTATAGTCACGGTTAAAATAAGGTGTTGCAACTCAGCTTAAAACTTGATGGACTAGGTACATTTGATTTGTCTGATTTTCATAGACATACGAGTTAAAAGCTTGGGAAGTGTAGGCCAAGTGTCTCTATTTGCCTCTGGAAAATTAGAGAGGGTAGTGCTTCTGTAGTGGATACCAAACGGCCTGATGATGTTGATAGAAATGATGCATTATTTTGCAAAAAAATATAAATAGAAAAATGTAGAGTAATGCTTTTTTGGTGGTTATGTAAATAAACACGATGAACGGCAAGCAGCGCTCTCTGAAAAACATCAATCTTTTAAACTGCGATCTCCAACCCGCCTGCCAAGCGTGGGGATTATGGCAAAACCCTCCACTATAGTGGAGGAGGCTCATAGTCCAGCAGTGGACTGTAAAGGGCTGTTGTTGATGATGTAAATAGAGATCTCAATTCTCGAAAGTTAAGCTATGTTCGTATTCACATGAAAATATATTTCGATGGAGTTAAAAACAATGTCCATGCGAATATTATCTCCAACTGTTTACGCGAATGAACATAAATGTAAAACTCATGGTATTTTAAAATTTGCTTCTATTTCCGTTCACAAATTAAGATAAACAAATTCTCTTTGACAATCGTTGGTCGCAACAATTTTCAACCGTATCGATACAAACGCAATTAATGTACATCCATTGGCTATGCGACTGTCAAAATAAAACGGAAAAAATATTGCTGGACACTATAGGGGCCTAAAAATATGAATAATGTGTTTGTGTGTACGCATTGGTAATAATAATTACTAACAAAACATTCATTTGTTTCGCCGAGCAATACTTGACGCTATGACCATTTTAGTTGTTTCCCCAGAGGATGTGTTAATGAATACTGTTCTCATTGTAAGTAGATCTTAAACCATAAACCATTTAAGTCAATTTAGGTTGATTCAGAGTGCAACGTAGGCTACGCTTTCGACTGGCAATGCTAATGTCCTTAGCGCAGCCACCGGCGAAACTGGAATGGAGCGATTAATACCAGTAGCCCAGGGTTATGCACAGACTATGGCACATCAAGTTAACATCATGATTCTTATGCAGCGGGAATAGGGGATATTTTGGTACAAAAATGTACAGTCGGATGCGGTTTGTTTCGTTGTTTTACATTGTGAGGCCATTGTTTACATGGAGGCATAATACCAATTATGTACTTAGTTCTAATCTTAAAATTCTATAAAAAACTTATGAGTCCGTTCTTTTCAGCCAAAGGACTTCCATTGCTGGACAAAGGCCCAAGGATTTCTACAACGAAAGGACCTGCGCTGCCCTCATCCAGGTCATTTGACAACCTTGACCAATGACCAGAGCGTCGGTCTATCGAGGAGGTGGCCTGTTTACACATTGAAACAAATTAAGTAGTACCTACTCATTTTATTTACACTTTCTTACACCTGCAAGACCTAGTTGATATTTTTATTTCAGACCAGCGGCCACCTGCGACTTCGTACGTGTGGATCCCGTTGAATTTTGCAAAATACCGTCTTAGTTCTAAAAAGAACCCCCATGCAAAATTTGAGACTCCCTTCTATTACAAATAGAGAGTACTTTCTGAGATTTCGTAATGAGTGAGTCAGTCAGTGACCTTTCTCTTATACATAGATAGACGATACCTAACTTTCTTTTACAACTGCATTGTATGTAATACTCGTTCATAATTGATTACGTAACATTCGATGCATTCTCCTAGCGACGGTGCTAACGCAGTGAACCCGAATAGATGGGGCAATTATTGTGAGTAGCCCCAGACCTACAGTTACGTAACGCCACGGGGATACTCTGCCCCGGCGATTGCCCCGAAAACGTTGGCTGGCGTTTAGCACTGAATGAGCTAATTTGAGAGGCAGAGGTGGAAATTAGTAAAGTAATGCGATACTTAGCACGAGTCAACTTTTGGACTTTTTTAGAAGTATTGTTACATTGGAGCAATCAAGGAATAAACGTGACTGCCACTTTTTTCAGCACCAGCCCATAATTATGCTATCCCGAAATGGTGGTAGGGCAAGCTATTTGGTACGTGTGTGCTTATGTCCTGGAAAGAACCTAACGTCCGTATTCACAAACATTACTATGAGGTCTCACAGTGCGCGTGGACGCACAAGGTCACACGAACCAATCACAGAGCTCTATTCAACACTGTGCATTCGATTTGCTGCTTGTGGTATGACTTTACCGCCAACGGAGAAGCTTTTGGCCTGAACCTCACTTGAAAAGTAATGATCAGGCCGAAGGCCGAAATTTTTGCACCCACTGGGAATCGAACCCGGGACCTGAGGGTTTGAGACAAGTAAGAGCCAAATCATATTACAGAAGCTACTAGCATTTTAACCATTCTATGTAGTAAAAAATATACAAAAGTTAGGCTCATGTCAAAGTTGATAACAAACGCCGAGACAACAAAGTGGAATAATTTAGTCAGGGTTCCGAAAAATACGTCATGTCACGAGTAGTGTTACGCAGTAGTGAACAAACTCAACAGAATAAATTCCCTACAGCAATAAATGCAAATTCGTTGCTCGCAAACGTTTTTGCAATCGCGCAGACACAAACAGAATGGCTGCAATTCAATCCGTTGTTCAATAGTTCTGTATAAGTTTGAGTGTAAAAGCAAGCCCACCGAGCAACAAACGTAAGTAAAAGCTATTTCTTAATTGGAATAACAGATGGCGCTGTGCTCTTTTGGCACGCGCTAACTTTTTTCCTGTCTTATATTATACTTTTTGGAAATGAATGCCCATCAGGTTCAGGTACGAGCTTGCTTGATCCTCAATAAATGTAGTTGCTGCCTATAGGCATCATGGAAAAATGAAAGCAATGCTATAGCACCTCGCCACTGTAAAATAAACCGGAATATTTACTGGGAAGGCGTCAACTGATGTTTTACTTTATTATTCTTAGGGGATGGCTAGATCGTTAAGGGGACCCTAAATTCATGAGCTCATTTCGTATAAGATAGTTCAATACGTGATTTCCTAAATTCGGTCGTGCCGCCTTAAGATTTAGGGCCTATTCTGTAAACCGATATCACAATGCTTAGCTCTATTCACTTGTTTTTGTAGGAATAAAAGAGACGAATAAGTCGACATATCGGTTTTGCGAATAGATCCTTGTCCAGAGAACCAGTCTAGATGCTTAATAAAATTCCGCTTACTCTCCCTTAATCTGTGCCGCACTGAATCGGCATAATTTAATCTTACGCTGATTGTTACTTTAGGGCTACTTACATATTATTGTCTTCTGTTTTTTCTTACATAACAGACGTTCCAAGACAACAGAGTTTTTTCTTCTTAATTTCTATAGAGGTTTTCCGCGAAGGTTGGCTCCTGCGAAGGTGCTGGCCCCGAATCCGATAAACAGATTAGTGGGAAACCATCTCATGCAGCTAGATAATTTGAGAGTTGGAGCCACCGAAGAAAAGGAAGAGAAGAAAGTTGGACATAGGCCCAACCATAGTCTTCATTCGAAGTAGGTAAGCTTGCAAATACTTAAAAATGGGTATAGCGGTTTAGCCGTATCAGCGTATAACAGACAGACAAAGTTTCTTGCGCTTTAGTGAAAAAGTTTACTAACTCAATCTATTTTTTTTATGTGACAGGAGGCAAACGGACAGACGGATCACCCTGATGGTAAGTGATTACCGTCGCCCATAGACACCCGCAGTCCCAGGGGCGTTACAGGTGCGTTGCCGACCTTTAAGGTGAATTTTATCACTATTTTACAGTTAACAGCTATTACATTCTTACAGTCAAAAGATGATAAAATGATTATCCAAACATCAGCTCAAAAGAACTGAGGAGTTAGCGGCATCCACAAAGCAACTACCACGTAACCTAACCCAATATAGTTCACTTGAATTGTAATCTCTAAATAGGTTAAGACTTACTGTAATTTTGGAGCGAATAAATAACTTTATTATTATTATTTTTATTTTTATTAAACTCTTAATATCAGCAGGCGCTAGTCTATATTACTTAAAACGTTCGTAAACGTATTTTGTCCTCGGAATTCGAACTCCTAATACTGGTGCTCAGTGAAGTCAGCGTCCAATCAAATTCCGCTTACTGGCCGCTGAGCCGCGCTGAGTCGGCGTAAGTAAATCTCACGCGTCGCTCCCAGCAGGTCGGTTGAATGTGTGGAAGTTAGGCTGTATAAGTACAGTCAATAGCACATCAGACTAAATATTTTTGTAGAAAAATCGCCCCTATTACAACTGAATAAAATGCTACAGTATCTAGCTTGATGTGTTGTTGTTCATGCATGTGGTGATTTATACTAGTTTATTTTATTTAATTTTGAATGATGTGTGGCATAACCATAACGATAATGGTAATTATGACTTTAGAACAGCTCGGACAAAATATTAGATCGTACTTATCGCAGCGAAATAATAGAGTTAATGCCATTTCTCCATGAAATGGCGAATGATTTGGTATTTAAACCAATATACATAGGTACGTATAAAATTGACTTAATGTTTTTTAACAACTTGAGTCACAACCAAGGAATAAGACAACATTTGCGCTTACTGCAATCACAACGCAGTGCAGTTTATTTATGTATGCCCTTATTATGCGAAGCATTCAACTTGTAATCATGCTAGTCGAACGTCGAACGTAGTAACAGGAAACCTACTACATCTAGTTGTATTATAACGGATGTAGCGGAAATTATTTTGTAATTCGCAAGGAAAAAAGAAAATACTTAGTTGCGACAACGACTATAATATAATGTACGGTCCATTAGAAGATATAATAACATAAACTTTGGTGATCGCGCAACGGAAATTATGGTGGCAGAGGACCGGAAGTGGTATTAAAATATTACAGGAAAATAGTTATTGAATTTATCTTATTTCTTTTGAAAAACTGTGTTATTGGTCTTTGGGTTAGAACTGAGTAATTCTGTTGAAAAACATATTTAATATCTTTTGACAATAGCACGGTAATACTATCTATACAGTATTCCAACTCGGCCATATTTTTGAAATAAATGTCAACAACCCTGCGGTACGTCACGGTATGACAACATGCGATAGGGCTGCCCACCTACAGTACACATTCTAATTACATCTGTCTACTTAGAATTTCTACCTAGTTTTGTGATTGTAATTTTTTATTTATTTAGACAAACAAAATACTTTGTGAATGGAATAGGATAAAAATGCGTGTTGTTTTGTGTTAGTAGATTTAATTTTAAAAAATATACTAAAATAATTTTGAATCTACTTAATCATAATGAGTACTTAATGACCTGTTACTTTAATTTCAGGCGGATGAAGTCGTGGGCAAAAGCTGGTTTAATACAATATAATTTTTAATTCAAATCAAACTGACTGAAAATGACCATTTTTGACTGTTAATAACTTGTTTTTGACAAATTTGACCGTAAATGACGGTAGTCAAATTCAATCACCTTAGTCATTTCCAACACTAGCTAGGCCATCGACGTCCGTTCGCCACATTCGCGACACCCCTAACCCTAACTTTTGGATTTCGACCGCGTCCCAAGATTTGAAATTCGAAGGAAAGCTCGCGTTTCGTCGGTTTATATGAAGTTATAATACTGTATGATATTATTACCGTGACAATAGCTTTCTATTAATTTATAAATATTTCTTAAATAAAGCATTATCAGATGTTTAGAAAAAATCCGATTTGAAGTCAAAATTGTAAAAGGAATCGTATAAATTGAACAGAAATTCATAAACGTGTACGATTAACGGAATAGTTTCATCCTTTAATTTTATAGTGAAGTTTACTTAAATTTAATATCACAAAAGAAGTGAAATTGAAACAACTATCCGAAGAAATTCAACCTTTAGACGACTTTAAGAACTCATTACTTAATTTAGTACTACAAAGAACGGTTACCTAACTTTACCTGTGATTTTAAACTACCAAAATCCCAATTAAGGCTGCAGACGCCCTTTAAAACTGGATACGTCACTCAATCGGGAGAAAATAATGACGCAGCGAATCAAGGTAATTTAGGCGCGTCAGGGGCCAAGCGCTTGTCAGATAAAAATCGGTCAGAAGCGAGCTAGAACTTGTAATTAGGGTTCTGTTATAAAACAACATGTTTCATCTTAAAATTTTGGCCAAGAGGATTTACTTTACAAATACCTGTTTTTACTGAATCTTCATCATTATCATTTCAGCCCTATGGCTATCCTATGACGCGTGACGTCAACTGCTAAACATAGGCCTCTCCCTATTATTTCAATAATGACCGGTTGGTAGCGGCCTGCATCCAGCGCCTTCCTGCTACCTATTATGAGGTCGTCGGCCCACCTTGTGGGTGGACGTCCTACGCTGCGCTTTTCAGTACGTGGCCTCCACTATAGAACCTTGCTACCCCATCGGCGGTCAGTTCTGAGTACCCTGTCCAAGTCCATTTACTGAAAGAAAGAAAGAAAGAAAGAAAGAAAGAAAGAAAGAAAGAAAGAAAGAAAGAAATCATTTATTTGCGTAAGAGACACGGTACAATTTGTTCAAATTATACATAAAGCAGTTTGTAAGTGCATGCGTGCTCTACCGAATGTCGGCATGCAAAAACTTAACAAAAATGTCACATTAAATAAATTAAAAAGATGTCCATTAATAAAATCATAATAATATTACATGCTTGTCAGGTACGCATTCATTTACATTGTTTATTTAATTCAAAATATTCTTTCATGTCATGAAGCTTACAAAAGGACAGTGCCAATCCATGTATGGAAGTTGGACCAAGTGCTGCCCAGAATGAAACCATAGTGCATTTTGTTCCTCAGGCCAATACTAATTTGTAAACCGAAGCGCATTGAAATCTATCCCTGGAGTTAAGAGAAAAAAAGAGTTTTGTTTTGAATTATTTACATACAAAATATCATCGATGTATACGTATTACGCATAAGATTTCGTGATTGTGGCATTATAACACTTGCTATGTTGAACTTAACCATACTGCATCCGTTCACCTTACTTTAGTACGACTTCGACATTCTTTATAAGCGATCAAGCGCTCAAATCAAAAAAAAAAAAAAAAAAAAAAAAAAAAAAAAAAAAAAAAAAAAAAAAAAAAAAAAAAAAAAAAAAAAAAAAAAAAAAAAAAAAAAAAAAAAAAGCGCTGTTGCAGTAGTTTGGTTACTTGACAGAAATTAATTATTTCCAAAATGGAGCAAGAAGTTTTAGCTTACAATAACTTCAATAATCGATTGTAATACGACAATAAATTGATTTTTTGTAAGGATAGAGAACTAAAACTTCTTGCTTCATTTTGGAAAAATGAATTTCTGTCAACTTACCAAACAATGNGCTGTTGCAGTAGTTTGGTTACTTGACAGAAATTAATTATTTCCAAAATGGAGCAAGAAGTTTTAGCTTACAATAACTTCAATAATCGATTGTAATACGACAATAAATTGATTTTTTGTAAGGATAGAGAACTAAAACTTCTTGCTTCATTTTGGAAAAATGAATTTCTGTCAACTTACCAAACAATGAAAACAGCGCTAGATCGCTTATAAAGAATGTCTAAATCGCACTAAAGTAACGTGTACGGATGCAGTATGGTTAAGTTCAACATAGCGAGTGTTATTATTTTAATGCCATAATCGCGAAATCTTATGCGTAGTACGTATACATCGATGATATTTTGTATGTAAATAATTCAAAACAAAACTCTTTTTTTCTATTAACTCCAGGGATAGATTTCAGTGCGCTTCGGTTTACACATTAGTATAGGCCTGAGGAACAAAATGCACTATGGGTTGATTCTGGGCAACACTTGGTCCAGACCCTGGCACTATCCTTTATTTAGTTACTGTGTTGCCTAATAGCCTAATAGTAAGGTGGACAGACGATCTCATAAAGGTAGCAAGAAGGCGCTGTATGCAGGCTGCTACCAAACGGCCAATCTGGAAATCACTGAGAAAGGCCTATGTTCAGTTGATAACGTGTATTTAATCAGACTGGAGTGGACAACCTTAACATTTTGCATTATTTAAATTTGTGGCATTACGTCTTGAAACCTCTTTAGAAGACAAATAAAAACATGCAAAGGCTAACGTTTTTCCTTTAAACATACCGAACTCCAAAAAATGAAACCCACCAAAGTATCTATCACGTACTAGCTAGCTCTATCCGTGTTGTATCCCAGGCAAACGTTTGAACCCGTGTCACGGCGATTGACAGGCAGACTTAATTTTTGAGAAATATTTTATCTGCTGGAATATCGGCTGGTTTATATTTAAGGGCTTTAGGAAATACGCGACTTGGTCATTGAGATCTTGTCTGATTAACGTTTCAGACTTGTAATCTTCGTTTTTTATACGAGTATTGTACAATTTTTGATACTAAGATTGAGAAGAAATTTTAGATTTTTGGTTAACTTTACACACTGAATGATTAAAATTCATTGTTATTTATTTTAGTATCCAAATTATAATGTTTTTGTTTATTTAACGTAAATTTCTAGTTTTACAAAAACCACCACAACTTTCTGCGTGATAATAGTAACAAAATGTTGAATCTAACCTGGTTCTTCTTAAAGAAAACCTTTATATGCGTACAATGCAGTATTCACTCAGAGTATTTTACGACATATGAAGCTTCTCTTTTATTTTTTGAAAGGAAAATAATATTATGTTCAACATTCTAAAAATACGCCACAACTTCTCCAACGAGTCCTGCCTCGGACAAGAGCAGGGGGTCTACATCCAAATCGATAGAAAAATTACGACTATTTGGATTGCTAGAGCAATGAGTAATGGAGGTATCGGGTTCGATTCCCGCACAGTACAAACATTTGTGTGCATGAACATATTTGTTTGTATTGGACTGGGTGTTTTCTATGTATAATAAGTATGTATTTACAAAAGAAAAAAAGTATTTAAGTATGTTTATATCCGTTGTCTAGTACCCCATAGTACAAGCTTTGCTTAGTTTGGGACTAGAAGCGTAGTGTAAAATGTCCAAGGATATTTATTTATTAATATTTGTACGCTTTGGAGCTCACGGGTCAAAAGTGGCCCGGTCCTTTATAAGGCTTGCGTGGGGATACAGATCCAACACGTAGAGGCCGTTTTAAGCGCAAAATAATCGACAAAAGTGAAAGTGGTGTACATACTGGATCTAGTCTCTGACTATATCATGGGATGTAGCCAGAGACTATCCCCAGCCTGTTAATGCACGCCACTCAGATAAAAATGTTGTGCCAATTCTTAATGAGATTTCAATATTTTTAGTCATATTTATGCCAGATGATAAAAATAGTGAAATGCTCCTTTAAACCACTAAGTTGTACAAAGCACATCGAGAGAGAGATAGAGAGAGAGAGAGAGAGAGAGAGAGAGAGATAGAGCGGTAGAGACACATGAAGTTTGTATTCGACAAACTAAGCTTAGACTAATATCGTTTATGCGACCAATAACACATCGTATTTTTGTGCGCATTTTGAAGTTTTTTTTAATGTGAATTTGAATTTGAATGTTACCAACTCGTTGTGACACAACTTTAATTCTGAATTGTTTGAAGCTTATCTCGTATTGTACTTACAGTCTTTGCTATTAGTGATAAATTTTATGAGTACCTTAAATATCTGTCAACGCGGAATTGTGAACTCTTTCAGTTTATAATGTAACGCGTGAGATTGTAAACTAACAGTGGGTTAGGTTAAGTAAGATTGTAATTTAACTACGTCAGATTATAATCTGACGGAATTCACAATATTACGGTGACATATCGATATCGTTTAGAGTAGACCCCCAGCCTAACGACGGGGGAGTGATCCCGAAACTTGGCCGCTCTACAAAACGTTCTGATTATGTCGATAATCAAAGAGCCTATCCGAAACTCCCCGAAGATTTGCTAATGAACGTTCTAACAAGGAAACTTTTTCTTATGGAGATCGCCGTACGTCGAATTGTGTAATTCGGGTTATGCCAATTATGGGATTGAATAATTCACGGTTTGTTGTGGAATATTTTGGATTGTATTTCGGAACGTTCTTGTGTGTAAATCATGGTGGTGAATAGCCCGAATGTTATTATTAAAAATAATGGGTGAATATTTCTTATGCTTTATCATAATACACTGCGATAAAGTAGCAGAATACAATTTCTCAAATATTCTCTTCTTTACGAGAAAATTGTAGTAAGTAACATAGTGCTCGGTGTTTTTTACGAGATCGAACTAAAGTCGTTGACATAGCCCGACGAATTAGCAAGCTGACTATTTCAGCTGGGAAGGGCACATATTACGCAGAACTGACGGCCGATGGGGCAGCAAGGCCTTTCAGCAGTGAACGTCCTGTGGCTGAAATGATGATGGATATATGGTATCAAAACAACACTGAGAAAAATATACGTATCTGAACAATTTTTGTCATTACTCCTGAAAAAACTTTTGCAAAGAGGACAAGTCTCTTACCAACCAAAAACACACGTTCTAATCACATGGTCAAAGGCACCCACAACACAAATAAGCTAAGTTTCTATTATATTCTGTAACAGTAACTTACAAATATCCTAAGGACATTGCCCTTTGCTTATTAAGGCCGTTATTGTTTGTGTGGACAAAAAATATCTAGTTTCGGAACGGAATTACGTTTTTTTTTGTATAACAAAGAGGTCGTTGACTTCCTACTGAATATAAACAGGTGACAATGTTTTTTAGATCGATGGACGTTCATAAATTTATTATTAATAGAAGAAGTTAAAATAGTTAAGTACAAGAGGTATTTTTTATAGATGATTGAACTTTTCAACATAATAATAGAGTCTAAGTAAAAAGTTGGTTTATGATAAAGGCACAAGGAAGGTAAGGCGTGGTGCCATGCATGCATGCATGTGTCAACTTAATTTTTGATGGCCTAGCCAGGCCTGTTCATCTCCGCGAGATTACATCGAAAACAAAACACGCACGATGGCCCACCTACAGGATACTATTCGACAAGGCCTCACATACGAGCGAACATTGACTCACGCACGCGTATTCTTGTGTATGATGGAAGAAAATAAAGAAAATGGTGTACTAAATACTGTGCAGTATTTAACTGCCTAAATAATAATAAAAACACAGAATGTACTTTTTTAAGTTGCCTCAAGACACTGAGAGGTAAATAAGTAGTTAATATTATTCATGATAATTCATGCTAAATCATGTATTTCCTCCGCCATTTTCCGCAGTTTGGCACCTCACGTCACATCATTTTACCGAAGTCAGCCCTATAGCTTCGGCGCAGTGCCGATCACTGACGTTTGTCAACAAAATGGTGCTTGACTCTTGAGACAGGCTAAATTACACTATATTGTTAATGACATTGAGCATACATTTTTTTAAATACCTTCGCGAAGTAAAACTTCTGTACGTAGTACTTATTATTATTCTGTGGCCTAGCCCCTTAGCTCTTACTTAGAGTAGGCGCACACCGTTGATTTTTCGTCGGCCGACAGTTTAGTCGGGCTGTTGATCAGTATGGGCATGTATGGGAGTGCGCACACTACGCTGATTCGATTTGGCCGATTCTTCATACAATTTGAAATCGGGCACAACTATCGGCCAACTAAAAATCAACGGTGTGTGCCTACTCTTATTTTTAGTCAAAATGACATTAATATGACAGATTTCAAACTCTTAGGCTGAGTTGCACCACCTAACTTTAACAGTAATTATTAAACCAGTGATTTTTGTATGGAGTTTGACCAATTTTGACATTTGTTAAAGGCAAGTAACTTCGTGCTACGTGCACTTGGACAAACTAATATGCGTATTTGTTCCACGGGGGCAATGGTGGCGTATGATCTACTTTTATTTTTCTTCTTATTTATTGAAGAGGAATTGAATTTTGAGCCTTTGATTATAGGCTACCATAAACTGAATTGACTGAATACCAGTGAGTAGGTCAATACCGTATTACAATTATGATGACAATGTATCACGGAATATTGACAGTTCCCCAAACAGGGTCCCAAAGGGTTCCATATAAATAGACACGCAGACACGTATGCTAATACAAACTTACCGTCACTTTCCAATAAAGTCGGAGCAAATAAGTCCCTTGCAAATAAACACCGAGACCCTTAGCTAAAATAAATAAAAGACCGTGGTGAAACTTGTAGGGACTTAATTAAATAGTGTACGACGTTTATACACCTACCCTCGAGAGGTGACGTAAACAACTATGTCTGACGAACAATAGCTATTAATTATTTATGGTTTTGCTTGGCTAACTGTCTGTTAATGTATAATCAAGACGCTGTTAACCTTTAACTACTGACGTGGGGGCCTCTCAGGCCTTGCAAAAGTCAAATTGTTGAATTTCTCCTCTCCCACGTGCACGACACACGCGAATCTTTTAGTACCTTCAAGTTTCATTGCACCGAGGCTGTCAACAACGGTGCACGTGATTGCACGCGCAATTTCAGTAGGTAAATTAATTTTAAAGTTTCTTGTGGGCCTCTCAGGCCCCCACCTCAGTATTGGCGTAACTTTTTTTGTCTATAGTTTTCATTTAGTTGTCGTCTTTTCTTGAAATAATTTGAAAAAATCTATAATATGGAGCCCACAGTACGTCGTCCGAGAGAAAGCGGTATCTCGGAAGTAAAAATAACCAGCATTTAACGAAAAATAGAAGAACAGTAGTTTTTGGCACGTATGCTAGGAAATGATAAGCCTGTACCTGTCTATCAAGATTTAAACGATGAAACCAAGTGCCATACATGTGTTTTGAAGATTCAAATGAAATCTACATTTTAAAAATATGTATGGCTTCCTTCACTGAGCAAAGCAAGTTTATCCAGACTGTGTTTAATTCGCACTATTTGATGTGTGTAATTTTTTTCCCCCTTTTTCATATTAGGATTACTGATATATCATTAGCTAAAAAGACTATTGAAAATTAAGATTCTAAGTTGATTTGTTCGGAAATTCGTCTAAGGTGTCGGTATAAACTGCTGTATCTTTTGATCGCGTTAACTTAGAAGTTTGATTTTTTTACTTCTTAAAGGGACAATAGGTAGATCTAGGTATTTGGTATAAATAAATTTCAATTTGATACCTTTATTCGTTCGTGAGAAATAAGGTAGTAAGTTTCATTTTATTAAAATATTTTTATTATATTATATAACTAAAAAAATGTAATTTTCGCAATTTTTCCTATATTTGCATTATATGACAATGCTTTATGCCAAATTTCAAGATTCTGAGTTTACGGGAAGTATCCTGTAGGTTTTGATTCCTTTGCGAGTGTCGAAAATTTGTTGAAAATATCGACATAATCGGCTGTATCTTTTGATTGGCTTGGCTTAGAAGTTTGATATTTTCACAGCTGAAAGGGACAATAGACCTGAGTATTTCATGTGAATTTCAGCTTGATACGTTCACGCGTTCTTGAGATAAAGGGTCTTGACAGACGGACGGACGGACAACAAAGTGATCCTATAAGGGTTCCGTTTTTTCCTTTTGAGGTACGGAACCCTAAAAATTGACAGATTTTTAGGGACTAGGGACGTAGAAATGGGCATTTATTATATCGCATTAATTTGACCTTAGCACATAAACATTTAACTTATAAGTACACATGAAATGTACACATCCTTAACTTATAACACATGTGTATAATATTTAGATTTGATTAAGAATTCATTTAGAATTTTAGATATTTCAAGGGTAAAGTCCTCAGTCCTCTTTAACCTTTGAAACGTTTAAACGACTAGCTCAGCACAGACCGTGAAAATAAAATTAATCTTCTGTGACTCGTGGCGCACCGCACCCTAAATATTATTTTGGTTGTAACAAATCGTAAAATAACACGTCCACGGGGCGATGATTTATTTTGGCAATAAGTGTCGTGTTAAGCTACACCATTATCGAAGCTCCATGGTCTGACATGGGCGTGGCTTGGATAATAGGAGGAGAGCGTTTTCCCCCTAGTTATTAAAATATTTGTTAGCCCTATCAAACAGTTATTTAACCCTTAACAAAATATTATAGCACGTACCATCCTACTAATATTACAAACGCGAAAGTTTGTGTGGATGTTTGTTACTCTTTCACGCAATAACTACTGAACGGATTTTGACGAAACTTTACAGTATTATTGTTTATAACCCGGAATAACATAATAGGCTATACTTTATGACGATCTGTGACAAACTAAATTTCACGCGCGTGAAGCCGCGGTCAAAAGCTAGTTTTGTCAAATTTTTGGACTTGAATTTGCCGCAAGTAAGATATGATTAGGACATTTTTCATTTAACGCAAACAACGATTGAATGGCTAGCAGTAACCCAGTGAGTGAAAGGGTTAAATTCCCGCCTGAGACAGTAGGCTTAAACAGTAAAGGCATTCTTGTTTTAGTACCTACTTATGTTTAGAAAACATATTCTACAACGTGTTAGCATTGCTAACACTAAAATTTCTCATACTTAACACGGAGATAAAATCATTTAACTGTTTCTTGCTCTTGATCGCAGCTTAATCTTGTTTTTAATAAACTATCCCAAATTTTACTAATACCAAAATACTTTCCGCTTCCAACTTGGATCCTGTCTCGAAGGGAAGTCAAGAGAAACAATGTTTATAGCGTTTATTAAGCAAGCAGCTATGATTGACGTCTGTTTAATAAAAACCCAAATTCGTCCTCCCTTCACTTGTTATTGTTTTCGCCCTGCCTTTCCCTCGATAAGTAGATTGCTTAGGTTATCATTCTTGGAAACTTTTCCAAAACAGCGTCAGAAAATCTTTGTTCATTCGGTGCCGTATTTCAATTAATACCGATTGAATTGACAAGCTTTTTTTCGTCTTAAGATTGACTGTTTGTTTACCAGTAAAGGACATTGGGAACTTTAATATGAGAAAATGCCCCACGGCGGACAAAGATGAAACGTATTTTATTTCAAAGCTTTATACTTGTAGGTATATTCACTTAAAGCGCTATGTTGTGATATATGGGAATTCTGAGATATGACGAGTCTAAGTTGAAAATATATTTGTCTAAAATGATTTGATATTTTTATATGTTATGTTGTTTGGTATTGCAGAGTAACCAATAAAAGTAAATAAAATAATATAAATAAATAAAATATTATAAATACTTAAATTAATATTAGACAACATCTCATATATTACTCCAACCAAAAATAAGTAGCTAAGGCATTTGTGTTATGGAAATCGGGAACGACGAACCACAACACACCCAAACCAGAGACAATATGAAAAGATCGTTTTCTATATTGTCCCGGCCGGGAATCGAACCCGGGACCTCAGGATTAGCCCGGCACACCTTGAAAACCGGTGTGTGCACCTCTCCGCCACCGAGGTCGTCAAAAATGTTACCTAAATGTAAAATAAACTAAAATATTAAAACTTCATTTTCTCAATATTCCCATATAAGAGAGAAAAAAAAATGCACGGAAATTTATTGGATATTAGTATGTATCATCTGTGATAGGTTTCGTTTGTGTCCGCTACTTTTCGAAAAGTGGGGCAAAAAGTTCCCAATGTCATTTAATACTTCGTTCGTTATTCCGAGTAATCTGACTTCTAATAATCGGGCTAAGCGAATGGGATGAAGCGGTAATATACCTAAGCTATTTGAAAGCTGGTAGCTTTAAAGTTTAGAGTTCTGAAAAACCAGCAATGCTAGAAATAATGTGACGAGGCTTTTTTATGCAGGACAAGGCAGGTATTTGACCGCAATCGTACCTGGTGTTAAGTGAGATGCAGTCTAGGATGGTGCATAATTATCTGCCCTGTAAGTGTCTATTCACTCTCGCCTTGAAAAGGCCCGTTTAAGAAAAAGCTCAGTTTTCTTTCTGCCTAGTTTCTGTTTCCAATTTACGAACTTGATTACGATTGGTATTAACGTAGGTAACCTTATTATTTTTTCGATTAAGACGAACATTTGGAAAATTTGGGCAAGGCAGTTTTCTCTAATTTTGACTTAGTAGCAGTCGTAATCAGTTGCGTATCCATCCGGTAGGTTGGTAGGTTGTTCAATACCGTTAAAAGCATCAATATAGTTTTGACTCGTCTAAAAATGTGTCTTCAGAAATCTCTATAAAAACGGAAGCTCAAACCTGTTTGTATTAATATTAAAAAGAGCTGTGGATTTCAGAATAAAGAAAAATCAAATAAAAGTTCATTCAAACTCAACCATAGATGATTAGTTGGATTTCTATAAGACCTATCACAAGACAGAATCTATTAAACTTTTAAGCAATGTACGAAATACTGGCCTTAAATTTTCGTAGTATCAGTAATAACGATGAGATCCTATCCTCTAATTTAAGCAGTTGGTGTAAACGTACTTTGGTAAAAGCCCCTTTGCAAATTGTATACGATGATCCTGTGTTTATAGATGTTTCGTAAGCATATTTATGAGAACTGCGTATTTATTTACAAACAAGACTCAATATTTGCTACATTACCACTTAATTACTCGTATCGCTTGTCATTACGGGGCACATTTGCTCGGTGCCGCGATCCGTTTTTCTCGCTTTCGATAATGAACCCCGGAATTAATTAAAAACGGCAAATTGCAGGCTTTGATTGCTAGTGGAGAAAAAAGAAAATCCATTTAATTGCACTGAAACGAATGAAGCCATAGAACACAATACGTTTAGTAAAAAGTTTTTTTTTACGAAAAAAAAAAAACATACGTTTTGTTTTTTGGAATCATTGTATGAATGAAGCTATTGTTGTTTGGATTCAATGCTGATTCATCATAAAAATTCTAAACATACGTAAGTCTAGTTTAACCAATGGAGGCTGATTTCGAAGACTTCTTTGATTTACGTTTGCTGCTAAAATCACATTTCGTGCTGAAATGACATCTGAATCTATTTACCCTTCGTCCTTTGGACAAGTATCTTTGACCAAACCGATGATTTAATCAAACTTCAACACTGAACAAACCTAATTAGATTAGGCGCCAAACTAAATCCAATATCATCGAAGTGCTCAATTCATGAGTCAGCCTGAAAAAGTGGGTCATCAAATTAATTCGAGTGGGCTCTCTTACGTGACCATTTACTGGGGACCCCTGTGTCTCCTCCAATGTGGGGTATTTGAGGGCTCTGGTAACTTGACGAGTCGTCAGAGGGAGGTCTTATTAGAGAGGTTGACAAACATAAATGAACCTTGACGCCTCAATGGAGTGCGAAGTGTAATGAGTGAACTTGCGAATACCCTACGCATCGGTTTGTTTGCGACAAATTGTGATTACGTCATCGTTGGGTATGATAAGTAAAAGCGTTGATACATACTAGTTAATATAAAGCGTAGCGTTCCCTGTTATTATCATTCCTACAAATTGCAGGATATTTTGTGAATCATTTGCGATTTGAAGCACCAGTCTATTCTATTGAAATGGCTGAGAGTTTATCATAAGTTAAGTAGTTCATAAGTGCAAACGCTAAGTTAACTTGTGATAATATTGCGTAATAGGCAATATCGTCAGCGAAAATATCTTTCTAATAGATTTCTAACTAGAGGCCTAGTGGATCCCTGGGGGCTAGCTAAAATCACTAAAAGAGAGCGCGAAAAATATTAGATCTACGACAGAGCTCTGTCTAAAAGTTACGGTTACAAACTTAAAAAAAACATATCAAAGGATGTTCCAGATTTTTAAACCTTCATTACAGAAAAAAGAATAGTGTGGGCAGGCCTCCCACTAGGTGGACCGACGATCTGGTGAAGGTCGTGGGAGGTGCCTGGATGTGAATGGCTCAGAACCGGTCAAATAAACAGAAAAGTGAAAAGTTAATTATGTGCTAGATATCGTTATAATTATTTATCATCAACAATGTACTTTTATAAAAAAAGAAACCTGTCATTGGCTATACTATCAGTCTTAATCTTATAACTAACATTTTCAATGTATCGCTGTTGGTTTCTATAAATAAATCAATCTTCCAATCAATAGAATCGGCGGTCAAAGGGAATATTAAATTAAGCAATCAATAACCCTTTATTTAGTAGTTATAAGGCTATTGTATTATTATTATTATAAATGCCTATCACCAGCTTGAAAAGCCATGATAAGTTATTCAATGATGTATTACCCTCCATGGAAGTCAATGTCACAACCGGACAGGACGATAATTGACATGCTATTTTGATATACCTACCCTAGCACGAGTGCCCAGTCACTCGATGAGCAACACTAGTTAATAATTCAGGAGGCTTTTTATAACTAGCCGGGTTATTATGATTAAAATTTTAGCACTCATCAGTATTATGGCCTTTTAGGGATGAGCCGTTGTTTTTATCTCGTAAAAAAGGTACGTCTTTTGGGCTGTGTTTAATAAATTAACACTGTTTGTTTGGTGCAGGCAGTTTATGATGAATATCTCACACAATATTGAGATAATGTTTTACTATATTCAGGCAATATAATATTTTTTTTTAATTACTTACGTCTTACACATAAATTTCGAATAAAATTGTCTTTGGATTGCATTAGTTCCAAGATGAGACATTGATCAATGTTTTCACTTATCTGCACTTTTTGTAGAAGATCATGAAAAATATAAAATGATAACTTTATTTGACTTAGCATCGATACAGTGACATTAGCCTACCTACTCTACTCTACTATTATCATTGATAGCAATACCATAGCAATTCAATCACGCAACTATCAAGTTCGCTATATTGTTTGTATCAGTACAAAAGTCACAGTGTATTACAAAAGGTTAGTTAAAACCAACAACTTGTGACAGATTGTATTCAATTATCCCAAGGGCTTATTTATAGTTCACGATGCAATATTAGCCCTTATTATAAATACAAGACATTACAACTGCGTAAGTTCGGCAAGTTAGGCCAGTCACGCCCGCAGTGACCATCCAAACTATGCTGTCTGGGCTTCGGCCATCAAATTAATGATAATGTAGAGGCCCAGGAGTCGGGCTGTTGTCATTATTTGCACGTGTTTCGGGGAAGGGTAAAATATCGTGCGGGGAGACGCGATATTCAACGTTTGACCATATTTGAATTCTGATTCATTTTTACCTTGAAAATTTTGTAAGTAGTACACAGGACATTTTACGAAGTTGTACCATACTTTTACCTTATCTAAGGCTATAAAATCATTAAAGTAATCTTAAAGTTGAGCCTTTTAAAATTAGTTTGCTTCAGACGTTGTACTTAAACTTTTAGAAAAATATCTATTAGGTGATTTCTGCACAAATTTCTATTAACAATAATAATTTGATAGTCTGTTCCACCCACAGGTTCATTTCTTTATTTGTTTAGACTAATGAATAATACTTACAAATCGTCAAATATTTTTCTCTTAAGGAGCCTTTACATGTCTCATAATCTTTTTACCCTAACAGCGCTTCGAGACCAACCTTTCCACGTTCCACCCACAGGTTCCATCCTGTATACCACATACCGTATGAAAAGCTTAGCTTTTAATATTCTGCTCTCTCATCTAAACTTGTCACCGCTTGTCACTAAACCCGTGGCTTGCAAGGTACATAACCCCCACTTGATCAACGAGGCAGCTACGTGACGTCATGACTCGCCTGAAACGACCGCGATGCGACCAAATTAATGCGCGTAGAGTTTAATTGGACCGTGATATGCGTCGGCTATGACGAATTTGAGATTGTCGATTGTGGTGAGCACTTTGTGAGCATTGGTTTTAGGTTCATAATGAAACGGAAAGTTTTCTGACTAGTGCATTTTTTAATGTATTGCGTGCGTGCATTTTAATCCAATATAGTGCACAAAAAAGGGTTTAGAGACACAATCATATAATTTGTAATGTAACTTCAAACTTGTATCAGGTGCGTAGCTATTTGCAAAAAAAAATGCGTAGAAAGGGTCATCACCTATGAGTATTGCGCCCTCCGTAGTGAAATATCACTTATATTACTCACGTCATTAATTGATAAATGAGAAAAAGATAATTTAACTTGATAATTTTCTTTAGAAAAATAGCAAAGAGAGGACATAAAGGGCAAACATAATACAACCATTTTCTTTTGTATAACTCACTTTTTAAATGACATTTTCTATAGTTAATTACTTCGATAAACTTTTAAATAACAAAGTCCAGTCACACAACCAGCTCCTATACACAATCTATTATATAAAAGAAAGTCGTGTTAGTTACTCCACTTATAACTCAAGAACGGCTGAACCGATTTGGCTGAAAATTGTCAGGGAGGTAGTTTAGAGCCAGGAGAAGGACATAGGATACTTTTTATCCCGTTATTTATTGCCATTAAGGCGGAACAAAGTTCGCCGGGTCAGCTGACCCGGCTACTAGCTAGTAAGGCATATTTTCAAATCTAACAACGCCTCGCTTGTAGCGCCGAGATCCGAGAGCTGTTCACGTAATTGAATCCAAAGGAAATTGCATACCAAAAGCAAAGTTCCTATCGCCAAAGTGCTCGAGACCAATGTTTACAACTCCACGACATTTTTCCACTGAAAATTTCACTGAACGACCCAACTTTGAATTTATTGACGCACATAATGTATGATAGCGGAACATAACATTTTAGTGGGAGACGTTAAGTCTATTATATATTGTTGGGTTAGATTGAAAAATTTAGACAAGAGATTATTTATTGCCTTGACATAAATATTCGGTACAGAATCTTTGTTATTAGGTTTGCTTTCCACCTTCATCGTGAGTGAAAACGAAACGGTGAACGATACTCGTAACAACCATCGAAGCTCCTATTTATCGAGCAAAGTGTCGACGTTCGTTCGTTTCAGCCGAAAGACGTCCACCGCTGGACAAAGGCCTCCCCCAAGGATTTCCACAAAGGCCGGTCCTGCGCCGCTCGCATCCTGGCACCTCCCGCGACCTTCACCAGATCGTCGGTTCACCTAGTGGGAGGCCTACCCACGCTACGTCTTCCGGCTCGTGGTCGCCACTTTCCTGCCCCAGCGGCAGCAGCTCTTCGAGCTATGTGCCCCGCCCACTGCCACTTGATTTTAGCGATTCTGCGGGCTATGTCAGTCACTCTGGTTCTCTGGATCCGGGAAACTCCGAGCATAGCACACTCCATCGCTCTTGGGTGACCTTGAGCCTTCTTATGAGGTCTCCCACTAGGTGAACTAACGATCTGGTGAGGGTCGCGGGAGGTGCCTGGATGCGAGCGGCGCAGGACCGGTCTTTGTGGAAATCCTTGGGGGAGGCCTTTGTCCAGCAGTGGACGTCTTTCGACTGAAACGAACGAACGAACGAAGTAGAATCATTAAATAAGTTCAAATTCAAATTCAAATTCAAATTATTTGTTGCATGTCACATGGGTAAGGGTTGACAAGAACATAATATTGAACATGTGACGCCTAGTGAAGGCGTTGCAAAAACTTAAAAATAACATTAAAATAGAGAAATATTTGTCAAACTGACTCTGACAAACGTAAGCTGACTCTTTAACGACGACCTCATAAAGGTAAGCAGCTCAGGCCGCTACCAACCGGGCGATGTGGATATCATTGGGGGAGGCCTATGTTCAGCTGTGGACGTCCTGTGGCTGAAATGATGATGAAGCTGACTATACTCAGCATTTTTACTCGCGCAAAATTGGATTTTTTCAGTCGTTTACGTGGAAAACCAGTCTAACTGTAATGGTAGTAGATTGAAAGTAAACATTTGTTATTGTTCTTTGGCTAAAAGGCTAGAGAGATCGTTTCGTTCCTTGCTGTTTCATCGTTTATATTTTCAGGCGGAATTTCGACCAATTATTTGAACGTTACTGAAATAATCTGATGTTGTTATCTCATTTAAATTACTGTGTATGTTTTTTTACAGAATTAACTACAGTCACTAGCACATCAGACTATACATTTTTGTTGGAAAATAGCCTGTATTACAACTAGATAAGACCACACTGAGGTAAGCTTGATGTGCTGTCATCCATAGATACTCGTAAACTAAGGCTGAATTGCACCATCTTACTTTAACTTTGACAAACGTCAAAAATCTATCAAACTCCATACAAAATTGTTATTGTTGCGGTTAAAATAAGATGGTGCAACTCAGCCTAAAATTCGAATGTCATATTTTTTTCCATAAAGAGTTAATATAATTAACTTTAAAAAAAAATAAAACCGACTTCAAATGCGTGAACACAAAAAAAAACTAAAAATTAAAAATATTGCGTATAAAAAAGTTCATCCCCAATTTTCCACCCATAGGGGTTGTTTTTTCTATTATTAAATTTAAATGGGACCACCCTTGAGGTATTACCTATAGGGTAAGTCCAGGATAGATGCCCCACTTTTTGAAACAGCTCTGTAACTCAGTCAGTAAGTTTTTATCAACAATTTGACCTTAGTATCTGTAAACTTTGGTCTTTCGTCTATGATATTACTATAATTATTTTACTTTAAGTTATACCGATTCTGAGTAAATACCATTTTAATTGACATCTAAAAAGTGGGATAGACGCCTAATGTGGGGGATAGAAGACTCACTGTATGATTGCTTCAAAGGATAGATGCCTGATGCAGGGATAGATGACTCGTTAATACAGTTTTTGAATTTTAAGGATCNCCTGGAATTACCCTATGCCGAAAAAAGATTTGTTCAAATCGGTTCATAATTAGCGGAGTTATCGCGTAACAAACATAGAAAAAAAAAACATACGGGTCGAATTGAGAACCTCCTCCTTTTTTGAAGTCGGTTGAAAACCATCATACTTACAGGGCGTTAGGTTTAGGGCATATACATACAGCCAACAGTAGCCTATGTCAACAAATTGCATATATAAATAGTATAGGAAGTATATTTTTTGGGCTCTTGTGATATTAATAAGACCTTGACCTTTTTTGTTATTATTTTACAGGAAAACGTTTCAGGTTTATATTACACATATTATTTTTTAAACATTTTGGTATCTACTGAGCTCCAGAATGTGAAATCGTAACGGGATCGACACGAGCAAAGCTAAATTTTATTACAAAACCGAGCTACTACAATATTATTTTATATTGAAAGGTTCCGTTTTGTAGCATGAATAGATGTTTTTCCTATTATTACCTTTCAATGGCAAGAAATGGAGAATCACGCCTGGGAAAAGGAAACCATATTTGGTACCTTCCGGTGTAATACCTTACAATAAGCGCAGGATGCTCTACTTTACGCTCGAATACTTTGCGGCTGAAGGTGCTTTTACACCGCGTGTTTGTACCACTAAATCGTAACTACGCTACAATCGTTCAGTGTAAATGCCAAAAAAGAAAAATGAAAGAGCTTTTTGAGACTCCGCTTCCACGAATATGATCTTAATGATGGATATCCTACTAATATTATAAATGCGAAATTTTGGATGTATGGATGTTACGATTTCTGTTTGTTACTCTTTCACGCAAAAACTACTGAACGGATTTTGTTGAAACTTTACAGTATTATTGTTTATAACCCAGACTAACATACAGGCTCTAATTTATGACGGTATGTGACAAGTAAATTACAAGAAATAAATAAGGTGAGACAAACAAATAATAAACTGAGGGGGTAAAACCACAGAATAATAATAAGTACTACGTAGTAAAACGAGTTCCACGCGTACGAAGTCGCGGGCGGCCGCTAAGCATAATAATACAAAGCGTATACGTTTCAAGGAAAAATAATGCTTGCGAAGAGCGAGCACCTGCAAGACTTTGTTAGCACTTGATAAGATTAATTTTCATCATTACTAACTTTGCTAGGCATTGGTAAGATGGATTTTGTTCAGTTTATTTTCTTTTATGCATGTAATATTAGAAATTCATAAATTAATATGAATATAAACGACTGTATAAAAAAATACCCAAATAAAATAGTTGAAATATGTAGTTTATTAATGACAATAAGAGCGGTCATAGTCATCATTTACCCATACAATTGTTTTTATACAAATAGGTAGAAGTTATGTTTCACACAAACAATTATGTTATATTATGCTAATAAATCCAAAGCTATATCATACATAATCATGAAGTTATAACACGTGGATCTATATTTATCTTGACCTATATTATATTTCTACACTAATATTATAAAGAGGAAAACTTTGTTTGTTTGTTTGGTTGTAATGAATAGGCTAAAAAACTACTGGACCGTTTTTAAAAAATTTTTCACCATTCGAAAGCTACATTATCCACGAGTAACACAGGCTAAATTTTATTTTGGAAAAAAATAGGGTTCCGTAAAATATGTAGATAATGTAGTCCACGCGCGCGAAGCCGCGGGCGGAAAGCTAGTATCGTATATAGAGATTCTTGTATAATAACCTTGTGTCATTTATATTGATTGAGTAATTTCTGGCTCTACCAAAATAAATTGTAATGGGCTGATTACTGACATTTTTAAGAGACTCCGTATTGATAGGAGGCAAGAAAGAACCGCAGGTTTGTTGTTGATTGGAGAACAAGCTATATTGTACCAAATTTTAATAAAACGAGTCCCATTTCTGTTTATGCTGTGAAAACAGGCTTGCTTTAAATTGTAAATTTGTAATACCAGTGGCAAAATTGCCGTTGAAATGGTACTGTTCCGCGTCTAAACATATTATGCAGATAGCTCACATTGGGGTTTTGGAGTAGAGCACGTACGTTGCTCATTTTCAAGCATGAAAAAGAAAATAATATTTTTAGATCAGATTTCATTAATGAAAAATGAGTGTAAAACAGTGGTGAACTAAGACACCACATAAACTGACATCTTTGAGAGATATACTTGAACAATAACGACGCAAAGGCTGTCACATTGCGAAAAAAATACTTGGCTAGTAGCCAGTATTTATTGCTTTCACCACTTTCACTAACAATTCAAAGGATAAAAAATGTAAACAAAGTTAAATAGGTATTCCAACAATACATTATGGATCTTCCAAACACATTAAATAATTCCACGAAACGCAACAAAAACCTATTTGATCCATGATTCGAATGAACATCAAATATTTGAATTCAATTTCCTAACTGCCAACAATACAAACATCCAATCAACAATAATATTTTCAATACACTTTTCTAGGAAAATTTTAAACGTCAAAAAAGTTTACATCGAAAAGTATTATTATTACGGTACATTGAAAACTTTCTTTTGCAGTGCAATGAAAAACAATGGAAGAAACAGTCGCCCATTAATAGCTATCGGGTCGGAGTTGACTCCACAAAGGAAACCAATTTCTGTTGCTTCTTTTCACTTAAATGTTACGACCGTTGAAAAGTTTAGTTCCAGTATTGTTTGACTTGCGAATTGGATGAAGTTGTCATAACAAATTGTAGTTACCTAAGCCCTTATTTTAATTTGTGTTTTTTTTAATGTTTTGTTATATTTCTTATATTTCTCGTAACTAAATTAGCTAATTACTTCTATGGAACTTCTGTCTGAAAAAAAAGAAAGCGATCACATCAAAAATGTAAATCTCTGTTGTAGGTACCTATTTTTTGGGTTGTTTTCACTTCTGTTAACTTTTTCTTCTTTAAGACCTATAAATATAATCTGGCTTTTACACATAATTAGAATACGACGTCACGTCATCATCGTTTCATGGTGCATCTACGGAATCTTCTGTGTTGATAAGTTATAGTAAAATATGGTTCTTATAATGATAATAGTAGTAAGTTCCAATGACCACATAATCATAGTCATTAAATAAGCCTTGTGGTCATTCATGGGCTAAATGGTTACCAAAATCAAAGGTCCCGTTCGCGTTCCAGCTCAGGGTCCAACTGGATTGTAATGCGATTATCGCAGCCGGTCGTAATTTCGATTTGACAGTGGCCTAGCGTCAATTTGCCCGGGTCGGGTAATTTTCCCAACTAGTTCCGATGACAGGCATAATATCAAATATTTCGCGAAACGGAATGGGATTGAAGTGATTGTTGATCGTTTTATGTGGCTTATTGGTGGCATGATTTGGGTTGTTTACAATAAACGTACCTACTTTGAATTACTTACCTTTAGTACTAAAGTAGGCTCGTTCGTTTCAGCCGGATGACGTCCACCGCTGGACAAAGGCCTCCCCCAAGGAATTTCACAAAGACTGGCCCTGCGCCGCCCATATCCAGGTACCTCCCGCGACCTACACTATCGTCGGTCCACCTTGTCCTAGTGGGAGGCCTGCCCACACTACGTCTTCCGGCTCGTAGTCACCACACGAGAACTTTTCTGCCCCAGCGGCCATCAGCTCTGCGAGCTACGAGTATGTGCCTCGCCCATTGCCACTTGATTTTAGCCATTCTGCGGGCTATGTCAGTCACTTTGGTTCTCCTGCGGATCTCCTCATTTCTAATTCGATCACGCAGGGAATCGTACAATAAGGTACTTGATACAAATAAGACCTACGTTCTAATAAGGCCTATACATCAGAAAACACAGATGAACAAATCCAACCAGGATAATACTTCAAGGACACGTACTCATATGCCCTACAATCCGGTAGAGTGCAAGAGCGTCCCGATCCACGATCCCAGCACCAATTGGCACGCGTTCTTCTAAGGTGGTGGGTGATTTCGTGCTCTCTTATAAAAATCTGGCGACTTCATCTTAAATTTTCGGTAAAATAGCGCTGTTTTAGATTGCTTTTCTTAGTAATCGTTTCTAAATATTTCTTACTAGCTTATAATTACCTTAATTTGTACTACTGGCTATAGATGCATTATTTGTAAATTTTTAAAGACAACAAGAGCGAAATATCTAATAAGGCCTAGCATGGTAGGCCTTATTTCAGCATGGTAGGCTATATTGGATACTTATGTCAACACCTGATTACGGACAAATTCATTAAACTAAATGAGTCAAAGAGTAACTAAATATTTATTTAATAAGAATGTTACTAACAGCACAGAAAATAAAAAGAAAACAGAGTAAAACAAAATTACTAAACCTGTAAAAAAAAAGAAACAAAATACAAAACCAATAAAAAATAAGAAAAAAAAGCCGTATGTATAATTCTAAAGGATTAAAGCTGATATTATTATGTTTGTCTCGAAGACAATGTAGCAGATATGCTACCATAAAGGACTGCTTTTGGTGGTATCATAAAGATTGTCTAGGAGTTTGTAAAGATGATTCAGAAGCCTTTTTATGCCCTGGTTCTAACAAAAATTAAGATCTCATTTTGTTTACAAAAAATCAAGACTAAATGATGTTCCTAAACTGATTTATTTAAAAGGTTTTATGTGTAGGCCTTATTCGAACACGGTGTTTTAATAAGCCCTATACAAAAAAATTATATTGTTTGTTTTTGATATTTTTTTTGATAATTTAAGTCAGGAATCATTACTTTGTTACTATGAATATTTAATTTTATCTATAATTTATGTATTATTCTTAATAAGTGGAATTTAAGTTTATCTACAGATATACAGTATATTTCTGTTTACTTGGTATGTAAAATTTTGATAACGCAAACAAATCGACGTGTTTAATGTTTTATGACCGCATTTTGTTTAATACTACCTCAATTTTAAGGTCTACAGGCATTTGAATCATATAGGCCTTATTCCGTGTAGGTGATTTAATAAAGCCAAAATCAGTGGTTTCGTAATTTGCTTATTTTGAATAGATTTAGTTAAAAATTGTGTTATTTTTTGTAATATTGCTAAAATTAAAGGATGGAAGAAGTTAATTAAACTTGTTTTTGTTGACTGGCGTTAATATTTATTGAAATATAAGCATTTAAAGTTAGGTAGGCCTTATTTGTATCGAGTACCTTAGATAAAGTTAGTTCTATGTTTACATTATATTGGTTTGCAAGATTATTGAACTTTGAACTTAAATATAATACTCGTACCTTACCTGCTTTAGTACCAGTTATACCAAAATTTTGCAATTTTGATTCCAGTTATAAAATTAATCTGCTATATTGTATTTAATTGTGCACTGATGTGTATTATTAAAAGCCTCTAATTGAGGTTTCATTAATTTATTGTTTTAATTAGTTATTCGCAATATTACAAGTTAATCTAATAATTTGCCTTATTACTAGATTTTATAATATTAGATACAATTTGCATCAAATCTAGCACTACATAAGTACCAAGAATTGTAATCATCATCATCATTTCAGCCATAGGACGTCCACTGCTGAACATAGGCCTCCCCCAATGCTTTCCATGTTGATCGATTGGTAGCGGCCTGCGTCCAGCGCTTCCCTGCTGCCTTTACACCACCGACACCATGCTGACCTTTTCAGTATCATTGTAATTACCTTCTCATTAAATAATGTTAAGTATTGTAAGTGTATTGTCGATGATACTGAATAAACATTTTTTCTTTCTTTCTTTCTTTCTTTCTTTCTTTCTTTCTTTCTTTCTTTCTTTCTTTCTTTCTTTCTTTCTTTCTTTTTTTTTTTCTTTCTTTCTTTCTTTCTTTCTTTACGATGTCGTCTGACGTTGATGAGAATTGTAATACTAAAAATGTTTTTCAATTTCCATGGCTGCATGGTGTTTTAATGTGGCTAAAGTATTACATACTTTAGGATAACAATTTAAGCGTCAAATACCTAGTTCGTGACACACAAAGTGATGGGGTGTCACGAACTATTTGACGCTGCCTCTACCACATCCAAGTCAAAATATAAACAATACTTTAAGACACTAAGGCTGAGTTGCACCACCTAACTTTGACCGTAACTACTCAACATCAAATAAACCGCACCTTCCGCGACGCGAACTTTAAAGATTTTCTTCTGACACAATCATGGTACCCCAACAATATTGGTGTTATTTGAAAGCCCAATAAATATCCCTAAAGAAAAATACATTTCATTTCTAAATAAATGATAAATATATACCATAAATGTGACTTGAAAATAGACCTCACTTTGGGCTCACCTCTGGGATCAATTAGACCATTTTTTATGGTTATAAAACCAAATAAAGATCTTACGTGTCCTCTTTAACAGATGGATAGCGATTAATCCTAACTTAACAGTTTTATAGTCATAAAAAATGGCTATAGCGTAACTACCTATTTTTTGAAGAAGTGACTCTGGATCCTTGTTAAGACACATTTTTGGGGTAAAAACCTTTCCTTTAACACTAGAAAGGTCGCCGTCCCATTTTTGTCCCACTCGCGAGTTTGATCGTCTCTAATTTTTTTATTTTTCAACGAAAGTCCATGAAACTTTTTGACTTTTCCTGATTTATTGAATTTTATAATTTTTTGATGTTTTTGATAATATTTTGATAACATTATTAGAAAAAAAATTAAAATCGGTTTTACCTAGAAGCGCCACTGGGTCATTTTTGTCCCACCTTGGTATTTGCAACAATATTTCGATGAAGAGTCCTTGTTTCGAGGTAATACGAGAATGGGGAGGTGAGGAACGTTTAGGTGACTCGTCACAATGCAGAAATGTAATTAAATTGTACTAGTTTTTGCCTGTGACTTCACCTAGTGAGAAATCAAGTTTATCATAGAAAGACCTAATTTCTTGATACTTATCGTTGTTATTTGACCAAATAACTGAATATTATTGTTAACTATAGACTATTATTATGTTATTCTGAAATATTGACAATAAAACTACAAAGTTTTATTAAGATCGGCTTAGTATTTTTTGCGTAAAAGAGTGAAAAACCAACAATCGATCTAACCATGAATCCACACTCACTTAGTTCAAGTTCAAGGCTTATATCCACCCCATTCATCCTTCCTATCTGTTCATCATCGGTTCATCCATCCATCAATTCATCAATCTTTATTAACTTTTACATTTTTAATATTAGTAGGAAGGTGACTTCCAGACCATGTCAGTTCATACATTGTATGATTTGACACATTTTTAAAATGTGTGACGTATAATTTTTTTTTAAATTAAACGTACATACTTTTCATTGTAACTGGTAAAAAACTTCACTGTGTGTGTACGGATAACAGAAAAATAACCATACCTATAGAAGTTCCTAAACACATAGTAGACCAGAGAGACAAAAAAAACCATACAAAAAAACTTTGTGCAAAATGTGCACTATTATTTTTAAGATTTTTATTATTTATTCAAAAAGAATAGTGAATAGTTAAATTAGTAATTTCATAATTTTAATACAGTATAACACCATGTAATATGTGACTATTTTTATATGAAACCAAAAATATCTGTCTTTTAAAAATTCAAAATTAAAATTGAATACATTTATGTTTTTAAAGAAATAAGTACATATTGATTTAACTGTATAGATAAACATTTTTTAAGGATACTACAAATAGTTTTAACCATAATGTTCATGCCTGAAACTAAAAATGTTACAAAATATATGCTGGGACAAAATTGACCCAGCGGCGCTTTTAGGGGGGTCGTAATCTTCGGCACTTCTAGTGTTAATGAAATGAAGTTTAGAACTAGGCTTTCAAATGGTACCAACGTTGGTGGGAAGTGGGGATGCATACTTTTGATAAGTGCTTGTCGCGGGAGGTGCGATTTGTTTGATGCCGAGTGTATAACGAAAACCGGTGCTTTTTGTATGGAGTTTGACAGATTTTTGACGTTGAAAGATGGTGAAACCCAGCCTTAGTTTACATTAAAATAAAAACAATTAACGAACCTGCTAATTAAGTTTTAATTAATCCGTTGCGAGTATTATCTTACAAATATACATACATAATTCCCTTAAGTCAATTAGGGTCTGGCATTGAATAGCAAGGCCATGCTTGATTTGCTCTTACTACTGTTCAGTGCTATAATATTATCTCTGACTGGTCTAAATGTTTACTAGGAGAAAATGGTACATTAACACCCGTATTCACAAACATTACTATGAGGTCTCACAGTGCGCGTGGACGAATAGTGACACACGAACCAATCACAGAGCTCTATTCCACGCTTTGCGTTCGATTTGCTGCTTCACTTAAGCAAGCATCGTTTGTGAATACGGGTGTTAGAATTCTTAAGCTGAGTTGCACCATCAACTATAATAGTAACTATGACGATAACCGGTGTTTTTTGTATGGAGTTTGACAGACTTTTGACCTTTGTCAAATTTAAAGTAAGATGAAGCAACCCAGCCATAATAGCAGTTTCGCGACAAAGACTGATGTTTAGTATGATTTTTTTGGCAATGAAAGGAGAATTGCAAAAGTTGGGTTGAAAGAGCGATTTCCCTAATTCTTAGTCGTTTACCAAAATACTACCTTTTATAGTCATAGTATGTTTAATTTTTTCATAATTCTCTGCTAAAGCTTGAGTATTTTTATTGTAAACTATTAAATTAATTACACCGGAACGTGTAGAAGTGCCCTTTACAAGCCTAATTTTAAAAAATCACATGACTTATGGGAGCTTAAATATTTCGAATAATGTGCTTTGCGCTAGCAATTAGGTACTCCTGTGAAAGAGTAACCTTCTCTGTTGAATCCCAGTTTATTTTCAAAACTTATAATAAATCGTCCAATTAGGTATGTTTACGAACGACTCGACTTCGAGTTCCAAAAGTAATATTGAAGGTAATCCGATGGGCGGGGCAGAACCGGGGCAGAGCCAACGGCCAACGGCCCGGAATGCACTTAGCGAAAACGGATAAGTAAGTGAGACCCTTATCCACGAAGTAAAACAAGCCAAATTGGCCTGCAGTGCACTCTTTGTTAAATACACATGTTTGCGGAGAAAACATGAAATTGCTGCTGTTTTAATATTATTTTGGGTTTGTCCAGATAGTTTTTGGTTAAAAGACAATATAGTGAACAGATTATATTTTTCAGTTGTAAGATACTAAGTACACAGTACATATAATAATATTAAGGTTGCTAAAGTCGTTTAGATTAAAAATGTATAATTGCACCGGGTGCCTAAAATAATTTCAAATCACGTTTTTGTAGCAAAAATGCACGTGCCTAACTACAACATTTAATCGGTCACCCAAACATATTTACCTATTTGATATTGAAGAACACAATTTTATGTATGTCCTTGAATTTTTAGGCATTTTAACAACTACTGTATTATTGAAACTATAAAATCAGGTCGACCGACATTTAGTAAATTTTGGCAAACCCCCTTAAATTCAGTTTACATCAATTTTTACCTTCCTCCGTTCCATAAAGCAAATTTGAAACGTTACAACATCTCAACAGATTCCGCCACTCTTTATACCGAAATTGTATTGGGTGTAGTGTTGTTCGGATAATTTTCGATTATCGTATCGAAGTCTTAAAATATCATTTATCGAATCGATATTCCTATTAATAGCATAGATATTTTGTTTCCTGGTAGTTAATAATAGGCTACTTCCCACTAACGATAAAAATAAGGGAGAGTCCGCTAATTTGGACCAGTTTTTTTCAATCCCATTTTACTCATAGTTTTCTTTTGTTTTTGCTAATGTCCATGGTATATAATAAAATATACATTATTCAACTTTCTATTTCATAAGTATTAATTAACATGATTGTTGTATATTTAGCACAAATCAACAAAGTACGAGGTCAGAGCTTCGGTCCAATTTAGCCAACCGGTTCGATAATTTGTACCACAGGGTTACTAAATTGGATTTCAATAAATTTCAAGCCTATAAAAAAACTATGGCAAAATAATATACGATACATTCTTAACAAATTAGGAAACGAAAAGGAACAGTAGTTAATAACATAGACAATCGATATTGTTTTACACGTTATCACGATTTTGAGTACAAGTTTTGTAATTCCAATTATCGTAACGCACACTTGTACCTAATCTACTTTGCCAGTCTTTTGCTTTCATTTATTGTTAGTCAAACATAACTACGCTATTATAACTTCAAAATATGATTTACTAAAAAAAAATTCAAAATCCTTTGGTAAAGTTCCATACAACTTGATGTGGTACAATTTAGCCGACTAGGTGATAGTGCTTTTAAAAAATCGGTAAAAAATATAGCTTATAAATACCGAAAAATGTTTCAAATAATTGTAATCCACACTAATTTACGCTTCTAAATAATATATTAAAAACACCCTGTGATTAAATTTAACAAAATTACAAACTAAACATGTATTGTCAAAAGTTACTTGAAAACAATGAAAAAATACTTTTCAAAATAAAACACACGTGTTTGTTGTCACGGCAAAAACCACATGGCCGATATTAATTGATTTTAGTTGTGTATCGCTGAGTGTTGCAATTACAGACATTCAATAAATACTTTACGAAATATGAGGGTGGTACAATTTACCCGGCGGTACAATATACCGAACTCTCCCCTATATTATAATAACATATTATTATGACGTCACAGAGCGTTTAACATGTTTGAAGCACACCCGAAGTTTCGCCAACGTCAGAAACGTCTTGCCACTGTCCTACCCTAGGCACTAACAGTTAAGCGCTAGAACTATAGTAATCTTATATCGCACCATGAGAATGAAAGCGACCCATTTGATTTGAAAATTATAAATAACTTGAAAAAAAATCGAACTGCCTAAGGCGGGAATTTAACCCACGACCTTCCGCTTGCCGGGCGACTGGTCTTCCAACTCCCATTTGAGTATCGAACTCGATACTTCGATGATTATATCAAGGTCAAACATCGATAAATGAAATCGATAGATCTGCAACACTAGCCACGTGATACTCGTACGAGCTATCAGATTTACCCGTCCTCGCTTGGATCCGGATTGAATGGGAGCTAGCTGTTTTTCAAATGAATGTGCCTCTGAGGTTTTACGTACAAAGAATTATTCGGGTCGAAATAGGCAATCCACGTGTAACAAGAGCCGGTAGATGAGTTTTTGGATTTGGAATATGCTTTCAAAGAGACCTTTTAGGTATTCGCTCATTGCGGCGAAAATAACGTGCGGTTACGTATACGTTGGAGCTAATATTACAAAACCGTAATGTGATTACGGAAAAAAGTCATTCCAAGTATTAAGGAAACTATAAAAAACATTTATCACTTTTGTGATACACTACTGATACTTGTACATAAAGGATTGTCTATCTAAAATAGTGCTTAACTATTTTTCCCAAACCTAATAAAAACACCGAGCAGCGAACTTTTCTCTCATCAAAACGGTAAATTCAACGAGGCTTATTTTGATTGCTCAAACATGGTAATTATCACTCGCTTTCTTCATACAGTTAACCCCGTTAGGAACAAACGTACCCTGAAAAAATGCCAAGAGAGCGAGCAAGTAAGTGGCTTGCAAGAGGGCGCTGCCTTTGTGGCTTTGCGTTTCACTCCTCAATGTAGGTATGTATTCATTTTCATGTGTGCCTCTTTATTTTTAACGCGAGTGTAATAAACGAATTAGACAGAGTGATTCTTTGGTTGTTTCTTTTAACAAAAAGGGTTGATTTTCTCCTCATTAGATTATTCTTACAGAACCAAAATCTCAATTCTCAAGAAAAATTGATGTCTTCTCCGGGTTCACCTGCTCGGACCATACGGCTATTTACTTTTTCGTGGAACTTTAGGCCTTTTCAACAAAATGTTCAGCAAGTCGTTCCAAATGGGCTGTAGGAATGTGGTGCGAGTTGGTGAATTACTCTTCTCCATACTAAATCACTAATTGCTGATGACAAAATATTCGTATGAAAAGGTTTTTTTTGGAAGATTTTAACTTCGTTCTTTAGGGAAAAATTGTGTGTGAGCAGTGGAATCAGTAACTTTTGATTTATTAAATTACTCGTTGGGCTTTTTTTGCTAAGTCAAGCTCTACAGCTTCAGTACTGCATCCTGCCTACACAAGAGTTGCGCATTCACGGTAGGAACGAGATGTGGGAATAGTCCCGTTTTAAAAACATCATGTATAAGACTGTATGACTAACCAATTTACGTAACGGTTGTATTTAAATTGAAATACTGCTCGAGGCGCTGTCTGCGCAGATTACATTGTTGCAGAAAGATTTCATCGCGCATACCCTGGGCGCTGATTATTTTCCCGAGAAACCAGCTAGTTGGACTAGTTTTCTTATTATTGTGAAGGAATTTGTGAAATTGAATTAGTAGTTCCAAGATTACAGTGGAGTAACACACATTTTGAATATCCCAACAATTTTGAAAGTCCTATGTGTTTAAAGTAAGAGAGTTGAAATTTAAAATGTATGCGCTATAGATGCTAAGAGCGGATTTTACGAAACTCTACCCCTAATGGAGTAAAACGAGGTCCACGCGTACGAAGTCGCGGACGGCCGCTAGTATTTTATACGCAGGAGTTTGCGAGGGTGAATGATTAGATCTTTATTTCTCGTTCGTTTAAAAACTACTAGGCGGATTACAAGAATTTTTACAATAGCTTTCGTCGTTTCAGCCGAAAGACGTCCACTGCTGGACAAAGGCCTCCCCCAAGGATTTCCACAAAGACCGGTCCTGCGCCGCTTGCATCCAGGTACTTCCCGCGACCTTCACCAGATTGTCGGTCCACCTAGTGGGAGGCCTGCCCACGCTACGTCTTCCAGCTCGTGGTCGCCACTCAAGAACTTTCCTGCCCCAGCGGCCATCAGCTCAGCAGCAGCAACAATAGCTTTACTAGTAGGTAACATCAAAATACACCTTTCGAACCAAAGTTTAGATTAAAGCATATTACTCCATTTCAATCCACAGGTGGACTTGGTGGATTGTATTGGAAAACCTCTCCTAAAAGACGGCGTCGAGTCTTATTATTTTTATGATTTATCTCATAATCACTATGTACCTACAGTTTTTTACGCCTGTCTGGTAGGTATTATGACTATGTAATTTTTGATGGCGGTTCTTTATTAGCAACATGACCTATACATATTAAATTCAGACGGTGCCCAGTAGATGATATTGTTTTGTTTGGCTAGATAAACAACTTCGATACACAGGTAACTAAAACAAATACAAAAAGTTTGGATGTAAGACCTAACATTTTTCAATTTAATAACGAACAGCTCAGTGATATCTTTCTCCCTTTGATTAGTTGAGACAGAATTTTTGTAAAGAAACATCGTCATTGCAAACTTAGGTAAACTATGTAAATGGCCATCTAGAATAACGTCTATGCCCCGAGGCAAGGTTCAGAACTCCTTGCAAAGTTGTTCACATCGTAATTTGTTACTTGTAACTTATCCAAACGAATCTGCGTTTTTATTAGTTATTTTGTCCTTTTTCTATCCTGATTCAGTGCAGGCATTGTAAAGACACGGTATATTTAAAATTTCATTCAATTTGAACCAGTAGTTTAAGAATTATAACTGGTCAAAGTTACTTAATTTTGTCACTCACTGACTCAGTGACTGACTCACCGATCATCAAAATTCTAAGGCACTTCTAGCAGACCTAGAAGCTTCAAATTTAGAATATAAGTAGTGTTTGGTGTATGAATCAAGGAAAAACTAAAATATTTGGGGGCACGGTAGTGCAACCGCCAATGAAAACACGTGTAAATTAAATTATTTAGTGCGATGGCCAAGTCAATAATTTATGTAAAACGTTAAAGATTTCCTAGCCTGGACTTGGTATTACATGGATCTCACAACTTTTTACCGTAGAACAACTGAGTTGCGAGACTTGGTTTTTTTGACAAGTATTGTTTTTGATGGGATTATTATTTATCCCTCATCATTATGTTTTAGTGGTTACGTAAGAAATGAAAACTTTACCTAGAGATAATTAATCCATTATTGGCTGTAAGAACAAAAATACCTGTTTGTATTATTATTATAAAGAGCTGTGGTTTTCTGAATAAATAAAAATAAAATATAATAAAATAAATAATAATTTGGCATTTATAATTTAACAAGAATTATTTACGGTCAAAACAAAACATCGAAAAATATCGTTAACATTATCCCCGTCGCTACATTAGATATATCGCAAAATCATTCTTATTCCATCCGACAAAAGGATACTAGCATTTCTACACAAACATCTAGCTGATAAAAATAGTGGAACATTTTCATTTTCCATACATTCAGGTCCCATCGACAGGATATGGAATAAATTCCACACGTGCACTTGATGAGGATTTATTCATAAGTTATTGTGAATATATTTTATTGATAACCGTATTCTGAAGCAAAAATTGCCATTCAACGTGAGTTCTTATTGATTTGTAAGTAATTGACACCAAACGAACACAAACTTAGGCTAGGTTGCACCATCTTGGCCAGCGGGCTGGGGGCGTGGGGGCGCCCCCGCCTGCATTGCACAGGCCACCACCACCGTCGGACGGGAACAGCTGTGTGCTTCCAGTTGCTCCTGTCGCCCCCCGTCCTGGGGGGCTTGTAGGGCCCGCCGTGTAGGCGGGCAATCGCCGGGAGGGGCTGTGGTAGAGAAGGCTTATGCGATTCAACGCATTTTTTCCCCGAAAAAAAAAAAAAAAAAAAAAAAGGTTGCACCATCTTACTTTGACTGTAACAAACGTCAGAAATCTGTCAAACTCCATATAAAAATCACCGGTTATTGTTAAAGTTTCGGTCAAAGTTGGTGGTGCAACTCAGCTTTAATGAAATACCTAAGTTTAGTAATGAAACAGATACAGTTTTAATTTTTAAGCTATAGTAATTCGTTTACTACCTCTAGTTTGACTGCTTAACAATACGTTTAGTTAAAATGTTTTGAAATCTCTACGTAAAGTTTTTGCAGGCTTAAGTTTAAACTGACGTAGAAATAAACTTGTTAGAAAAGATATTCTAAACGCTTGGTTACTTTTAATTAAACTCTGTAAATTATACGGTATTCGGTAATAGATCTTTTTACAGCCAACTGGACTAGTTAAAGGTGCCTAATTTGTATTCGCGTGGATCAAAGGAAATTGGTCCGCCATCTTGTTGAACGGAAGTGGTATCGGGGGTAACAACTTGCTTGAATTCAACCTATTAATATAGTACCTATCTTTCTTTCTATCACTATCTGTAAAAATAAAATTAATATTGTTTGTGAAACGGTAATACCTATGTATAAGTTATTGGTTAAAGTTAGAGGTAAGATAGCCAGTTCCTCTGTGGTTGAGGATTCTGGGTGAAGCTCGCTTCCACCTTCGGCCTGATCATCACTTACCATCAGGTGAGATACAGGACAAGAGCTTTCTCGTTGTGGATAAAAAAAACTCATTTTGTGTGCTGTTGGGGAACACCACGGCAATAAAGTGATTTTGACTGTAAAACGCGTTTGATAAGGGCTTTCCTGGATTAATTTTTCCAACTGGAAATTGATCCTCGAATAGAGCCTCGGTGCTGTCGGAATCCAGACCTATCCAACTGTATAGCAAAACAAATAATGAGACGGAAACACATTTAATAATCTCTAGCCCATTTTATACGTTATTCAAATATTCAATTGAGCTCAAAAATACGAAACAGCTAAAATATCTTTTACCTCTGTCGGATCTCTTCTCGTTACATTACAAAAGTAGGTATTGTTTGTGACTTTTGGCAGACTTCCATTTTGCCAGCAAAACTATTGAAGAAGTTAAGTTTGAAATCGAGGCAGCTTATTACCAGTTTTTTCTTTTGAATTTATTATAACAGCTGTCGAAAATACTTTGTTTACTCAACCCACTTGCGTTGAATGTAATTTTGAAATATGTTTTGTGTTATATTTTTATTTGAACAAACTTTTGAGAGTTTCTAATCGGATTAAAAGATGCAAAAGTGTAAATTCAAATCGTAATTTACTCGTGCGTGACAAAATCTTTCTGTGACAACAGACAAATGAATAAAATAAATACTCGTAATGGATGAGAAATGAAACCTTTGTACATTTTCTTAGAGACGATTTTTGTTGATAGTTGAACTTAAAAGTCATAAAATATGTAATTAATGCTTCGCAAATAGGCTGTATACAAGGCTCTTTGGAACATCACTGCCTCTGCTTCGGAACCATAGGTGGGTAGGGCGGGTCAGTGCTGAAAAGAAGCAGCGCAAGAAACTCAGTCACCTTTCTGAAGATTATTGTTAATATACTATATTTAATCAAGGTCAAGCTCAAGGTCACCCAAAGGGCGATGGAGCGTGCTATGCTCGGAGTTTCCCTGCGTGATCGAATCGGAAATGAGGAGATCCGTAGGAGAACCAGAGTGACTGACATAGTCCGCAGAATCGCTAAAATCAAGTGGCAGTGGGCGGGGCACATAGCTCGTAGAGCTGATGGCTGCTGGGGCAGAAAAGTTCTTGAGTGGCGACCAAGTGGCCGGAAGACGTAGTGTGGGCAGGCCTCCCACTAGGTGGACCGACGATCTGGTGAAGGTCGCGGGAGGTGCCTGGGTGCGAGCGGCGCAGGATCGGTCTACGTGGAAATCCTTGGGGGAGTTCTTTGTCCAGCAGTGGACGTCTTTCGGCTGAAACGAACGAACGAACGAACTATATTTAATATAAACTATACCAAACTATTAGGTAATATGTAACTAATGTTGAGGCACGTCGCACCGGAACGCAACCCGTAGTACGGCCAGCCGCAGCCTTAACGTTAGGTTTATTAACAATTTCCAAATTACTCGACTCTATTGTAACAAGTTTTCAGTCAGTAGTTAATTAACGTAAACCGCAACCTTCTGTGTAGTCTAGTTTGGGGTATGGCGCAATTGTTTGAACTGACGCGGTTACATGTGCGTAAGATTAAAGTGCGACACATAGCAGAGAGCGGGGTGGGTTAGTGAACGATGCGTTGGTTAGCGTTATTTGTTCGGTCGTTTCAGCTAAATGATGGAGGGATGCAGTGAGCCTTCCCGTAGAGCAACTCCTTTGCTCGGGCCCTCCCCGTGAGTAGCGGCAGAAGCCGTGAAACGAATTACTGCACCACGATGGCAAACCGAAGTCCAACCAGTCCGCTCACAAAACCGTGCCTGTGTGTAGTCTCGATTAACATTGAAGGTCGACACGATAAGAAGAAGAAGCTAAATGACGTCCACTGCTGGACAAAGGCCTCCCCCAAGGATTTACATAACGATCTTCACCAGATCGGCGGTCCGCCTAGTGGTGGGCCCGCAAGACAAAACGCATAGTGGTGAATTAATACGCTCTATGTGACTGTGCATTAAGATTATAAAAATCTCGCAGTGGATTGAGCGAAGCGGTCACAAAAAATAATCTACAACGAATGTTACAAGTATGAGACTAATCGCAATGATGAACTATACCCACGAAAACTTATTTCCATTTACTTATTCTAATAATGCAGCAGTGAAAAATAAGTCCAACATAATATAATCACTGACACAAAACACAACTCAAATTATTTTGTAGGTATTAATCTTGTGGAACTATTACCTAACTAACAAAAGCAAATATGTTATCTCCTACAGCAAAAGGGGATGAATAGCCTGTTCTCTATTCAAGATAACTAATAAATTACCTTCATCAAGTGAATTATTAAATAGCATAGTCACGCAAAACGCCTACACTCATCAGACATCTAGCACGTTCCAGTATCAATTAATCTTTAATTTGCACCATACTATAGCAATGAGCAGTCGCGTGGGAGAGGCGTACGGCTAACAAACAACACTCCGAAAGGGTTGCGTACAAACTAGGCATTCGCTCTATGTATTATATCCTCTATCACCTTGACATAAGAACTAACCCTCACACCCGCAATACACGCTTTCCTTGGAATAACAACCCAAGAATATGTTGGGGAATCGAGAGATAACCTCCGTTGATTGTGGTGAACTTGAAAATTGTGTTTGTGCAAGACAAGATTTATTAACCCGGGTGATTCTGAACGCTATTTTTGCTCAAGAATGTCTTAGAGACCCTAGTAGAAATACGAGCTCTCAATTGAATTGCTGACTTGAATCAACTGTCGACTTAGATTGGTTTTGTGTTGGGATAGCCGGACTAATTCTTTGATTAAATATTGATGAGTAAGATACTTGGGTCACTATTTTTCTATGAATTTGAACAAAAAAAATTTGTTTAAATTGGTATTTAGGTTGAATATTTAATTAACTTCCCCGTAAACATCAAATACTCCGTCTCAAACGCGGCCCGTTTCATAAGTAATCGAAAATTGTTACTAGCAGGTTAACGTTGAGAATTTTAATTAAAATTTTGGGGGAGATTTTTCACCGGCGCACAGATTATTAGGAAGCTTATTATTTCAAGGCCGGGGTAAGTAATCAACCGTTTTATCTGGCCCTACATAAATAAAGTCAACTTTGGGTATAATGAGCCGCGATGTGCAGTATGACGTGCTGATTTTAAATATTTATTATAAGAGGGACAAAAGTGCCCACCTGAATTTTGTGGGATACGTGCTGCGTATTTTTATAAGGTGGTTGGCGAAGGAATTTTGTACTTTAACTATGGTTTTAATGAAGTAAATATTGACTTCTTCGGTGTCTTAGCAGTTCCTTAACCGTGCATGGAACGTGTCTCTAATTACTATTTAGCATTTAAAACTACATTTAGTATTTTTTTAATTAGGTTGTTATTTTAAAATCACTTTAAAATGAAATAAAAAACGAAATATGTTTTAACCATTATGTATTTCGCATGAAATATTAAGCTTTAACCTTATTTACATACATTCATTACAAAATTTTCTCAGAATTGTCTGAAAATCATCCGAATTTAATTTAACAGTCCACTGAAAATGTAAGCACTTACTCTTGGTACACGTGTATTCAGAAAAGAAATATTACGTTCCGCACAAAATGAAGTGGGTAGTTTTTCAAACATAAAAGCGGGAATACGGGAATACGCACAGAATAGGTATAGGCAAATAGCAAACGACTGGAATAGTTATTGGAGCTGCATGAAAGGCGATAGAACGTCACGTGCCTACACAAAGGAAGGGTTCAGTGTATCTACATACGGGAAAAGGGTTTTAAAGGTACAATTCCAATAAACCAGCAAAAATGGCGAGTGAATAAGGGGGCACTAAAACCGTGGCCTTTCGTAACGTATTTGGATATTTCTATTTTGACGGCAACAAATTGAAATAGGACCCTCGTAACATCGGTCTATAGAGTGTTCGATTTCAAAAACGCGAGGCGACGAAAGCTTCTTACGTCACGCTAGTGTAAACTTGTACTGTATTGACGTATGAGTAATGCGGCAAAGTCGATTTGATTGATTATAATGTAATATTTTACTTCAAACAGGACAAAGTTTTGTGTCTTTAAATTCAACAAACTAAGGGATTCAATTGTTTGTTTAAATGGAACATTTCAGGCCCCCATTCTAGTAATAGTAATTTTTTTATCGTTTATTTCTTTACTTTGTTGATAAGGTAATTCTAAAATTTCTTATATGACGTATAAAAAAAACCTTTTAGCAACTGCCAAGTATGATGGTGCTTTGTTAGCAGTTCTGAAATAAATAAAATCAAGTCTCACCTGAGTGAAGACGTGGTAATAATAATTCATACATTCATAGTATCACTTCTTGTAACATTTCCTGAAGTTTCTGGTACCTAGGTAACACCTAACTTGAATAAAACAGCCGTTACATTTTAAAGCTCGATTCTATCATTACATTTAAATTCCCGCCAAACATCTCTTCTAAATCCCCCCGTACACATAAAGCGGTTTACGAGCGCAATCAGTCGTGCCTCCGATAAATTCGCCGACACTTAGCCGTATATTGATGTGTGGAGTCCTAAGGTTCTTGCTGCCTACAAATCGCCCAGTTCTGTGTTATTTACGTGATGCGGTTTTTGAGTTACCTGTTACGTTAGAGACACGATGTTTAATGTAGAATCCTTGATTTATTTGTGCTTGGATTTATTACGTTTTAGTCGATTTTATACAACTGATACTTATGATAAGATTCCGTGCTTACAGCGGCATAACTTAGCGATATGTAGCCAATGACATATGAGATCTGTGGTGGAATAATGCACGTTTTCACCATCAATCCTTAATTTTAAGTGAACCCTATGAAAACAAAATTTCTGTTTTATGTTACCATAGAGGTCACTTAAAAATTAGGGATTGATGGTGAAAACGGGCATAAGACTAACAAAAGGCCAATAAAACATACAATAAACTTACTTGCATACTTCATAGGTTATATCTTATCTTCTAACTAAACAAAACTGATACCAAAAATGTAACTAAGAAGTTTCCAACTACGGTATAAGAGGGTTTGTTTTAGTCATATTATTGTTTATATGATAATAAAGAGCAGAAATGTGCCACTAAAAGGACGCTATCACGTTCTTAAGTAACAATTATTCAACTTTGACTCTAATGAACTAATAATGTTCCTTTCTGAATTTGTCTTTTACTAGTAAGTCCCGTGAGCGCGACGTCAGTGTAAACTTGCAGTATTGATGTACCTTCTTATGTAACATTCTCAGTAATGTACGAGTTTGTGCACGTAACAGCAAGTGGAATGTAACAGTTATACGCGGAACATTTCGTGGAATTAAACGTAGTTTCACATCAAGCACCTCTGACGATGCACGTATACTTGATACTGTTGTGAATGAAACTTTTGATTTGACTAGGATTTCAAGTTGTGCTTCATTCATCTACTGATAGCTTAGTTATTATCATCACCATCACCTATGTAACTGTTATTTCAAAGTATCATTTTTCTTATCTTAAAAAACAGGTGCGTTACGACTACTGAATGGCCTGATACATTAAAAATAAATGATGTATTTAATACGATATAAAATTTTATGTCATTACACTGACCGCACGTTCATGGTCCTTATAAAAGCGTGTAAAAACAAACACAAGTCTTAAACTGGTTATAATCAAACCAAATACAAAGTGATTTAAAATGCAATAACTTTTCCATGAATAATACCAACGAAAAAATGCACCGTGCATCCTTAAGCGCTCGTTCGCGTGACTCCAAATTGACTTTGCTTTTATTGAAGTTGTAATGACATTTTGTAAAATTATAAGGACAAAATTATTCAGTAATAATACATAATAAGTAGGTTACTATTTACATGCCAAGGAATCCAAGTCAGTTTGTTTGAACTTTGTTACACAAACAATCAGTATTGTATCAGACGGAGTTAGTTACAAATACAAATTGTTATTTGTAGTTCGGGGTACGGTTCAGTCTTGTTTATAAAAAGGAAAATGCTATTTATTCAATGTTTCTTTGTAACAAAAGAGGGCTGATGGAAATGTGGGTTATGGGATACTAGCTTTCCGCCCGCGGCTTCACCCGCGTGGAATTTTGTCTGTCACAGAAAAACTTTATCGCGCGCGTCCCTGTTTCAAAAACCGGGATAAAAACTATCCTATGTCCTTTCCCGGGTCTTAAACTATCTCTATGCCAAATTTCATCAAAGTCGGTTCAGTTGTTTAGGCGTGAGAGCAAGACAGAAAGACAGACAGAGTTACTTTCGCATTTATAATATTTTTTTTTTATCCACAACGAGGAAGCTCTTGGACTGTATCTCACCTGATGGTAAGTGACGATCAGGCCGAAGGTGGAAGCGAGCTTCACCCGGAATCCTCAACCACGGAGGAACTGGCTATCTTACCTCTAACTGCCGGAACACAACAATGCTGTTAACATTGTTGTTATGGCGACAAATTTAGGTAAGATGGTGGTAGCTAGCCAGGCGGACTTAGAACAAGCCCTACCACCAACCAAACCGAACAGAAAAATCTGCCCCCACTGGGAATCGAACCCGGGACCTCTGCGTCTGAAGCAGGTGGTCTTACCACTAGACCACAGAGGCGGTAAAATTAGTATAGATTAAGCAACTAGAAATTCATCTATGTGTAGGTCTTAACTCAGTCAATGCCTAAGGTACGGGAGCGGCACGGGAGGGGTGACAGCGACATAATAATATTATGACGTGGCAGACCATATAAATCTGAAGAAGATCTGAAGTCTCGCTGACGTTTGACGTTGATTATTGACACTGTTGTTTACCTACTATTTATGTAACATTTAATTGACATTAATTCTATTAATTACACCTCATGTGACTCTTAACACTATATCTTTCTGTAATGTGTTCGAAACCACCGAAAAATGTATTTTGTATTATTAATTTGTTTGGACATGATTTGTATTTCTTTCTTATTGATACCTTGACTGTTATTAATAAGAAAATGTATTTGAAAATTTGACATGTAATGAACATTATAAATAAATTTCTTATTCTTATGAAAACACCCTCCCGTGCCGCAGCCGCTCCCATACCCGAGGCACTGATTGAGTTAAACAATAGACCCATGGAAGCAGTTGGAACTCTAAGGACATCGACATTCCCTAGTCATACCGTCTTACTTCATAAGCCTCAGGATAAAAAAAAAACAAATCAGATTAGTAAATAAGATCTTTCATTAATCACCTTGTAAATTTCTTAACAAAACTCCTCAAAATGTTCATATTTTACATAAATTTTCTTGAAAGCAAAAGCTAAGGGATCTGATAAGATTTTTTCATTATTTTCATGACTTATGGCAAATAACCTAATGTTTTATTAATGTGACTTGTTTGAGTTGATATAATTTTTATCGTCATCTTGAATGATGTAAATGTTACAGAAAAATAATATCAAGTTATGATCCAAAGACGCAGGCCGCTACCAACCGGGCTATGTGGAAATCTTTGGTAGAGACCTATGTTCATGATAAAATTTCATATTTTAACAAGATCTGAAAGAGTACCTTAATAAATAAATAAAATAACCTTCAGAAGAAGCGTTCGAACTCACACCATCATTTACAACGTAGCGAAGACAGCAATATACTTTAGTCTTATTTAGAAAAGAAAAACAAAGGCTCTAACGGCACATCCAATCCATTTGCGGCATAGAGCACAACAAACAACCGACGATCGATCCGAAGCTTTACAAAGAGTTTTAATCATTATTTCACACGTAGACTGGTAAAGGTAGAGCTACATAAACGAGTTTTAGTGCCAATAATCACTATTAGTGTAGCTATTTTCAGCTTTAAGAATAAATGTACACTGGAAATTGCCTTCGTGGCTTATTAGCAACAGAGGTGACTTTACAGACCCAAGGGCTTTGTGCTGGACACATAATATTAGTGCCAAGAAATAATTTTATAGAGAGACCCTCATGATCAATCCCTAATTTTTAAGTGACCCCTACGGTAACGGTTAGCGGGAATTTTGTTTTCATCGGGGTCACTTAAAAATTAGGGATTGATGGTGAAAACGGGCATCAGACTCTCAGATAATGTATAGTGCATTATTGTTCTGTTCAAATTCAAAATAGTCGATACTTTTTAGGATACTTAAAGCTTGCCTTACCAGTTACTTGATGCTGAGAAGATGTAGCAAAAGACTTTCAGACACTTCATATAGTTAAGCCGGTTGGTAGCGGCCTGCATTTAGCGCTTTCCTGCTATGAGATCGACTGACCACCTTGGGGGGACGTCCTACGCTGCGCTTACTGGTACGTGGCCTCCACTTCAGAACCACGTTGCTTCTTTGACCGTTCATGTGCCCTGCTCACTGCCAACTAGGCTATCTGGAAATAATTTGAAGACGAAGAGTTCAGCAGTGGACGTCTTGTGGCTAAAATGACAATGGTGATACTTACTTTCAATATTATTAAAAAATTCGAATTCAAATTACGCGTCTAACCAAGCCCTTACTACGCACATGTAGTTCGTAGTCTACGCGACTACGTCGTAGCAATCAGAATCTAATGGTTGGATGCCATGTCTAAGGGATTTCACAAAGTGGGACGAAGAAATACCCTACGAAACGAAGGGTAAAAAATCTTAAGCGACGACTCGCGTGACCAACTGGTGGTCAATGAAATTCGGAAAGCAAATGTGTATGAAACGGTTCGGTTTGGTAACCATTTACGTACGTTAATTTTAACTAAGAAGTAAAAATAAATTTCTATATATTTTACACCTCGCATCATAACTCCGAAGATCCCAACTCAGAAATTCAATATCAGATAACGCTATAAATAAAGTTAGTTTTTAAATGTATCTTTGTCTGACCGCCTGCGAATGAATAGGTAAAAATATTGAGACTAGCTTTTGCCCGCTGCTTCACCCGCGTGAAATATCGTTTGTCACAGATCGTCATCATTTATAGCCTATATGTTATTCTGGGTTATAAACAATAATACTGTAAGGTTTCATCAAACCCCTTTAGCAGTTTTTGCGTAAAAGAGTAACAAACATCCAGACATCCAAACTTTTGCATTTATAATAGGTATTAGTAGGAAGTAGGACAAAACGTAAGAAATATCTTTACCCCGATTTTTACACACGCGTAACGAAATCTTTCTGTTACAGATTCAAATCCACGTGGATGAAGTTATTGATATATGAAAACTCACATAAATTACCCTTGCAGGATTGATCGCCGCATGACTGTTCATTGGGTACCTATTGCTACTAAATGATAGCAGCACCAATAAATCAACTAATTCTATGCTATTACCGAAAACTTTTTCGTTGTTCGGTCACAACAGTTCCACTAAAACATCGACATCATCGACAGGTCCCGTCGACGGGGGCGTGACACGCGAAGCGACGCTAACGATAAAGGAATGATTGTTATAACTTATAGACTAAGAGCTAGTGAACACCAGACCTACGTCATTTTATAAAAGCTGAAAGTTTGTCAGCGTATGCTCCCAATGTAGGATATAATGTTGGTGAATTATAAATGAATGAATGGTGAATACCATTAAATCTGATTTTTATGTATACTCTTTGGACAATAATTAGAAGTATTTTCCCCAACAGCCAGACAGTTTTGACAGTTCCAACTCCTTGCCAGACAGTTTTTTTAGGGTAGCTCACAAAGCCACCATGACCCAAACTTCATAATTATAGTGGAGGTGGTGGATGTAGACAGGGATCAGGTGATAGCCAGGATAGAGGAAAATACGAGACTGTTATTAGAGAATAGTAAGAAGCTTGACCAGATCAAAGATGAGATAGGGAAGCAGACCACCAAACTGGACACAGCGGCGGCCACCTACGCGAGTGTTGCGGCGGCTATGCACATTAAATCCTATATTGGGAGCATACGCTGACAAACTTTCAACTTTTATAAAATGACGTAGGTCTGGCGTTCACTAGCTCTTAGTCTAAAAGGAATGATTGCTATAACTTAGCATTATTTCTGACAGTGGATTTCCATTGATCGACATTAGGGAAGGTGACAACGGAATTTAATTGGCCCTGACATTTAACTTTTGTGGAAAAACTATGTTTTGTTAGTTATTTAATGAGTTCACTTGCTTGGCGTAGGCGAGAATTTTATCATTTGTATTAAACTAGAGTCAGTCTTTTGACGGAATATTGCGTGAAGTTTTGAGTATTTTTGTAATTATTGGCTTACAAAACCTATGGTGGTGGTCGCGGATTGAATAATAGGTAGTGTTTATCACACTAGCAACCCACCCCGGCTTCGAACAGGTGTAATGTAATTCTTGAATCAATGTTAAGTTTAGAACTACTTATCTATAGAAAAAATGGCGATGGCCGTTGGGGCAGAAAAGTTCTCGAATGGCGACCACGGGCCAGAATACGTAGCGTGGGCAGGCCTACCACCCCCCTCCCAGGTGGACCGACGATCTGGTGAAGGTCGCGGAAAGAGCCTGGATACGGGCAGCGCAGGACCGGTCGTTTTGGAAATCCGCGGGGGAGGCCTTTGTCCAGCAGTGGACGTCATTTGGCTGAAACGAACGATAAAAAAATAAAGATTTATATTATGTTACATTAACAAAACCCAACACAATTTTTCAAGCATACTGCTTATCACTACGTACTTCGACGCGTCACAAAAAGAATCTGAAAATAACTAAAAATAAGCGTATAATAAATGAAATTTAAGCGCATTTGAGTCACGATCCAATAGAATCCCAATGTGGACGTTGACATCCTTTTGAGAAGGTTATCTTAACACTCCAGGGCGTACTGCATATTTATTCGCGCCGGCACATTCGGATCGAATAGACCCGATTCGAATCGAATCCTGTGCGAATCGAGCGAATAGTCTCGTTCGACAAACGAATTCATCAGTAAACATGTTGATTACTATACGGTCACTCGGTCGAATAAGAGTAGAATCGATTTGGGGATTGGTAGTCTGAAGGTGTTGAGTTTAACATCTAGATTGTAGGAAAGCTGCGTTTTGCAATCCTGTATAATTAATTAGCTATTATATCCTATCAGATAATGCAATAGAATTATAATATTGACCTGGCATCTAAACAGTCTCTACCGTTATGTCATTATTAATGACATCAGAGTCCCAGTTACTGATTATAAATGTATAAATTAAATGAGACAGCCCTTCAAAATATTGTTTAAAACAAAGTAGTTATAATATATTATATGACTAGCTTTCCGCCCGCGGCTTCGCCCGCGTGGAATTTTGTCTGTCACAGAAAAACAATATCGCGCGCGTATTTGCTCACCGTTTAGACCTACCCTGGACTACGACAAACATTTTAAAACCAAAATCAGCTCAATCGGCCCAGCCGTTCTCGAGTTTTAATCAGACTAACGAACATCAATTCATTTTTATTTATATAGATAATACTTATAGCTAAATACACTCAAAATACTTGTCATGCATAAAAAAGCCTCCATTGGAAATGAGTCTACTATACCTAACTCTATTAAATGATATACCATTTGTAGAAATGCTAAATAATGACGATAAGATCAAAGCGCCACTCTGCTGAATGCGGGTTTCTTATCACGGCCCCGAAAACATTTCAAATGTTAAATTATTATCTATTTTTGCCTCAGTCGTTTTCTAAAGGCTAACTTTCAGCCAACTAATTACTGAGGGAACACTCCATCCTTTTGTTTTAATAGTAGAGTTTTGTACAGTAACATCGCTTCTATCACGCAATAGGTTGACTTTATGTTTGTCATAAGTTATTATTATAATCAAAATAGTTGTTAGAAGCGAAACTATCTGATGATCTAACTGAACTCTATAACATTGTAAAGTGTCATCAAAATCCGTTAAGTAGTTTTTGCATGTAGGAGTGCTTATTAAAGACCTATCCATCTTCTCTCATGAATAGAAGAAATCATGATCAAAAATACTTCTAGTTTTTAGTGTCAATTGTCAGTTTCATTTATTTAGTAAAATCTACTTACTTCATACTAAATAAATGAAACTGAAAGTCAGTCTAACGCTAAGGGTTTTTGTGCATTGTAACTCAAGATCTAGGCAATTCTTGTTCAATGAAATTTCATCTAGTTTAACCTACATGAAAGCTGATAACAAGGCTCATTTTGGAAAGGTACGTTTTAATTAACTTCGCAGAAAATGTCAATTCTCAAATGTTGTGATGTCATTAAATTTAATAAACTTGATTGTATTCAAGATACATGATTTAATACATAACAAAGTGTTTGAATTTTAGTGTTTGAATTAGTAATTTATTCTGTTTATTATTCACGAGTTATGAACACTTAGCTGAGATAGTTCTTAGTACATATTTAAATCCAAGATTATGTATTCAAACGAAAACATTTCTTAATAACTGTTAACCGCTGTAAAATACACGGTGCGGGAGACAACGTGATTAGATCCAAAATTGCTTGTAGCCCGTTAGAGGATATTTAATTATAATACTTCATTAAACCCGCAATCTCTGGCCATGAACATTTAAATAAATAAATAAGGTCGCAATCATCTCAGGCGAGCGATCGATATGCTTTCCGAGCATGGGTCTTATTTCGAGTGGCATAAGGACTGCCGGCTTAATCAAATTATTCAAATAAAGCAGATACTGCTCGCCTCCACGGCGCCCAAGTATTCGACAAATACTCGTATTTGCTGCGAAGACTTGCTCGAATTGCATTCATCTAGACCAGGGATGACGAACCTTTAAGTATCAACGTGTCACTATCTAAAAAAAATGATGTTGAAACAGAGTTGATGGCTGGGGCAGAAAAGTTCTCGAGTGGCGACCACGGGCCGGGAGACTTAGTGTGGGTGGGCAGGCCCCCCACTAGGTGGACCGACGATTTGGTGGAGGTGAGAGGTGCCTAAATGTGGGCGGCGCAGGAATGGTCGTTGTGGAAATCTTGGGCGAGACCTTTGTCCAGCAGTGGACGTTATTGCTATCAATGAGGGGTATTGTACCTACATTGTACAAGTGGTGCCTCAGGACCTTCCCCTACAGTGGCATTAAACGGTGAGGGCAAATCCGATAGCCCTTATTCAAAACACATACCTACTTTACCATTTTATTTTGTAGTGAATTTTGTGACTGACGTGCCCTAAATATTGTGGCGCGTGCCATCAATGGCACACGTGCCTTTGGTTCACCATCCCTGATGTAGACTGACATTTGTTTTGCTTTTGAACTATGGACGCTCCCAACCGTTGCAGATGAAATATCTGACGGAAAAATTCGATACAATCAAGCTGAACAAAAGAAACTTAATACAGCGTTTTGCTCACTTTGAAAGAGCAGATCTGATTGGCCAACAAAACGATAGCGATAACTCGAAGCTACATTTAAACTTTTTATCCACTCCGTCGCTTCATAACTTTAGTTGCATGACAGAAGCCTGCTCCAAAAATGTCGAGCCATGCAAGAAATTTGCGGTTAGCCCGTGGGATGCGAGCAATTGAGTGGTTATTGAAGAATAGCAATACATTAACGGTTACAACTGATTGACGATTTCTCTACAAAAAGTATTATTTACACAGAAGATGTGTGTATTTTCCGTTGGTAAAAACACAGTGACTTTCTTGCAGATACTTGCAAAAGTGATTTTCTTAGGCTGAGTTGCACCACCTAAATTTAACCGTAACTATAACGATAACCGGTGTATTTTGACGTTTGTTAAAGTCAAAGTAAGATGGTGCAACCCAGCCTTAGTTTGCATTTTTGTTACGGGTATTTGTGAACGAGATCATTTCTATCACAATCCAGGAAGGCTAGGTATCTTATTGACAAGATATTATAGTCATATTTAGTGCTTATTTTTGCTAGACAAGGCATGGCCATGTAATTCACGGTCTTTGAATAGTTATGCAGACTAGAAAATTACATTTACTAATCTTATTACTGCTTCGCAAAATCTCCCTGTGCCAAGATGTTCAATCAAAGAAAAACAGTAATTGGACGTAGAATATAACTAAAACATGGTAATTGGCGTGAATCAAACTAAATATTTCATAGTTCAAGCTCCAATTCACATAAGTAATTCAATAATAAGAATGAACTTTCAAAAAGGTCGCGTTTAAAACTGCATACATACCAATTAGATATTTATAGCCGAAAGTTCATTGCACCTTTTGAAACATTGCATGTGACTGCATACAGCTCAACGGTCATTGTAAATTTAACTCGCCACGATAGAAACAATACTTAAGTATTCGACAACAAAACCACATAAAACTGTTAGCTTTCAAATATGTGAACATTCAATCAGATATCAAACATAAAAGTTTGCTTTACAGACGAAAATAGAATTAATTTGTATTCAAAACAAAAAAGCTTTTAGGTGCTCATTAAAACTCACTACAGCATTAACGCCAACTGTTTGGAAATAAAATTACGTTTACAGACGAAGTAACTTAATCTCGGAGACGTAAACGTCACAACATTTGAAACGGCTGCAAAACGGTCAGGCTGAAATGATGATTTATCATGGCCCGCTGTCCGAGCGTCCACTGCAAGGTGGGTTCAACAGCAATTAATATTTAAAGCTGTGTCTACACTCCGCGCACAATGCCAAGAGGCCTTGCCGAGTGTGTACACGACAGCATTTTTGAGAAAACTACGAGTTTTGTTACACTTTGAGTAACGTTAAACAAAAGTAGGTTTTTTTAAATATTTGGTTCAAAAAATTTAATGCGCGGATGCTTTAATTATTTTACTTTAAAATGTATTTGACATTGAATTAAATTAGCACGTATTCATAAACGATTCATACTCAAGTGAAGCAGCAAATCGAACGCACAGCATCAAATAGAGCTCTGTGATTGGTTCGTGTGTCCCTGTACGTCCACGAGCACTGCGAGACCTCATAGTAATGTTTGTGAATACAGGCGATAACCTTCTTAATATTGTATAATAATTCCCTGAAACCCAACGTGGGTGTGACACTGTGTAAATTTACCAAAAGTCATCAACAATTCTCTATTTCCACGCCTCAATTAATCAAAACCCTCGCGAGCAATTACATCAACGGACCCTTAGTGCATTAAAACTATACTTTACTGTGAATATCTAATGAGACGTGGCTATTATCAGTATGGCTCATTAAATTTTACGTTCGCTAATCCCGTTGTCCGCTTTCAGACAATGCCGCCAAACGATTGTGAGCTTTATGCAAATGTAATTATGACTACTGAAAGCGTCATTGTCAACGAGTGAACCGAGGTAATCAGATTATTCACCCGAGTGAAAAATTTCCCAACGGAAAACTGTGTTTAGAGAACGTTTAACACCTCTGTTCGGTAGTTTTTTAATTCGTTTTCCCACTTCCGAGGAATGAAGCCGTTGTGAATGAGGGGTGAGTTGGGTATTTGAAAAAATGCGAACCCCTTTTGTTCGTTGTTTTGTGCCTAAGGGCGTTATTGTTTTATGAACGTTATTATTTATTTTATAATGGGGGGCTAATGGTGGGTATTAGGTTATGCCCCTTAAATCTAGATAATTGACTGAAAAGCAAGTCATTTTTATTATAGATACCTACAGTTAAGTTTTTTCACATATTAGAAGCTGTTTGTGTGAGCGTCTGCGAATACGCCTAAATCGTTACAGGGTCACTAATGCCCGTTTTCACCATCAATCCCTAATTTTTACGTGACCCCCTATGTAAACAAAATTCCTGTTATGTGTTACCATAGCTAGGGTTCACTTAATAATTAGTGATTGATGGTGAAAGCATAAGACTCTTAAAACGCAACTAACACCCTATAAATGGGGATACAATTTAGCTGAGCCCCGCATTATTAAAACAACAAAAATTTGTAGATCCATTGTACTTTGGAATTTATAAAAGTCCGCAAGGTTTTCTGTCCAGCTATCACAAACAGTGACCCGAATTATGTTTCAAATAACTTCGAACCAAATAATACATCATCGACATAAACACAGTCCCCGATAGTTTCCCTAAACCGTTTAGCCCAAAACAAGGGGATTGCAATAAATTTTTCCCATCAACCACTCCCGCAAAGGAGATTCAAATGATATGTAAATGCGTCCGCCGGTTAGAGTTGACATCAGTTGGCGTTATGGTAATGTTAATAAAGTCGTGTGGGACGGATGGCTGCAGAATGGTTAGATTAAGCGACTCTATTGGAACCAACTAGCGATGTTTAATAAGAAGCTAGTACTTCGCGTAATCAACAGATGGCGCTCTTTGTATTTTAGATTGCGGTGGAGAAATTGCAGACATTGGAATCTTCAAATTTCCAACATCATTAAATTAATTTTATTTTATTGCAAACTAGCTGACCCGGCGAACTTTGTTCCGCCTTAATGGCAATAAATAAGCAGACTTTTTTTTTTAATTTCGAACGGGATAAAAAGTATCCTATGTCCTTCTTCTGGCTCTAAACTACCTCCCTGACAATTTTCAGCTAAATCGGTTCAGCCGTTCTTGAGTTATAAGTGGAGTAACTAACACGACTTTCTTTTATATATATAGATAATTTGATGTTTCAAAATACAATAAATTGTTATAAGAAAATTTAATTATCTCCAAATATGATATGAGCCTTCACAATAGATACTAACAAACAAAATCATAACCTTCATAAACTTTACCTTTGAGCAACGTAGTATGGGTTTTCTACCCACACACTACGTTTCTCGGTAAGTTTAATCTGTAAGTACCTACGTGGAAAGTTTGTAGTAGTTTAATATTTATATCGATAGTAGGTTAATGTTGTTTTGAACTTCTTCAATCTGCACTCACAATAAATTTTAATGTAGGTATATACGTTATGAAACGCAAGGTAAAGTCATAGTGTAAAACATTTGTTTCTATTATAAATAATAGTTTCTGCGGCTTCACCCTACCTAGGTTTAAAAGCTTTTAAGTTTGTTAATTTGTATTATTTTATCTTATGTCTCTCAAGATTAAAGGTAATGTAGCTTTCTACAGACTAGTAAAATATTTTTCACAATAATTACTAGAAATAAACTCAAGAAATTACAAATACTGCATGAAGACGAAATAAAAATAAATAACAAATAATGTAACATCTATCTTTAGACAAAGATCTCACATGACACCCTATTTTCTCCTACCTTTACTTACTCTCCGAAATTACAAAATTATACACCCATGCAATACCAATGTATTTTAATGGCGTCGTACAGAAGCGCTACAATTTGAAAACTCTGCATAATGCATGCGCATGCCGCGCGCCAAAATTGAGGCGACACATGGCTCATAAGCCATGAGATGACGTATAAGAATACTGAGCGAGATGATGGGAGCTTTGTTAACGCATAGTAGTGTCTGAGGTATTTTTAAAAACAGGATAATAAGTATTGTTTTTTGCGAAAGTGGGAAATAGTCATGGGTTAAATCATTACGCCCACTGTCTGAATAAAGATTTTAAGCTTGAAAGAGCTAATTCTCTATTTATGTATGAACTTATTATGAAAATTCAGATTTTGAACAGTACAGAGAGATACTGTATGTATAAATGAATGATTTTATTAATATAAATGTATTTTTCTGTGGGAGTTTATACAATGTTGAGATTACCTATTATTGTAACACTGTCTGGCAGGTACCCGCAATAAGCATCTTTTCAATACTGAGATCACTCCAAAATAATTACTTTTGTAATGAGCAAAAAACGTATCTCATCGAAAAAAGGTTAATTAAGAAATCGAAAGAAAAATAATACTAAGGGCTATTGAGTAGGTTAGGTGCAACTAGGTACAAGATCTATTTTAAACCGACTTCAAAAAAAGAGGAGGTTATAATTATGTTCGGCTGTTTGTATGTTTTTTTTAATTGATACGTTATTACTTTAAAATAAAGTATCTTCTTAAAATTTTGAGAACTGCCTTTATTTACTTTTACATCAAAACAAAGAATTTCCCCAAAAGCCTTTATCGTTACGCAAGTCACGAATTTTTGGGGTTCCGTTCGACGCCACGTCTATTGTTTTTGCGCCTTTTTTTCTTTAATTAGTTAGACTCGGCCCTAGAATAATAAATAATGGTAATGGCTAATTTTGGGCTGTAACATTCGAGGGATGTGTGTGAACTTGTAAGGGATAACGAACCAAACATTCCACGGAGAAAATACTGATGTATTTTTCTAAGTATTTTTTTTTTGGACGATGAATAATATGTTTTTGCTTTACATAATTTTAATGGACGCATTTGAAATAATTGGGAGCTTATTAAGAAAACATGTATGGCAAAGTTCATATTATGTAAATTATTTATTTACTTGCTTTTAGTTCAAATCTCTGAGATTTTTGTTCTGAGAAACGCATAAACACTATTTCTGATTAAAGATATTAAACCAAAATTTAACTTGAGAACCCTTTGTTCATATTTAATACACCTAACTGCAAAGCACTGGCCTAATACCAACTGGAACTGTAATTATAAACTCAACTTTCCAGGAATATAATACAAGGGTTGACTACTAGGAAATGCTCGTTAAAAATTTTTGATAACATTGTACCTAAGCTTAATTAACCTCAAGGTTAAGCAATTTTTTTGTGTATTTTACATAATTATGGTATACCTTAGCCATGTTTTGTAATTTGTTGATGTAGGAACACATTTCCGGATATTATACAATGCCCGTGGCTCTGCCATGTTCATGTAGTTACTGTTATCCAATATCGTTATTTCTTTCACTCATGTGTAGTTTTACGTAGTAGTATGAATAAATGGTTATTTAAAATAATAATAAATCGACACTGACGACGCCACTCTTATAGCGGAGTTTTGGGCCGACACTGTCTAAACTTTCTAAAGTTTGTTGTCGACACGTTAAGAAACATAAATCGATGTATAACGAATCATCCTACAAAACACCCTAAAGAAGTAAATTCGCACGAGCGCAGTCACGTGTAAACGTAGTTTTGCTATAAACCCAACAATCTGGCTGGCACAAATGAATCTGTCAATATATTTGTTCCGACAGATGGATCGTTCAAGCGGCCAGCGCGAGTTGGCCCACCTCGCTAGATTTTACGGCCAGGAACAATATTACGACTATTAATTTTTTCTGAGTTTTTTTTTTTAGATTCTTTATCGGTCGAAAAGAAGACAGAAAATAGTAGACAGGTCGAAATTTTTAGGGCGCACCGGTGACCCCCTAAATTTTATTTTTTAGAACACAATCAACCTACCAAACTAACAAAAGAATAATTCGACACTATTTTGATGTAAAAAATAAAAAGTTGATAAACACCTATTGAATAACTTTTCTCAAAAGCTGTTTGATACAAAATCTTACATGAGAATAATTGTAAAAAATGTAAGATTGAGATTTGTATGTGGTTTTTTAATGTTTTGTGCCCTTTCTTGTCGACTTACTGAAATGAACAATAAAGATACCTACTTACTGACATAAATGTGCTTTGTTGGGCAGTTTTTTTGTGGGACAGGAGGTAAGTGATTACCAACGTCTACAGACACCCGCAGCCCTAAATGTTGCAAAAAATATTTTCAGTATGGGAAAAACGGACGATTTATTCTGATCGCACAATTGCCACCAGCCTAACTTCTGGTTCACTAGAGAGGCGCAGAAGTGTTGATATGGCGTCAGTTTTGGCGGATCGAAGTCGGAAGTCCGAGGTCACGTGACGGCTGCGGTCTATATCCGGTTGCAAGTTTCGAGGCCGTGACTCAACTTTGAGACTATTGCCGTGTATTTATTTGGCACGGATTTGAAACTAAATAGGTATTGGAAATACATCTAGACTTGGATTGGAGGTTATATTATTATAACAACTAGCTCATTTCGCAACTTTGTCTGCGCTGATATCGGTCTTGCTTACACAAAAGTCTTGTCATGTGCCAAAACATAATAACATAGTTATTGATTTTTTTCTGGCGTTAAGTCGTCTCTCCATCCAAATATTTTAAAACATAATATTTAAATTAATATGTTTTTCAAAGCATGAAAATGAATTTTCAGATCTCTGCCTAGAGAAATGATTGCTGGTTTCTAGCAACATTTATTTCCTAGTCTAATAAAGTATTTCTTTTTCCTATATCCCATCTATCACTACAGAAAAGCTCATCAAAAGTTTGTAGACGTAAAAATATTTCAGATACCTAGACTTCCGCATTTTAACTTTAGTAGGATGCATTTTTTAATATAAAAAATCCAGTTCATAAAAAATCCGAATGCCCATTTCCACTCGCCAAAGCTCACGAAACCCCGCTCAATAAACTTATTACCGCAGAATTCCGCATTTATCAGACAATGAAGAAAATTTAAAATTGCCAAAACTTAACCAATCTCGTTTGTAACTCGATAATCTAATCCGCAATAAGTTGTAACATAATACCGAGTTATCCGCAATCAAATCTAAGATTGTTCCGTCGCGTTCGCGTTCTAATAAAATGGGAACCGGAGGGTCAACGGGAAGCGACGGGATGTTATTGTTGGAGATATGCAATATCACAAGTGGGGCCATGAGTAGTGAGGTACGACTGTCGATAGTGTCGACATCGATAAGTTCCTGTTGAAATTAGCATACCCATGGTATAATATTTTATGTGACTTATGTGTCATAATTTGTAGTATGTTTCTTTAATTTGTTTCTGCGATACGAAAAAATGCATTATGATAATAATTATCATAAGTTATAAATACTGGTCTTCTTTTTCAGATATTAGCCAGTTACTGCCTCATATTCAAGTATCAAATTCAGAAAGAGTACAACGAGCGGTAAGTAGATTAGATACATATCAGCAAGTAAGTCTGAGTTGCACCATCTTACTTTAATGGTAACTTGTACGGAACCGGTGCTTTTTGTATGGAGTTTGACAGCTTTTTGACGTTTGTTAAAGTTAAAGTAAGATGGTGCAACTAAGCAATTAAGCAACTCAGCAACTCAGCAATAATTAAGTTATTTCATTTTGTGAATAAAAATAGTAAACAATAAAAAATGACATAAGAGAAATAACAATTAAAATGTTTTCGGAAATTGTACTAAGATCACTTTACATGAGACATTATCGATAGCAATAGTCACAACACTACAAACAAGACAGGGCCCGAAAAATTATATTGGGGTGCAAAATTACTAGGACGCTTGAGTTTAACCCTTGCCCTTTGGTGTTGGATTGTTAACCTCTTGCCCCAGCTTAGGTGAAGATAGTTTAAGAATTTTGATGAAACCGAGATATGATATTTTGACATTTAAGTGTTTATCATGTACCTATGTCTAATGGTTCGAAGGCAATAAATACATTTTTTATTTTTTATTTTATTTTATTCTATTTTTATCATATTTTGCATATTCACGACTCGGTATATACCTAGTATTGTGCTAGAAAATCTGATCAGGAATTTATTTAGGTTACATGATAACCTAAATAAATTAATTAGTAATTCACTTATTTTTATTAAAATAAAATCTAGTTTTTATTTATTTAACACAGAATTCAGTTGCACTTTTTAAATAAATTTTATACTCGCAGAAGCTCGTGTGGGTAGGAATAAAAACCAATTATTTTGATTACTTAGGTACCGGATGACTCGTGATATTTTTATGAAACTTCATCTTACTAAGCTACTACTACGTTCTGAATACGTATCTCACTTAATTTCCCTTCGAATAAATTATAATACAAAAGACAATAACAAAATCTCCATGGTAAACTTAATGCACTACTGATACTCCATGCCATTCCTGCAACTTGTAAGAATGTTTCATAAGGGAGCAATTTTAATATAGAATAGCAAACATTTATAATATCTCCCCTCGGTGTACGTTAGGCATTCCTCTTTTAAGCACTTGTCATACTAAATGCGGTCTGCGGTCAGGTTCACGTATTGTCAGATCGCATCAATACAAAATTGTAATCTTATTATTTTTTTTCATAAAAAAAATCATCATTCATCATCATCATTTCAGCCATAGGACGTCCACCTGCTGAACATGGGCCTCCCCCAATGATTTCTACAATGACCGGATAGTGGCGGCCTGCATCCAGCGCCTTCCCGCTAACTTTAAGAGGTCGTCGGTCCACCTTGTGGGTGAATTTGTAAATAAATACAAATCACCAATAATCCCGTTAACCCCTCGTGATAAGCTAAATATGCTCGTAGTACGAGTTGAGTGAACCATAATAGTAGAGCGGCGGCAGGGATCGAACCCGCCTTCATCGGAACACGAGTCGGCCAGTCCGACACCTTCACCGTTCAGCTATCGTCGCTTCTGTGTATAGAGACCGATAACGTTGCTCTCGCATGATGCAGGCTGCGTTCACTTTGACCGCAGACCGCATCCAGTGTGGCAAACCTTTATGGACTTTCCCTACTATGGTGTTGTTTAAAACGCAATCTCTCCCTCCTTTTAGTTTGTTACTTCCCTTCGGTTTACTGAGATTTCGTGGCCATAACGATTGCACGTTATTCTTTTTTGACATTTATAACTTTATAGAAAAGGGGAGTGTTTGGGGTCCCGCATGAATGGTTTTGGGTCGGTTTTTCAATCATAACAAACATATTTGGTATTTTGTTTTAGAAACATTTGAGCTTAAAATAAAATGTTTGGTAGGTGGTTGTAAGTAATAATACCTTTGCTCTACAAAATTCTACATAATATAATTATGTTTCTATGTCTGATATAATAGACAGGTGTGTGAAAATTTTGCCAAGATGTTAATTTATTCATTAAATAAAATTATCTTGCAGTTAAATAAAATTGCCACAAATTACAAATCTGTTAAAATCCTTCAGGTCATAGTGTGATTTTATGAATAAAAAAAAATAGCATGGGACTTCAAATTTTTTGTACGGAACCCATGTAAAGGTTTCTGTACTAAGTCACCCCAATATTTAATAATGTAATGGTAAATTGGATGTGCTATTTGGTATCGTAAAATAATTTGAGCAGGCGCACAAATCTTGTTAGAATTTTAATGCGGATCATTATTCTTCGGGATTTTGTTACCATAATAGGGCAAGTGTTCTAAGGGTTAGATAATAGGTCGACTATTTTTTAGGGGAACGTGATAGCAAAATTATCAACACAAAAAATAAGTAAATCCTCAATTTTATTCTAACACGACTGTTGTTTTTCTTAGCTGAAATAACAAGCGCGTAACATAACAGTAAAATGTTAATAAAATTATTATTTTTCATAAGCTATTACACAAAACTCTTCCCCTAAGCTTACAGATTTTATTTTATACTAGTAAAAAACTAGGTACTTCAAATAAATATTCTTGTGCTTATTAAACTTTTAATTTGTCCTCAGCAGGATTCGAACCAGCAACGGATCCTAATTTTGATCCTAACGCAACAGGATATCTCAACAGCCATCACTTTAAGACTCTCCTGGACTTTCTTTAAAGTTGTAAACTAAAAAATTGACTAATGCCCGTTTACACCATCAATCCCTAATTTTTAAGTGACTCCTATGACAAGAAAATTCCTGTTATGGTGTTACCATAGGGGTCAATTAGAAATTAGGGATTGATGGTGAAAACGGGCATAACTCTACTTAACGAGATCTACTATATTCGATTCCTTACTATGTAATCGATAATACCTACCTACTTTTTCGAATTTATTACCAACGTAAAACGCACGTAATCGGCTGTATAGTACCAACCAACACGTATACGGTGATTAACCAAATCGTACGGAAGGCCTTTCAAATCAAGCCTCACGTACACACCCAGCCATCTCACATGGAATTCGATTGTATACCCTATTCCAACGCAATAAGAGTGAGAAGAATAATGGCTAGTGTTTCAACTTACTAAGGTAAAAGTACCACTAGTTGACTATTTAAGCGCCTTTATGGTTAGAAAAACTAATTTATTTTTAGTGCTTTTAGTATCGCTTTTTAGAGTTTTACTAGGGGATGTACTCGCAAACTTATAATAATAATTTCCTAAAAATGAAAGATTTTATAAATGTCACAGAGAGTTTATTTTATTCATAATGTCCCACTATGTGCAAACCAATAGCAGCAGACTTTGACTGATAGGTAATTCTTATGGATTGTCTTTTTAATAATAAAAAAAAAAAACAATATTTTCGATTCCATAGTTTCTTAATTTTGGTAATATTTTTTTTGCACACTGATGTTGGTGTGTGGTCGACTAGTGGTACCTTCACCCTACGTGGGATCTCAACAACTTTCTCGGGGCCAATCTCAAACAAGCTTACAACTTCATTGATTGTCTGAAGTTCCGTACCTGTTAAGTGGGAGTGTTATTATTTGAAGGTAGGATGCGTTCTATTTTGCTGTTTTCCATTTATCTTGATTTATTACCATTTATCTAAAATATAAAACACACAGCTTTTGACCGCAGTCTGTGGAGGAAAACTATCTGTGGTCGCGATCCTCATCAGTGAGGGAACGAGGAAGAAGAAGAAAATATAAAAGGAGAAACTGACTGACTGACTGACATATCAACGCACAGCCTAAACGGCTAAACGTAGGCACTTGAAATTTGAAAGGGACGTAGCTTAGGTACCGTAGAGGTGCACTAAGAAAGGAATTCCCGAAATTCCCACGGGAACGGGCCCATAGGGGGTAAAACGGGGTCCACGCGTACGAAGTCGCGGGCGGCCGCTAGTTTATCATATTTTGTCAAGTCCATTGCCTTATTCTTTTCAAAATCTCTAGCATAATATTATGAAACAGAGTTCTTCGCCGCATCTGTTCTGTATTCCTCATGAATAAAATAGAGTAAATAATTGGTGAAAACTACATACGAGTTACATCAATTAAGACTGGGTTGCATCATCTTACTTTAACTTTGACAAACATCTAAAATCTGTCAAACTCCATACAAAAAACGCCGGTTATCGTTATAGTTACGGTCCAAGTTAGGTGGTGCAACTCAGCCTAACGTCGTTCATATTGCAATTTGTTCAATGACAAAAATTCAAAAAAAATTCTAACAAAATATAAATTATTTATGGAGACTTTTATATTTATATTAAAAAGAACAAACTGCTTAGGAAACATTAGTTAAAAAAATTTTGGTGTCTTAAAAGATTTTTTTCCGTACGCTCTTTTTTTACTCTCCTGTAAACTTGTCATTTTTGACATAGAACAAATTGCAATACGAACGACGCTAAGTAATTTGACACGCGCGATAAACTCTTTTTATGGCAGACCGATATTCAAGCAGGCGTTGTAAGTCAAAGATGCCACATATTCCATTCCCTTGAGCTCATAATTATCTACTTATACTACTTAATATTATAAATGCGAAATTAACTCTGTCTGTCTGTCTCTCTGTCTTGCTTTCACGCGTAAACCACTGAACCGATTTTGATGATGGCATAGGGATAGAGTTGAGTCCCGGGAAAGGACATAGGATAGTCCTATGTCCTTTCCCGGGACAAAGTTTATCTGTGACAGACAAAATTCCACCCGGGCGAAGCCGCGGGCGGAAAGCTAGTTGTTTAATAAAGCCTAGTAAGGTAAGGTATTAAGGTAGGTACCTTTTTTTCAATTATACCCAATTACTCCAGCAATGACAATAATTATTGTGCCATTAACTGTATTATATTAACCGCAGCGCCTCAATCGTTAAACCTGTTGCTTCAATTAAAATAAATTGGACTGAAATCGCGGCAGGCTGTAACTTTTTTAATTGCAAATAAATTTTGTTGCAATTGCCATGAGTCGAATAAATAATTAATCGGTTAACTGATTGCGTCCCGTATCGCACAATGATTCACTGTATTAAGTATTCACGCAAGATAAGTAGCTTCAGTAGGTCATCTACAACCCTTAAATGCGCTCCCCAATTGGCGCCACCGGCGAGTGATAGGACTTTATTAACGGTGCCACAGTAGCGCCAACTTGGTGATTGCAATGCGACGTGCTTCAGTGCTCACCATTTGACGCCACTGTCTTAGCTACAAGCAACTGACTAGAATTTACTCGCTAGTGGCGTCAACTGGTGGGTGCAATTGAGGAAACCCCCAATGGCTATACTATCATGGTGCTTCAATGACAAAATGGTCGACACACTTCACATGTAACACTAAAATAGCAATAAATAGGTATCATACTACCATGATCAGGTCATTTAGTCTCCGCCACTGTAGAAACTTGACTAGCTCTAATTTCATGAGAGGCAAATTAGAATAGAATAGAATAGAATAGAAAGTATTTATTTGTCTCAAAACAGGTTTCATTTACAGTTTTTCACAGATACAAAAAATCATAAGAGACAAAAAGGTCTATGACTCAGTGATTGCAGGAGACCCACAAACCCTGTTATTCTGCCATAGCCAAGATATACATAAGTAAATAAATAAATATTAATTTATAGGTACTTAAAATTACAATTTCCTAAAATTACAAATTGCTATGTGAACTTATAATTAGCCAGTGCCAGAGATTGCTCTTGAAGCAGCCAGTTGCGACATCTTTTGCGGAAGGTCGGTAGCGTAAGATCCAATGCGGCGCGAACCGGTGGTGGCAGGTCATTCCAAATTTTGCAGCGGCAAATCTAAAGCAGCCCCTAGCACTAGCCAATTTTATTTTTGGTATAAGTAGCTGATGCCCCCTGTCTCTAAGCAATCTATTTACATGTTTAGGAAACAGTTTACTCCATAAGTAAGTTGGCATTTTTGTATGATGCAAAGTGTGCAGAAAACAAAATTAAGGATTTGGCCTTGAACAAGAGGAGTTCACACTTGGCAAAAATGGTGACAAGACTGGTTGGGGAGGCCTGATGTTTTTAATGACCCTTAGTAATTTTTTATGACATCCACGGGAAGAGTGTGTAGCTATCGAACCACTCGGCGAAAAGATTCAAAAAATATTATTCAGAAATAGAATTCTTACAGTAGAACCACTTAAGAGGACTTATCCTTCTCTAAGTACCTCTATTGTGACATTGAGTATGCATATCACATTGAAATTAATTTACTTTTAAAACTCTTGGCGCGTGACTCGACCACTGATGGTTGTTTTGCCATCGGAAAGTTGGCTTTCGTTTCATTTTTCTTGCCCCCGAATATTTGATTTTTTGATTTATGGGACCTTTATAATAAAGTAAAAGTAAGTATAACAAAAACGTCTTGGAAAAATCGGTTTATTCCAAGTGAAGAACAAGCCATTTACCGAAATGGAAAAGTATAGGAGAAACCAAATAATAGATCGTTTTTATTTAATTTACTTTCGTTTTATTATTCCGTTTAACGTTATGGACTTTAAGGCTGAGTTGCATCATCTTACTTTAACTGAATACAAATAACACCAGTTATCGATAGTTACGGTTAAAGTTACGTTGTGCTATTCAGCCTTAGCCTTAGGTCATTTTATTGTTTTATTGTTATTCTTTGCAGCATGACGTTTGACACCTATAAAATAGATAAACTAAACAAAAAATTAAATAGTACAAACTCTTACGCCCGAATTCACAAACATTACTATGAGGTCTCACAGTGCGCGTTGACACACAGGGTCACAAACGAACCAATGATAGACCTCTATTCAACGCTGTGCGTTCGATTTGCTGCATCACTTAAGCAAGCATCGTTTGGGAACGGCGGCGGCGTTTTTCTAGTAAGTAGCTTGACTCAATTATAAACAAAAACATTTATATTTTGTGCAAACAAATTTTAACTTGGTTGTCAACAATTATTGTTTAACTGCCCGCGTGACAATAACAGTTTCAAGCCTTTTAATTATGTACCCTCATTTTTGTTCGGCCATTCCTCTAATTGGGGTGAAAGTTTATCTGCCGGTTTATTTTGGACTCCAAATTGCGGTTTAAATTGTGATTAAGAATGTTTATGCTGCTTATAAAATGCTATAATATTATAACTGGATAGAAGTTTAAAGCAAGTACGTGGCTACAATTTTAAGTGTAGGTACTTAGTAGTATGATAATGAAAATAAATGACCTAGAGCTACAAACAAACATTTTTAAGTGTGTTTTTTTTTACTTTAAAGTAGAAATCTACTGTTACTGAGAAATGTAATTTTGTAATTTTTTGAATTGTTCAGTATGTATGTATACGTTTTCCTACAATTACATATTATTCTGGTCGAAACATTATTCGTGTAAGGATTCTTACCGAGAAACAATGAAAAACTCTTTATTTGTAAAGTATAGAGCATACCATAATCGATGGGTATTTATTTATGACTTAGTGTAACCGAAAAGATATTTTATTTATTTATATATCATACAATATAACCCAGTTATTTTATTTATTTATTCTTTTATTTATTTAAATATCAATATTGTCTAATACTATTTTTGGGCTGTACTACGCTTTAAATTCTAGTAGAATCTTAGCAAATAATTTGCCAAAAATAACAACGGCTTGAATACCTATGAACATCTAGTTAGACGCTGTAAAACTAAAGACAGTACAGTTGGGCACAAACTTCATTACCTACAGTATTAAATACATTTAATACTAAGTTGTTTAAGATGATATGTATACTAAGATGATATACATATCATCTTGTCCCATTCAATACTAAAGTAAAGCAGGTAGGTACTACAGATACGAGAAAATGTACTACTTATATGAACATATTTTTTCTATTTTCATTAAATAGATTCATATTATTATATTTTTCTTAACCCTTAAGTAACACCGTGGGGTAATTTTTTACCCCAGGCGCATAAAAATTTACAAAACTTTTTTTCTAGCGTAGCTAGTGCAATGTCGTTTTATGTATTCTCAATCCAGAGTGTGCGCTTTAAGCTCGTAGATGCGGGATGTGAAAAAAATCATCCGTTTGGCTTTTACAGGCAGGTGGGGCAGAAATTTACCCCAGGGTGTTAGTTACGCATACTTTAATTTATCATCACCTAACATGTTATTAATAGGTTTTTACAACATTGAAACAAAATGAGTAAATATTTATATGACGATTAAGTAGCACATTGTCTCTAGAATGCAGAGAGATAATTAGAGCTTGATTTACATGATACTTTTCGAACTTTGAAGACATCCCCTCAGAACAGAGTGTTGATAAATTCGACACAGAAATAGGGCTCAAAAGTGATAATTACGTAGTAATTCAGCGGGTCTGATGTGTTTTGAAAAAAATAATTAGGAATAAAATAAACAAAAAATATTTTTAGTCATTTTTTCATAATTTTATAAAAAAAATAGTTTTTTTATTTTGCTTTATTATAAAGCCAGAAATTTTCGTTTTATTTCATTTTGTGTTTAAAATATGCATAAAACATCTATTTAATGTCCGATTAGTGTAAGTTTTTGGTTCCCACAATAACTTTCCGAGATTTTTCTAGAAGACCATTGTGGAGACTATTAGTTGCTAATGACAAATTGTTTGTTTTTTGTTATGATTGATTTAAGGTGTTCCTTTACGCTAGATAGACGTTCTTTTAAAGCAATCGTATGATTCAGTGAGTCCATTAATACATTGTAAATCACAAAATTAAATTTATTTTAAATATTTACTTAAAATTTTTCAATTTCCGTTTGGGGTAATTTTTTGCCCCAGGGTGTTCAAAGTGTAACCAAAAATAAGGATGTTACTTAAGGGTTAAATAAAAATATTACGTAGGGCAAGACCAATACAAACGGATTATACATATAAAATTTGGTGTTAAATTGTGCGGTAAGTAGGTATATAAAATATTTCCACGATACGCAATACCAACGAAATATGAAAATGAGGAGCATTAATTTTCGTAATAAAATTACTCGCGCCTACCAAATGAAATTAAAATATTTTTAATGAAGTATGTAAAGAATTTCATAATTAAACCTGTTGGAATTATTCATATTGAAAATCTTAAATGCGGCTCATGAAATTTATATTTTCATTATTTTATACTTCATTTAATAAAAATTAAAATGTGTTATTAATAACTGTATTTTAATGTAATCCACGTATCACATTTACCATTCAAAGTTTGCTTATTCAAAGAACTTTCATCTCGTTTACATTTTAATGATTTACATAATTAAAAACTGACTGTGAAAGTTGTTCAGGACTGTACACAATACTGGTAAAATGAGGCGAACGCGCTTACATTACTGAACATTGAACAGCGTCGTAAAAACTTGAAGATACTGTTTTTCGTAAACGTAGGCTGAGGGCATTTTAAAACTAACAACTCATACAAAGTCGGGGCGGTACTATAGGTACTATACACTATAGGTTCATGTGATGTTATTACTTTGACCTCCAGTCGATTGTAAAGGCCAGACACACCGAGTTCATTGGCTTTAGACAATGCATTAGTTTGTGGGTTTATTTCGTGATAGGTTCGTAATAATGTGGTTGTTTGTAAACTGCATCCATTAAGTATAATTTAAATGTCTTAAAGCAATCAAAGTGTGTTGTTTAGGCAATATTTAGGTATTAAAGCATTAGTAATCTCGTTTCAGAACAGAAAAGTGTTCATTCTTTTTTTATAGTCCTTCAATATTGCATTGAACTTTTATGCTCTATGGTTATTGTAACATAGGCACTTTAGGCACCTTAAATATTTTGTGTATTGTATACAACTTCTTGGTCTTAAATGTTGAAATACAGACGATGAATGCTAATTTTATTGAAGTAAGGTTACAAAAGACTTACCTACCTTCCCCTTAACTCCTTCTTTCCACCGCCTCACTTAGCTGCTCTCCGTCATTATTTAACTTTATATCTCCTAAATAATGGTAGGTAACATTTTTTACTAAATTCCCACTACTACGAGATATGGCAACACACAAACACTTTTGAAAAGGTAAAAAGGTAGTTTCCCGAAATAAGTAAGATGCAGTTAGGGTGGTGTCCACGTGCCCAGTAGATGCCTATGTCTGGATTACCTATGCAAAGTGTTCAGGAAAGACATCAGCAGGCAGTGAATTCCAGTTATTAACTGTTCACATTAAGCCTAGGCGCAGATCATTGATTTTTCGTCGGCCGATAGTTTAGTCGGGCAGTTGATCAGTATGGGCATGTATGGAATCGCGCACATTACACCGATTTGATTTGACCGATTCTTCATACAATTTATACCAATAAATTTATCGGCCAACTAAAAATCTAAAAGAATGATTTTAAAAAATCAACTAACGTATAATTTCCCTCCCAGTGTGCACCAGTACTAACCCAGCGCCTAGTTATAGCAAGTCACGCGGGTCAATTTGGTGAAATGCTCGTTGGTATACGGAAATAGGTTCGGCGAGTGGTCGATCGGCTCATTATGTAAGGGTCTTCTGGACGTTTGAGAAATATAAACGATTGGGAGAGGTCTGAGAATGTCATGTTGTTCGCTTAGAAAGTGATAAATGGTACGCAGGTAAGTTTTATTGGGCTTGTTTCACATGTACCACAACCTCATCACGTGGACGGGCACCACTCAATTCACACGTTAATTTTTTTATCCACAACGAGTAAGCTCTTGGCCTGCATCTCACCTGATGAAAAGTGATGATCAGGCCTAAGGGGGAAATCACCCGAAATCCTCTACCTACCACAGAACTGGCTATCTTACCTTCAACTGCCGGAATATAAAAATGCTGTTGTTGTTATTATAGCGACAGACATAGGTAAGATGACGATAACCAACCAAACTGAATAGAAAAATCTGCCCCCACTGGGAATCAAACCCAGTATTTCTGGGCCTGAAGCAGGTGATCTTATCACTAGACCACAAATACAGCAATTTTCACATAACCACGAGCTTGACCACGTTTTGTCGCGACGGTGCTGTGGCGTAGAAAGTTGTGATTCGTGTGAAACAAGCCTAAGGCCTATGATAGATGACATCCTTTCGAGATGGAAGATACGCTGTGGAGCGTTACTTACTTGACAGATATTGAGTAAACGAGATCTAGGATGAGCTAATTGACCTGCACTGACAGTTTATTTAAAGGTCAAGTGAGAGTCGAACTCATATACAGGGTGGAATTTTTAATGCCACCTGGAGGGAAAGTACTCTTAATACTGTAGATAGCAAATTTTACTCAAAGAAAACATTCCTTCATTTTTGAAAAGAAAATTAAAGATTTTCTAAATTTTTACGGAAATTCACCACCATGGCATAAAATTTTCTGTAAACAATTAAAATAATATAAGATTTCATGGTTTTCCTTTCATTTGATTTATCAAGTTTGTTAGCGAGATTTCATCCTTATACTTACCCCTAACGATGGATGCAATAAAAATACAGGGTGTAATTTTTAACAGATTTTAGGTTCAATTCCCGGGTGTGGCAAGAAAGTTCTTGGAAATCTTTGAATGCAGTTCTATTTCTTTTCAAAAATAAAGGAATGTTTTCTTTGAGATTTTTTTTCTATCTACAATATTAAGAATACTTTCCCTCCAGGTGGCATTACAAAATTCCACCCTGTACCTAAAGTATTTTTTTTAAGCTCTCTATTTATTACGGTTCAGCATATTTAAAGTCCCCAGACAGTCAAATAGAGACCCATTGGTACTCTTTGGGTACGAAAATCTAAAAACAAAGTTGTAGTATATTTACTCAGTTACATTACACTTTTTACTGTTGTGTGTTACAGAAAGATATTACTTATTAATAATTCAATTTAATAAATAATTTCATTTTAAGACATTAGTAGTTACATAAAGATGGCTGGATAAAGTAGGAGTAGGTATTATAACTCATTTCAAACTAAGATGAAATATTGAGATATTAAGTCTGATAAAGAATTGATATTTACTTTTGAAGTTTGTTAAGATACGAGCAATTAGTTTAGATAAGTACTTGGAAATATTAAGGGAGAGTCCGCTAATTTGGACCAGTTTTTTTCAATCCCATTTTACACATAGTTTTCTTTTGTTTTTGCTAATGTCCATGGTATATAATAAAAGATACATTATTCAACTTACTATTTCATAAGTATTAATTAACATGATTGTTGTATATTTAGCACAAATCAACAAAGTACGAGTTCAGAGCTTCGGTCCAATTTAGCCAACCGGTTCGATAATTTGTACCACAGGGTTACTAAATTGGATTTCAATAAATTTCAAGCCTTTAAAAAAACTATGGCAAAATATTATACGATACATTCTTAACAAATTAGGAAACGAAGAGGAACAGTAGTTAATAACATAGACAATCGATATTGTTTTACACGTTATCACGATTTTGAGTACAAGTTTTGTAAATCCAATTATCGTAACGCACACTTGTACCTAATCTACTTTGCCAGTCTTTTGCTTTCATTTATTGTTAGTCAAACATAACTACGCTATTATAACTTCAAAATATGATTTACTAAAAAAAATTTCAAAATCCTTTGGTAAAGTTCCATACAACTTGATGTGGTACAATTTAGCCGACTAGGTGATAGTGCTTTTAAAAAATCGGTAAAAAATATAGCTTATAAATACCGAAAAATGTTTCAAATAATTGTAATCCACACTAATTTACGCTTCTAAATAATAAATTAGAAACACCCTGTGATTAAATTTAACAAAATTACAATCTAAATATGTATTGTCAAAAGTTACTTGAAAACAATGACAAAATACTTTTCAAAATAAAACACACGTGTTTGTTGTCACGGTAAAAACCACATGGCCGATATTAATTGATTTTAGTTGTGTATCGCTGAGTGTTGAAGTTACAGACATTTAATAAATACTTTACGAAATATGAGGGTGGTACAATTTACCCGGCGGTACAATATACCGAACTCTCCCCTATATTCAAGCACGCCAAATATGTTGAAAAAGGTACAAGATAATAGACGATTAATTACGTGTGATTTATCAAAGGTATCTTTTGTAGATTGAGTTTCTTTTATTTGCTGAACATTAATTAGAGAACTATTTATAGTTTAACTATATTATTTACTTAACCTTAACTTGTCAGGTTTCATTGGCAGTGAAACTGTAGGTGATTTCTATAGTAATTAGCCTATACATAGTTATTGGCATATTGGATTGTTAATAAGTAAGAGACAAAAATATTTACTACATTGGACTGCGTATTGCTCAGAAAAAATATTTGTCTCTTTTCCTCTCTTAATAAGTTCCATTAGGCTTGTTTCTTTTCATTTTAGGCAAGTTGGCCAATAACTATGTATTGGCTAATTACTATAGCGATCACCTACAAGAATTACAATGGTGGGAACAAGAGGCGCCACCGAAGTCTGAATAGTCGTTACGTTCGTTTGTTTCAGCCAAATGACATCCACTGCTGGACAAAGGCTCTCCCAAAGGATTTCCTTAACGACCGGTCCTACGCTGCCTGCATCCAGGTTGAGGCGACCTTCACCATCATCCGTCCACCTTGTGGGGGGCCTGCCCATGTCATGTCTTTCGTTCATCAGTACAGTCGTGTAATTACCTCTTATAACCAGTTGTAGAACCATTTTTAAAATGCTTAATAAAAAATATTTTCTTTTCGCTGGCTACATGTTATTCTGATGTACAGTCACGGAATGAAAAGGTTCGTCAGTTTTCAAATTGATTCCTTCAACGAATCGCGAGCACATATTACCTTTTGAAACTATGTTACAGAATTATCTCGAGTTAGAGAAAATAATCTTTAACTGTTCGTCAGTAAAGTTCAAAATTATTCAGATCAAAGTTGTTTGACGATTTATCTTGTCAAGAAGATTATGATGATTGATAAACTAAAACCTTCTTGTTGGTTCAACCTGCCATTATTATTTCTATTAAATAAAAAAAACTATTGTCAATTGGTCAATGTCATCATTGCATTGCACTGATGGGATAGAAAAATAAACAAGCAAAACCTTATTCGTTAGCAAACGTCATATTTATTTAAATGTTAGCAGCACTGTTTCTTGCACTGTTATGTTAGCAGGTTTGACTCTTACAGTACCTAGTGCAAGCGAAAACCGACACTAAGGTGACGAACCTTTTCATTCCGCGACTGTACAAGCAAACTTAACCGTCAAGTTTCATCAAAATCCATTTTGCTGTTTTTGCGTGAAAGAGTACCAAACATACTCACAATCTTTCCCATTTATATTACTGTGCGACAAAACAAATATTATTTTACACGTGCATCATTATTCATTACACACGTGTACAATATGATCATTTTACACGTGTAACACTTATTAACAGAAGCTTTGTTCTTACAAATCAGAAACAAATCTCATAAAGTCTCCCTACATCAATCAAACGAGTGTTGTTGTTTTCAGAAATGTTTTGCTGAATATTAAAAATCCATCATATTTATCTGATACATTTATCTTCCAATAAACTTTTCCCATTGCATTTCCCTGTTTTACGAGGGAGATCGCGTGAGCAGACGTTACTCGGTGCTATTTCTTATAGGGTTGATTTACATCCATAAATTCCTCGTAGATTGCACAAACTGTAGAAATCTAGTCGAATATGTCAATACTAAAATGATCCAAGTGTGTAGATAAACAAAAAAAACGGTTTATAATAATATGTTCACAATGTTCAGAGTCTGTTGTTCTAATGTAATCGTAGCTACAATGACGTCAATGCTCAACTTCGTAACAAAACCGTAGCACCGTAGCGTCTTATGCATGTTCGTAGTATACAAACCGTAGCAGTGGCGCTACGAATTACGCACTAGTTTCCCTATAATGGTTTACACATTTTCTAAGGGTTGGCAAAGTCTTACTAGACAATATTAAATTTGTACATTATTAATTTTATTTGACAATGCCTACCTAATAATATTTGCTCCTCGTTTTTATGAGTTCTCTGGAACATCTAGATTAAGCACAAAAATCTAGACTTAACTGTAAGCTTTCAACCTGAAATTAAGACCTAAAAATTAAATACATCAGACCTTCCTGACGGTAGTTCGTCAACCCTAATTCTTGATGGACGCGCTTCGCGCCCCCCCACATCGTGTGCTGGGGGGTAATTTAGGTACTCACGTTATACGTGCGTGCCGAAAATATTAGATCCGATAATGATAAAATATACAAGTTTAAGTAAGGCCGGTCTTACGTAAACTTTGGACATTAACGCGTTTGTTAAGCTCGGTTACCATTCGTATTAGGACGTGACCTACTAAATAAACGTTGTTATGTAGAGAACAACTGAGTATTTATTTGGTTTTTGTAGCCTTGAGATACTAGGGCGACTTAATAAGCATATTAATTTAATGTTTTTAAAGTAACAAACACGAGGTTTCTCATAGCGAGTACATTATATGATTCGCTTTCATTCTATTGCAGTAGTCACGTAATTAAGGTTTATTGTACTGATTTGAGCTATTAGATCTCAACTGTGGTAGAAATGGATGTTCTACTAAAACCTACTTACTACCTGGTTATGTTTGATATCCAAAAAAGACCCAAAGTGCAAAGACCTCATCTCAGTCGTTAATGTGAACTCATAAACCATTCATTCGAACTGTATCTCTAAACACTCGTGCATAAAAATCATATTCGAGCATCAAACAAAATAAATAAGCCTGCCCGATCTCGTTGAGTAAACATGGTGATTTAGCTTTTTTGGGGCTTTCATCAGCAAAATTTCAAGGAAAAATACAAATTTTAACTGTAATATCGTCGACTAAGCAAAGCATCTCAGCCCATCGTGGATTCAATTCTGCTTCCTTTTCAAAACATGGCCGATGTAGCACATAAATAAGTCGACAGAAATTAGGGAAGACATCTTTCGTCTCTTTTCAGTCCGATTAGATATTCATAAGGCGCAACCAGGGTCGAACCTCCTACCCTCATTTTTCACACTCCCCGAAACATTTCTCGTATTATTTTTGTATGTAAACAAAAAGTTTCGAATATGAATCCAAAATTCCCAACTCCCACCCCGGCAATATTTAATGTAATACATCTGTTTTGTTTTGTAATTCATTTATCTTTGAAAGAAACGCAATTATTTTTTTAAAACTTTATTGTTTCTTTATAATGTTTATTACACATGTAATTTATATCGTGCGGCGCCCCGCTTTTCCTGGTATCGTAATACATACAACAAGTTTTAATACTATTGTTACTTGTATACAATAATAAACTTTTGACATAATAATAACTGGTTATATTAATCAAGATCTGTCTTTAATATCTTAATAGAGAAACATGTTAGTGAAATACATAGTTTCATCATTCCATAGTTTTTTTACATCGAACGTTTTGATTTTGAGGAATGTTTATGGACAGCACGATTTATATACATCTACATTAAAATACAAAACAAATTAATATCTTCGTTTTTTGACAGCATCTGTCTAGAAAGCACTTTCATCTCAATCATTTTAAATGCAATTTTAGGTTAAATATAAGGGGACGGGGAACAACTTTACATTTTTGACAAAGTAAGACTTTCTTTATAAAAATAATTTGGCAATAAAAATAACTTAAAAGGGTCAAAATAAAACAAAACTTTATTAATAGTATCGTAGAAATCTTAAACTGGATAGATCATGCAACATGGGAAGAACGTTTAAATACAAACAACTGTATGTAATTACAAATCAGAATTCTTTTCTAACTAACCTGTAAAATTTATATTTCTCATTTCTAATTTAATACTTATTAATATAATTTTTATCTATTTTGTATATAAGATTTAATTACAGGAAGGACCTCATTAACAGGTTAATATGCTTACGATACATTCTTGTAATTTTTAGATAAAAATACTCTAATGTTTTCGCAGTATTTTTAAATAAATTACTTAGCATTACGATATAAAACCATCCATTATATTTCGCTTCTCTAAAAACCTGTGTAACCAAGTCCTTTATGCATAATATTTACAACATTATTTTAGTTCACAAGTTTAAAACTATAGGTATGCTTACTTACAATTTACACTTATCTTTAAACAGATATAGTAAAGCTAGACAGAATGTTCGTATATCGTTATTTTAGTTATTATGTACAGTCCTTTTTCTAAACTTGTGTTTTATCGTAATATTGTCAGCTGTTTATACATTCCTGTGTCACTATCTTTATTATTTTCTCTCAAAATGTTTAAATACTTTTTCAATTTCGACTTCTAATACATTTTTACCATAACATTATGAGTACTGATCTTTCATATTCACGCAAAAGAATTTCAAGATCTAACCACAATTTTATTTGAAAATTAAATTTCGGTTTGAAATTTCCAATCTTTCATTTACTACAAAATTTTGGGATCTTTCAAAGGACTTTGAAATTTGGAGCTAGAGAACGTAAGTGACAATCTAGATTATCAATGAAACAATACAATAAACACACATAGTTTTTATAGTACACTATATACAAATTCTATACGAAACAAGCATGTAGTCTACTTGCTCAGGGATTTATTTAAATTTATATTTTACATAACACAACCCATACTATAAAATAGCGAGCATCTTAGCTGTTTACAATGACGTTTGTGTTGGAAAGGTGTCGTGAAGAAGTGTGTGTGGTACAAGCGTCATTGTGAATAGCTGTTAATAAAATCTGGTATTTACAGTGTTTATCTTAAGGTTGGTATTTGTCAAGATAGCGTGAGGAACAGGCAGGCGACGAGAACCAGGCAGTGCGCGGGCGACGTTGGCGCGAACGCTTGTCCCCCCCTCTGCATGGCGGCGGGGTATTCACCTGACAAAGGAAAAATCGAGTTTGCTTCTTTGGCAAAAAATTAAAACTGCTCTCGACAATATCACTACAAACTCTTACATCCAAAGTGATAGAGTTGAAAATTTTGAAAGATTTTGTCATGTCATATCAAAAGAGAAGCAGGGGTTTAATTGTTTAACTCAAAATACAATATCATAGCTTTTAAGCAATCCGCAGAAATATCTAGATGTGGACAATCGTCACTTTGTTGGCATTTACTCAGCATGAGTATTATTTACTTGCAGTGAAATACTTATGTAACAATAAGCGATTGTGATTCTGAGTTACACAATAAGGAAGCTTGTATAACATCAAGGAAAATCAAGAAACAAATAATAAAACAAAAAAAATTAAAACTTTTTCCTTTTATAATGTCGTAAATTCATATAAACTCGAGAAACAGCGAGAAAGAAAAATAGTTGACTATCGCAATTATGTTTAAAAAATAGGGAAAACAAATGCGTCATCAACGTATTTAACGATCCCTTTGCGACATTCGCAGCTAATTATATTGCCGTGGCTAATAAAAAATATTAACGCGACCATTTACAGTGAACGTTTCATTTCCGTGATTTATTGCTATCGTTGTTTTAATGATAATGGCCTTTATCCTGAATTTTTATTCCCTGAGATTTTTAAAAATATATTTTCCTTCCGCTATCTCACGGAGGTCGTTTATCAACCAGATTGGGAAGCCTTTAACGAATAACGCCGTCAAGTGATTTAGAAATTGCAGATTTGCTCGGATATTGTGAACGTCTTTAAGGCTTTAAAAGACAATGCCGGAAATTGGCGTCTTTTTTTTTTCGCGCGGCCATCGACCAAACCTTATTTTTTGATTACAAAATAGTGTAATAAACCAAACTTACTATGACATGTATACCTCTAAACTCAGTCTGAACTGAGTTACGAGCATTAGAAGTTTGATGATTTTCATAATAGATTTGCTTTTTGCGCACAAGTTTTGTAAGAAATTGCAACAAAATAGTGACATTGTATGTGTAAACAAACAATACCATCCATTAAAGGCTCCAGACATCAGTATGGAGCAGAATCAGCGCAATAAAAAATTAGCGCAATATTTTGTTGCAATTTCTTACAAAACTTGAGCAAATCTGGTATGAAAATCATCAAACTTCTAATGTTCGTAACTCAGTTCAGACTGAGTTTAGAGGTATACATGCCGTAGTAAGTTTGGTTTATTACACTATTTTGTAATCAAAAAACAAAGTTTGGTCGATGGCCGCGCGAAAAAAAAAAAGACGCCACCTTCCATACAAAATCTGGCATTGCCATTTATTCTTCCCGTTAATTACCGTTAAAAATCTTAAATAAAAAAGGAGAGGAAAAATATTTTTTTTTGTTTTTAGATTAGAGCCAAAGCATACGATGCGTTGCGGTGGCGATAATGCGTCGTCTTACATAGAAATATCTGCGGTGCGACTTTCTTTGCGGTGAGGGGCCGCAAAGCATCGTGTGCTTTAGCTCTTAATTATCGTTAAAAATCCCAAATAAAAAAAAGAAATTTAAGAAAATATTTTTTATTACTCTGGTATTATATTCAGACTCATCCTGATTGCCAGGAAAAAGGTATCTGACAGTGTTTCATTTTAATCTTCTTGGCTTCCAACTGAAATTGCACGAGAGTGCTTAAATTTATTTTGGTTTTCTCGAAAAACATAATTATGTGATGTCGTTTTAATCTTCCTTTTAATGTAGACGGAAAAATTGCAGACCGAACATGTTTATATTTTTTTCGCAGTATTACTGCTTTTCTTGAATCCCTTTTTAATCGAATTCATAATTTTAATGAGATTTTGAATTTACGGCCCGATTCTTAAAAGGCGCTTTTCAACCGACTTCAAAAAAAGGAGGAGGTTCTCAATTCGACCCGTATGTTTTTTTTTTTTTTTTTTTTTTTTTTTNGTAGGTTTTTTGGAGTCGGTTTTATTTTTTTTTATAATATTTACAGACTTCGTTAACTATTTATAAATTTCCAAAAAATAATTTTCACGGCGAAATGAAGTGATTCCCGGAAATGTTGTGCCTTTAGTGGTGTCAACAAATTAATTAATTTCGTTATTTTTTTATCTTTTTTTTCACAAAGATTTTTTATGAGTTATTATTATCCTCAATATTATTTTTTGTATCTACTTCCTTCTTAATTTTCCCAATATTGTATCAGACATAATTTTTGTACCTACTGCAATTATATTTACCTATTTGACGCATACGATGTTTTCTCAATTTCTTTAAAAGATTAATAATTTAAGAGCCTACATGAAACATGTCAGCTCAATCTTACCCTCTTATTTAAAACAAAACAAAAACAAGAAAAACAAAACAAATGATTAACTTTGGCTGCCTCCAAAAACAGCTCTGGAGGCATAGTGTGAGTTTACGTCAAACGCATTCGATATCGACTGCGTAAAAAAGTAATATTAAATGTATGATGGATTGTACAGCGCTCCTAGCGGAAACTTTCAAGAACTAAATGTAAAATGATTGATGATGAATGAATGACAATAATGAAAATAATTTAAGGTGGACTCTTTCTTGTAAGTGCAATGGCACCTGTGCTAGAAGGAGTCACTCTTTCTTAACAAAATAACGTAAAGTAAGTAAAACTTTTTATCATAACAATAGAAAAAATCACCACTTCTTTTAATTTACGTTGTGCGTGTGTGAAAATCTTTATATACTTATCTATATACTTATAATAAATCTGTAGAGAGGTCAATTCTGTACATGAAATCTATATACTTATAATAAATCTGTAGAGAGGTCAATTCTGTACATGAAATGTATTTTCAAAATAACTATCAGGGGGTGATAAGTGATCGATACTGATGCCAAAAATGCAATCAGTAAAATTTTTGTCTGTCTGTCTGTCTGTCTGTCTGTCTGTCTGTCTGTCTGTCTGTCTGTCTGTATGTTCCTTATAGAAACAAAAACTACTCGACGGATTTTAACGAAACTTGGTACAATTATTCTTCATACTCCTGGGCAGGTTATAGGATACTTAGGAATTCCCACGGGAACGGGAATTGGCGGGAAAATCCTTTTGTATGAAAAATTTAAACCGCTTAAGCTAGACGCTTGAAATTTGGCATGCAGGTACCTTAGTAAACTTAAAGCTTAACTACAACAGGATATTGCAAAATTCCCACGGGAACGGGAGTTAGCGTGAAAAAACATTTGTATAAAAAAATCTAAACCGCGTAAGATAGACGCTTGAAATTTGGCATGCAGGTACCTTAGTAAACTTAAAGCTTAGTTACAACAGGATATTGCAAAATTCCCACGGGAACGGGAGGTAGCGGGAAAAAAAATTGTATGAAAAAATCTGAACCGCGTAAGATAGATGAAGGGGGGGTAAAACGAGATCCACGCGTACGAAGACGCGGGCGGCCGCTAGTATTTTTTAAAGCAGTCAATATCGAATGCGTTTGACATAAACTCACACTACCTTGTAAATTAGACAGTAGATACTCACCATTTAAAACATGAACCACCACGCTCTTGGACTGGGCGTTGCTGGGGTTGCACTGGTACGTCCCCGAGTCCGAAGGCCTGGCCTGCTGGATGAGCAGGAACGAGGTGGTCGTCTCCCCCTTCTCTGTCACCACCGACACTCCCCCTCGGGGGGAATCGTAGCTTATTATCTGGGGGGAAAGGATTAGACTCAGTTACTCTAGAATTAGCTAACACAACTACTGGTTACACTTTATTTAATTCGGCATTTGGAAGTGATAACATCTTTACAAAAACTCTAAACATAGGGATAATACCCATGATAGAATATAATAGAATAGAAACACGTTTATTTTGCTGCCACATGGAAATACTTCCTACTTAAAACAAAAAGTCAACATTACAGTCATATTTTGTAACAAATGATTGATCAACCAGATGAATTCATGTGTGTTATTGATATTGTTGTTCAGTAACAATGCTTTAATTTATTTTCACTCTGGTATTTGTACTGTATTTCATCAAAAACTCAAAAACGTTTTACTATTCATTATTGACAAATTAATAGTAAGTTTTTGTTTTCATTACGTATTTAGGCTAAAATTGCTAAGGTAAATTATTTTAAGTTGAACAAAGTTTAATGTGAATTTGATGACATAATTACTTCGAGTTGTTTAATTAAAGGCAGAATATTCAATAATTACACCGATAACTTATTCAGGTGTTTCATTAATTACAGTTTCGGCCACAACTTTCTCATCGAATTGTAATTAGTTGGTTTGAATTTCATTTAAAGTTCTTGTTACAGTAACGAGTTTTACTGTTATTCATTTTGTTTTACGTACGATTATATTTGTAATTTATATTCAATTTATACCCAAGTGGAGTATTTCAAATCACTAGAGTCAAAACTAGCTACTTCCTGCGGTTTCTTCCGCCCTAAAAGGTAGCCTGTCACTCTTTCCAGTGGAAAAATCATCAAAAGCCAATAGTAATTAATAGGGTCTTAGTTCATCCTAATAAGATCAATTTTCTTGGGACGCGTGAGACGTCCAGCCAAAAGGTGGACCGACGACACCATAACGGTATCAAGAAGGCACTGAATGCAGGATACTACCAACCGATCAACATAGAAATCATTGGGAGAGGCCTATGTTCAGCAGTAGACGTCCTATGGCTGAAATGATGATGATGATGAAGATCAGTTTTCTTACCGCATCGTTGTGATTCCAAAAAATATACGCTGGCGGTTCTGGTGAGTACAGAACCACGCATGTCAAGTTGATGGTGCTGCCCCGGTCTATGTAGAGATCCGGCCCACCAATAATTTCTGTTGTCGGTTCTGCAACAAATAAATTAATTTAGTTTCTGAAAATAATAACTTCTTTTAAAATGAAAATGTATTCTGGGGTATGATAGGTTTTAAACTATGACCGTAAGATATCTGGGGGCGTAGTGCGAGTTTTCACACTTAAAAATATGTGAAGATTTTAATTCTTGAAAGTTTCCGCTGGGGCCGCTGTATAATCCGTCCTACATTTAATGTCACTTTTTTACGCAGTCGATATCGAGTACGCCCCTTGATTAAATACCTAAGAGCCAAAGCACACGATTTGGAGCACCGCACCGCAAATATTTGGACGTATCGCGCGACGCGGCGCCGCATTGCTCGTGTGCTCGCCACAGATATTTACCTATATGTAGGGGTTCGGTCCAACCAACGCGTGCAGCTTGAAATTAATAGGATCGCCATCGCCATCGCCATCGCTTACGCAGGATCACTTAAGAAGGCTGCACGCGTTGCGTTGGTTTGGCTGAACTTTAAGACGACGCAGCGACACCGCTCCGGCGTCGAACCGCCGCCGCATCGCATCTTGCGCTTTGGCTCTCAGTAAGAGTGGAATAGACAGATATCAACTTTCGTTTTGAGGTTGACATTGAAGTTTTGTATGATTCAATTCCAATATTTCCATAAAAATATTCCTACATCGATTCAATGGAGTTTTAGTTCTATCTAAGCTTTTTTATTTGGAACGTGACCAAAATACGTATTTTGTTTCTATCAAATAAGTTCAGAAAAAATGCCTGTTATAGACAATCACAACATTATTTAGTTTATACGAGTATTAAGACTAGAATCTTTTGGATACACATCTGCTCCGCAAGTCTATATTTTTTTTTAAACAGTTGTATTTTTATTTAACTTAAAGCTAACCCGCTATTCACAAAGTAATGGACAAAGCCACATTCAATTGCAGTCTATCAAATCTCATCATTGTCTTTTTGCCTTTATTCATAGACACATTCAATATCAGTATTGTCTTCACCGTCAACCCAAAAGGTGTCCCAAATTGAACGTGTTACGACACAAATTCGTCCGCATTAAAATTCCATGGCGGTCTCAACCCTAGTTCGCGTTAAGTTCGTTAACTCGCAATGTTTTCGATCGTCATGTTTGAGCAAGTCGACTCATTAAGTGCGGCATTAGAAGCACGCACGCGGGTTATGAGCGCGGTGGAAACAAAAACGTAACATTTAGACTTTAGAGAAGTACTGCTGCTTGTTTAAACTCTAGATGATACGTTGAACTCTGTGTTTACTAAAGTACAGCATCAGTACATTATGTCGCAAAATAGAACATATTTTGACTAGTTAAGGTATACTGCCGTCGTCTGTACATGGAATTGTTGACAGCCAGCATTTGTGAAATGTTAAATGTAGAGGTGTTTGGTTGCTAGAACTCGATTCTTTGTAATTACCGTAGAGCCAAATCAGTGCGCCCAAACCCGTGATTGAAGGAATAACTGAAGAAAAAGCTTATTCAATTGCCTGCAATACTAATTTATTGATCTTCTTGATAAAAACATCTCTAACTACAAGCAAACTAACAACAAAGAGGTTAAGGTATACCTTCAAAGTGAAGTAAAATTGAGATCAGTAGAATATGAATAAATAATTCTTATTTTCTGATACTTAATTGAAACAGAGTATATTCGTATGTCAAAACTTACGAGTTGCGAGTAGGCATTTATCGGTATAGGAGACATAGAGAAATTAGTTAATTTATATTGTAGAATGTTTTGTAATTCGTCTACTAAGCTAACATTTACTGAGTTTAATTAATTGAGAACTGTATTTTTAGAACAACCAAACACTAAAGTATTATATAAAGCGTCCCAACTCATTCAGTATGACGGAATCTGAAAGTGATACTAAACGTTTAATGAAAGTTTAAACGTCAAGTACCAAAATAAACCGGCTCGAACTGGTCTGAAAGTGGATTGTGATGTTTTGTTTGTCTACCCACTTCATTCATACTGTAAGCGCTGGGTTGAAATTTGTATGGAGAGGTTTTAAAATATTTGAAGTTGAAAATTTCATCTGGATTTTGAGTGGCGTGAATTAGTTTAGGGTTTTAAATAGGAATTATATATATTTATAAAAGCGAAAGGTCACTGATTGACTGACTCACTCATCACGATATCTCAGAAACTACAAGTGCCTAGCTAGTCTCAAATTTTTCATTGAGGTTACTTTTAGAACGTAGGTGCTCACTAAGAACGGATTATTCTAAGAGGGTAAAACGGGATCAACGCGGACGAAGTCGCGGGCGGCCGCTAGTCAATATATAAATAAAAGTATACTTACCAACAACATTCAAATGTATAAAGTGGCTCATATGAGGGGTCGTGGAGATCTGACACTCGTAGATCCCCGAGTCCCTGTGCTGGGGATATTTTATCTGAAACAAAAGCACTCAATGAAAATCCGGCACAATCAGCGTCAAATGGTTCGTGACACCCAAACCATAGTAATAGTATAATAATGAGACTACTACCAGAGTAAATACAAATGAGTAGGTCATCTTCACTGACAAAATTTAGCGTGGATTAGCGGGGTGTTGCGACGAATTTTGTCAGTGTGTGCGTGTCCGCCGCATACGTATTGGCGCGCTCACATACAAACCACGCTCGGTGCGTTTCCATGAAGATGCCCTACTCATTTGTATTTACTCTGCTACTACAGAATGGACATCGGACACTCCTGCCTCCCACTGAATACGCCATCACCCGCTGTCAGATACCTACCTCAAAGTTACCGAGTGGTATGTGATCTAAATTTATCTTACGTTAAGATACAATGTACGTATGTCGTGTGATATTCCGCCGCGTTCCCTTTAGACGTGATTAGCAAAGGTTAAACAGGATAGAAATATCATAAATTAATAAGATTTTTATGTATTTGACATTTTGAGCTTTTGACATGCGCCTAAACCGTGCAACGCTAAGCCTAGCATGTCATATCTCGCTCATACAAGCATGGTACGCGTTCACCTGCACGAGCCTACGACTGTGTGCTTAGAACACGTTTGTTTGCACATACATATTGTCGTGAGTTCGAATCAGAAATGAGGAGATCCGTAAACGAACTAAAGCCGCTGACATAGCCCGACGGATTAGCAAGCTGTAGTGGCAATGGGCAGGGCACATAGTACGCAGAACTGATGGCCGATGGGGCAGCAAGGTTCTGGAATGGAGGCCGCGTACCGGAAAACGCAGCGTGGGACGTCCACCCACAAGGTTGATCGACGACATCATAAAGGTAGCAGGAAAGCGCTGGACGCAGGCTGCTATCAATCGATCAACATGGAAAGCAATGGGGGAGGCCTATGGCTGAAATGATGATGATGATGATGATTGTCGTGAGTGTCCGAGATGTGCCCGCTGGCCAAAAAGACACGACCTTATTCCAATTGTAACAAAGATGTGTTGCGAACTTTTTGGCCACTTGTGTAGGTGTCACGATTGAAACAAAGGTACTCATCGAAGAGCCGGTACGTACTCGACAAGATTAAATCTAATGCGAAGGGCAATTTTCCAGTCTGGCTGACGCGAGAAAAAATATGTTTATCAAATTCTGAAGCACTCTCTAGGTACTATTCGACGTAATTCACAGTTCAAGGGTATTATGAATTGCTCTAACATTTTTCGGTAATGGGTTGATTCTTTAAACAGACTGGCAGACGAGGCTTGTGATTTATTAGATAAATACTCTTTTTAATATTACAGAATAAAATTTGATACCTACGTTTAATAACCCATTAGAATGCAAATTGCCATTGTTAGTCTCCTTTTATAATAGACTGATGATTGCACAGAAATTACTAGGAACACTAAACATGCTCTATAAAAGGAGAGTTTGAATATTTTGATGGCAAAAAATGCGGAGCGATAACAAAGTTTTTTTTATAAATTATATCTATAAGTAAATTCAAATTAAAACTGAACGAATACCAAACGTTGAAATAAAACAATAACATCTGACTGAACCACTAATTTACATTAGGCCTCCAGCCAACCTTGTGACAATATTCGTCGAGTGATTTCGAGTACAATAACAGATTTAGCATGTCATTGACATTCATTTGAACAATTAGTCCATCGGAGCACTGAGATAGGACTGAATTATTTGCTACGACCTTAAAGATAACATCATTGTTTAAAGGTACCTAAAGAAAATGGATGCAGTGATACTTCTTGCTTAATACATTGTGTTATTTTTGTAGTTGATCAAACAAAAAGGGTTGATTCGACTTTTCAAATACAACTACTTTTCCCACAGGACCAATATCAAATTCTAAAAAAAAAGTTCCCATATGAAATGACTGCCGATGACAATTTGTAGGGAAATACATTTTTTTTTTAATTTTGGAACTTAACCCCTTGGGGAAAGTTGTTGCATTTCAGCAGTACAATCAATCCTTTTTGTTATCAGTTGCCAAGGCAAGCTTTCCCAGATATTTTTCAAACACCAAGAGAGTTTCTTCTGTCTGTGTCTGTCGCACCAGTATCACTTTGAGAGAGATGGATCAGAAAACAGCGTCAGGAAGTAGGTAGCTGCGTCGATCCATGCCCGCGAAATGTTGGGCTATAATTAACTTTTAAAAAAAATAAAACCGACTTCAAATGCGTGAACACAAAAAAAACTAAAAATTGCGTATAAAAAAGTTCATCCCCAATTTTCCACCCTTGGGGGTGAAATATTTTCTTCAAATTCGCATGAAACCACCCTTTTGATAATACCTATTCAACAAAAAAATAATCGTTCAAATTGATTTATAATCGGCGGAGATATTGCGTATAAAAAAGTTCATCCCCAATTTTCCACCCTTGGGGGTTGTTTTTTCTATTATTAAATTTAAATGGGACCACCCTTGAGGTATTACCTATACGCCGAAAAAAGATTTGTTCAAATCGGTTCATAATTGGCGGAGTTATCGCGTAACAAACATAGAAAAAAAAAAAAAAAAACATACGGGTCGAATTGAGAACCTCCTCCTTTTTTTTGAAGTCGGTTGAAAAGTTCATCCCCAATTTTCCACCCTTGGGGGTTGTTTTTTCTATTATTAAATTTAAATGGGACCACCCTTGAGATATTACCTATACGCCGAAAAAAGATTTGTTCAAATCGGTTCATAATTGGCGGAGTTATCGCGTAACAAACATAGAAAAAAAAAAAAAAAACATACGGGTCGAATTGAGAACCTCCTCCTTTTTTGAAGTCGGTTGAAAAGGGGTTGGAGTACTACTTGTAGTATTTCTTGCGTACTATTTTTATTGTGAAATGTACTTAGTTATATGAGGCCTTATTCTACGCGCTTTTATAGTTCCAATTTCCAGAGAGACTAAATAGACTAAGACTAAATCTACTCAGATATTTTCCAGTATACGAACACTGTGATATGCCTAATTAAATATATTTGAATGCTTTCATTAATTTCATGAATCATTTCAAGCTATTTAAATGTTACAGACAGCGTTTAGTACTCAATGTTAGTTTAGTATTCTACGTTCGAACTTTCAATATTAACGTCAAATGTAATTAAAGCGCTAGGTACTCGTACTAGCTAAAAGCTTTTAAAGTTTATATTAGTTTGTTATGGGTATTTGCTTTCCTTTTATAAGCTTTTTAGCTCTCTCTTTTTGATTCTTGCAACATCAATCATTATGATTAGATTAGACCTAAAGTACTTGCAATAAAATCATCACTGTATAAGGTCATCCAACAAAATAAAGTGCAAACTTGCTTGCTATTTGAAATTAAAATTCAGTAAAAATAGTCGTCACGTGTGAAATAGATTGCTAGAATGTACGTGTTGTGCGACAGACATTCCTTTTGTTAATCGCATCGTAAACTACAATGTGATATAAATGGTGTGTGGCTTTTCTTACATACCTATGAAGCGAGTGATAAAGGCCTATGTAAACAACGGCAGAAGGTTCATCATTAAACCTACAATATAAGAAAAAGCCCGTAAGATAGACAATCTAAACCTCTCCCTTGTTTTGTCACCTGTCATCCGCTTTGCACTGGAGGGAAGTCAAAACTTGACTACGAACTTCTCCTATCTTTTTCTAATTAATTTCAGGTCCAATGACAGTTTAACCTTCCTCGGGATAAACTTGACTTCCACTAATTGGGTTTTTAATATCAGTCAATCTGTAGATCCTGGCTACACAGGAGTTGCAGCGGTGGGAACGAGAGGTGGGAATAGCCTTGAGTACTAGTGTCCTCTACTTAATGGCAGTGGGCGGGGCACATAGCTCGTAGAGCTGATGGCCGCTGGGGCAGGAAAGTTCTTGAGTGGCGACCACGAACCGGAAGACGTAGCGTGGGCAGGCCTCCCATTAGGTGGACCGACGATCTGGTGAAGGTCGCGGGAGGTGCCTGGATGCGAGCGACGCAGGACCGGTCTTTGTGGAAATCCTTGGGGGAAGCCTTTGTCCAGCAGTGGACGTCTTTCGGCTGAAACTAACGAACGAACTAGTGTCTTCCCTTACCTGTAAAGTCCAGTCCTCCGAGTGGGGCAGGTGTATCGCTCTGAAGCGCTGGTCACTCGTGTAGGTGTACCGGCCCACCGTCAGCAGGTGGATGTCCCGGTGCCTCACCCAGGACACTTGCATGTTTATCTGTGACAAAGAAGATGGTTTTTGAATACAAATAAATAAAGTACAATTTACAATCCATCGAATCTCACTTGCATGTTTATCTGTGACAAAAAAAAATTTTTGAATACTAATAAGTTATAGGACATTTTACACTGAGCCATCGAATCTCTGATCTCGGATGGATAAACATTATTTAACATTTTTTCTAGTAATCCGGTCGGTACCATCAAAACCAGTATGCTTAACATGAGTTATTAATTTTAATCGCTAGCGTCTGGGTAAAAAGTGACACTAAATGTATGACACATTTTATAGCGCCCCTAGCAGTTACTTTCAATAACTAAAATCGTCATTAGATTTTGACGTACCCCCTAGTGATTAAGGACGTTTACTTATAGTCATCGTAAAGCTACAGTAATAAGAAATAGCGTGCATTATCACAATGAAATCTCCAATTAAAAACTTTAACCATTTATGTCCTATCTACATAAAAGCATTTACCTAATAGCTTCGACCTAAAGTTCTGTCTTTATTGAAAAGATAACATCTATTGAAAATTATGTAAAGGAAAACACTTTGTACATCAAATAAGATACTATAGGACATTAAATTTTATTTAGTTGTACGTAAAGGTTCGGCCAAACCAACGCCTGCAGCCTGCGTGTTCGATGGCGATGGCGATTAGTAGAAATCATTAGGATGCATGCGTTGGTTTGGCCGAACTTAAATAGGTGTGCTTTTGCTAGAACAAATTAATATTAGTGTCTTATGCTGACGACTGTACAATAAAAACAAACAAATTATCAAACTGTCTGCAATTTCTCAGAACATTTACCAGCATTGACTAACTAAACTATATAGTTTTCTGCAGGCTTTAAACTTGTCAATGTTTGTCCGTCGCTAAATTAATTCCTCACAAACAAATCTCGTAACTAAATGTAATTTTCGGCATTAAATTTATTACTCGAATTCAATCAAAACTTTCTGCGATTGTCGTTCTGAAACGTAAATTTTGAATATTTATTATGGGTTTATTTTGCTGAAACAGCTGAACAAAATTTTAAGCTTAATGACATTTTCAGAAATAATTTTAAAGGTAAATCTTAAACTATTACTTAAATTATTCTATTTGACTTTCGCGGGAAGTACCTGGATGCAAGCGGCGCAGGACCGGTCTTTGTGGAAATCCTTGGGGGAGGCCTTTGTCCAGCAGTGGACGGGTCATTCCATGACAAATGTTACCGAGGGTGAAAAACTAAATATGTTCTTTTCGCATTAAATCTGATGAATTTTGAAAGTAAACATTCCAAATTATAATGTGCAACAAAAAAAATCTGAAAGAAACAAGTAATTTTTAAGTTATTAGTCTTCAAAGTCTATACTTAAGTCAACTGTCTGAATGATCATTTTCTCTCTAATTATTGTTAATACGATTTAAAAAAACCTATCAATCTGTGAAACGTTTTGCCACTACATGATTCGAGGGTATTTATCATAGTATTGGTAGATAGCGTCATAGTCCCAAAAAAATGGATAATCATCAAGTTTTAAGTGTGTTTTCTTGTTACTTCGGCGATGTAACACCCGAAACAGAAAAACAGGTATTTGTTTTATTATTGTACCTTACACATGGATTAGGGTAACAATATTTGGTAAAAGTAAGGTCATGGTAGTAATGATTTCAAATACTAACTAATATCTGAGCATGATACTAATTTAGTATGTTTCTTTCTTGATTAAAAACTGTAACACCCGAAACGTTTCGGGTATTACATTTTTATTTATATGTCGATAATGTGTGTATATTGCTTGGAGAAGTGAAAAAGTATTACTGTGAGGGTCCTTTGACCTCCCACTAGCGCTGGCATCGGAAAAGGAGTCATATTTCTCAATTTAAGACTTTTTTGAAATGTCGACTTAACACTAAAATTAAGGTATTGCTAAAAAGTGTCGATGTTTGACATTTCCAATAAATATCGTAATTAGAAATTAAAGTAATGCTATTTCAAGCCAAAAACAATAGAAAAAGCTATATTCTGAGGAAAAATTAAACTTGAACTTTGTATATTTTTTAAAAAAAGCTGCTTCGTAATTTCAAACCAGAATTCGCTCTATTTGTGTTTATTTGTTGTACTCCTTATTTTGTAGTACCTAGAGACTAATAAAACACCGATTTTATCGATAAAACGAGTTGAATTTTCGTACTCGTAACACCCGAAACAGAACCATTGTAACACCCGAAACAAAGAAAAAATTTATAAAAAAATAGTAAAACGTTTTATTTAACAGTGATTGTATGTTACATGGTTTGTAAATGTCATACTTTAGAAGTCCTGTAAGTTTTAGGTATGATTCCTTAAGAAAATTCGCTAAATTTCGAGTAAATGCAGCAACAGTCAGAACATAGAGGCAAAATCTCGTAACGCCCGAAACGCACACTTTTCGACTCATATTTTCGTTATCCTACATTCTAAGCTGTACAAACTTTATTATTAAGATAAAACAACTAAAAACGGACAGATTAAGGCACTAACATTATTAAAATACTATTTCAAAATACATGAAATTGTTGAATATGTGTGTACGAACGTAACACCCGAAACGATGGAATGACCCGGACGTCTTTCGGCTGAAACGAACGAACGAACGATTTGACTTTCATCTTATGTTATCTATGTTTTTCTATTAGAAAAACCGCATGAAAATCTGTTCAGTAGTAGGTATGCTTATCGCGAATAGATAGACAGATGTAGCGGAGGTCTTAGCTTTATAATACTAGCATGTTTAAGTTTCTTTGAAACCCTTAGGCTAAGTTACACCACCTAACTTTGACCGTAACTATAACGATAACCGGTGTTTATTGTATAGAGCTTGACAGATTTTAGACGTTCGTGCAATCCAGCCTTACAGTAGGTACTTTTTGCGAAAAATAGGAAATCACCCTTTAGTATAAGGATGAAAGGTTTTTTTTTTCATATTAATCTATCCGTATTATGTTTACCGTAGCTAATTAAAACTAATATCAAAGGCGACGGGTAATAACAGCATTGGTTCATTAACGGAGCATTACAGGAGGCTAATAGAAAACCTGACGCTGGTTCTCAAGCTGTTGTGGGAATGACGCTACTTATTCGAACTCGATAAGTCAAATAAATTGAAGTCCAAAGTCACTGCGAAAATTAAAACACATGGCATATCTGCCTACAATGGCAGGCTATTTATGTAAAACTAGATTTCTTGAATTGAATTTTGTGTCACAGAAAAACTTTATCGCCCGCGTCCCTGTTTCAAAAACCGGGACAAAAACTATCCTATGTCCTTTACCTGGACTCAAACTATCTCTATGCAAACATCAAAATCGGTTCAGTGGTTTAGACGTGAAAGCAAGACAGACAGACAGAGTTACTTTCGCATTTATAAGATTAGTATAGATAAGTCAAATAGTTCTGTTTACACTGTTTTCTTACACATTGCGTTAATAATAATGGTGTCACTTTTATTTGTTCTGTTATAAATGGGCACAAATATTTTCAAAGTCTCGTATAAATTAATTCAGTCAAGTGTATGTAGCGGTAATAAATTTGCTTTCTTAAGTATCCGTAGTCATTACTAATATCTTCACATTATTAAGGAAATCATACAAGATTTCAATGTTGAGAACCTCTGGCGGGTATCCCTAATGGCGTGTTTGTTGTACAGTCGTCAGCAAATCAGGCTACATTTTTGTAGCAAAATAGCATCTATTACAATGACGTAATTCGCCTCAGTGTGCTCGATGTACCGTTGTCTGTACACCACTCCAAAGTTAGCAGTTTCAAAGCTTTGTCATCCATTGTACGATGTAATTTCAATGTAAATACTTTGGTCTGCATCTACCACAATTTTAAAATACAATGTGACATTTGACCCACATTTTTGATCTACAATGACACGTTTTTAGAATACTCGTAGGTATATTTGATGTAATCACTAGTAGGAAGTATAATATTCCAATTCAAATACGAATAGAACTTTCAGATGGAATATAATGAGTAATTAAGCCGCAAACATCAAAACAAGTAAAATATATTTCGCTTACTCCGCCGCCACAAAGTTAGGTTACAAGGCTACCTACTTAAAATTTTGGTTAATTTTGTTATTCGAAATGTCGTTGCTAAGCGAATAAAAATCTCATTATTTGCCTAAAGTACTTCAGAAAAAAGCTCTGAATAAATTTGGATTACTTTTCTTTATAGAAAAAACTTTTTAAGGTAAAGAAACCTAACCCAAATTAAGTTTCAGATAAGCTTATCGGAAATTCCTTAACCGAGTGAAAGTCGATGCGCGAAAATATAGCCGAGTAGTTGGATAATCCTATTATGACGAAATAATCTCCCGCCCCATTTTCGGTCCCAAACATTTTAAGCCGAGTCCACCTATCCCTTTCTCAGAGCGGCCGAGTGAAAGAAACAGAGATACCTCGTTAGCCTGGCTTGTTATTTATGTGGAAGATGTGGCATCGCGGCCTAATGAGACTTTTATTTATAAAGTTGAGCTCACAATGGCGACTTTAAAGTTGCATTGTGCTATTGTTACGTTTCATTTTAAGCGTGGAGTTGCGGCGCAACGCACACTCCTATGTAAATTGGACAACGTGTTACGGTAAGGGGGACTCGTTAGGCGTTGTGTACGAAGCTTTACTTGCATAACGAAAGCGAGTGCTTACTTTCAGAGCTGGGGCGGTACTAACACAGCTCTGTAAATTAATTTGGCTCTTGACTTGAGTCACACACGGGCGTAACTTGAAGTAATCTTGTTGAGAGGAAGATTTTTCGTCGTTCGCGAAGCGGGTACGCCTGTTAAGACATTTACTCTCGCAATTCGGATGTAAGAACGCGTTTATATTTGGCTCGTTTTAGTATACCATCAAATCCAAAGTGGGTTGCAATGTCGTTTACATGAACGACCGACGGATATTGTGAGAAGGAAATAGTTACAACTTCGTCGGTTGTAATGTAATAGACTTATCCACATTTTCAAAAATATGTTTGACGTTGAAGAATTTCAAGCTAATTTAGCCTAGCGTTAAAAATAGAGTAGACAAATACTGTTAAGTAATGACAAAAAAATGTTATTTTAAACTTCACTTAGGAAAATGAAAACGAGTGATATAACAGCCTGCCTAAGATATTATTCTTTCGCCTTTGTGAACAGTGAGTATAATTAATCTTTTCATGAATTACGCGCTATATTAATCACATTAATCTGCTTTTAAGTAGATTAGGTAATAAATAGTTTTTAATTCCATTTTGGTTTGACGCAATACAAATATTTGAAACCAATTTTACGATAAAATAGTACTTTAATTTTGAAAATTTAATAATTCATTCTTGGCAAGGAAAACGGTCACGTTTTTCGATGCCTTCAAGTCGAGGTAGGGGCCAGTGCGGGGCGTTGGGCGCTGAGCGTCTACTGACTCTTACTTACGCTGAAGGTCTACTAGATTACTTATTAGGACTAAATTTCGGGGCGTCGGTCGCGGGCCGTACGCCGGGGAGGCGCCGGGCCGGATCGCGTTCTCGACCGATCCGGCCGGGGACATTAACGATCTACTGACTTTTACTCATCTACTTATCTATTTAAACTCACCGTTTTATTGCCTAAATTCTTGACCCGGCAGTTCAAATACGCAGTCTTGCCAAGGAGAGCGGTCACATTTTTCGACGCCATCAAGTCGAAGTAGGGGCCAGTGCGGGGCGTTGGGCGCTGAGCGTCTACTGGCTCTTACAGCTAAGCTCTACTAGATTTCTTATTAGGTCAAAATTTCTAAAAAGAACTCACCGTTTTATTGCCTAAATTCTTGACCCGGCAGTTCAGATACGCAGTCTTGCCGAGGAGAGCAGTCACGTTTTTCGACGCCATCAAGTCGAAGTAGGGGCCAGTACGAGGCATTTGGCGCTGAGCGTCAACTGGCTCTTACAGCTAAGGTCTACTAAATTTCTTATTAGGTCAAAATTAAAAAAAAAAACTCACCGTTTTATTGCCTAAATTCTTGACCCGGCAGTTCAAATACGCAGTCTTGCCAAGGAGAGCAGTCACGTTTTTCGACGCCATCAAGTCGAAGTAGGGGCCAGTGCGGGGCGTTGGTCGCGGGCCGTCCGCCGGGGCGGCGCCGGGCCGTATCGCGTTCTCGACCGATCCGGCCGAGGACACTTGGTCTACTGACTCTTACTCATCTACTTATTTATTTAAACTCACCGTTTTATTGCCTAAATTCTTGACTCGGCAGTTCAAATATGCAGTCTTGCCAAGGAGAGCGGTCACATTTTTCGACGCCATCAAGTCAAAGTAGGGGCCAGTGCGGGGCGTCGGTCGCGGGCTGTCCGCCGGGGCGGCGCCGGGCCGTATCGCGTTCTCGACCGATCCGGCCGGGGACGCTGTGGCTGACGCGTTCGTTGGCGTACCCTTGCCGAGCTCTCGTTGGGCTGATGACACTGTGGAAGAGAGACGAAGGTTAGTAAAGAAGAATGTTGTTTTAAAGCTTCAACCACACCAATGCGTGCAGATTGCCGGCGCGATCATAGGCCAATGACAGGTCGCGACCGATGACAGGTCACGCGACCTGGCCTATGATCGCGTTAAGGTTCGGCCAAACCAACGCGATGAACCGGCGTGCAGCGATGGCGATCAATGCATTTATGTCTGGTCGCCATCGCTGCACGCCGGCTGATCGCGGTGTGATCGCGTTGGTTTGGCCGAACCCTTAGTGATGGCGATCTGCACGCGTTGGTGTGGTTGAAGCTTTAGATTTTATGGTATAACTAAAGCTTAGGTAGTTTAGGTACACACATCTTTTTGCAGAATAGGGTTTTGTACAAGATGCAATAGTGTTAAAGAGCCGTTGTTTTTAATACTCTGTAGTTTTTAACCGACTTCAACAAAAGGAGGAGGTTGTTTTAATTTTGGCCAAACCATTATGTACGTACGAGTTACATAAGGTGTTTATTAGTTAGTGTTAGACTAATATAACGGATCCTATTGCAGCTTTTTTGTCAGATTTTGAACAAAAAGCAATTGGAGCTTTTGGAGTTTAGTGTCACTAAAAATCGTCAGTGCAAGTTGCTCTTCTAGGTATTTGACAGGATAATAACACGAAGGAAATAAGTTGGAAACAAATTTTCCCAAGTTTCAAGAGGTAAGGAAGTTACATTTATTCATGGCTCGCATGGAACTGCTGCAGAAGTTTTCTTCCTGGTGAAACTTATCTACGATGGTGCAGTGGGTGATAAATATTATTTGCATGCACGTAATCTTGGGTTTTATTTTCAACGAGTAAAGATTTAAAAGCTATTGTTGTTTTTTCAGACCGAAAGAGCGTCTATAAGCTAATTAATTTGTTGAAAAAAGACACAATACTTACTTTCTTTGGTTATTAGAACAGTTCTCAGACTGATTTGATTTTTATCAAAAGGTTAGTTTATTATAAGTTACTGTTTGTTTGCTCTCTATGAAAATAAATCTCATGTATTACCAAAGTTGCTCTACTTCTTTGAAACAGTATTTTATTTCGATTCCAATCGAATGATAAAAGTCACCCTTAAGATTGCGTGGGTGCTCCCACTTTATCTGTGATTGTAATAATTTATCTACATGTGCTTTTAGTCTATATTATATTGTTTCAATCGTCTGAACCTTTTTAGTTACCCTTAAAGTTATATGGAGATGGAAAATTCGGCCATTAATAATTTAGTAAGGAGAAGGTTTGAAATAAAAACCTTTCGTTAAGTAACGATGAAGATGCTAGAGGGTTCATTTACAAATAAAATTGAATAAGTGTTTCGCCTCATTATAGTCAGGTATGCGATTGATTTAGTACCTCAACTGTGATTGATTCAGACAGACAGAATGTCTGAAAATTGAGGTAAAAGAAGTCAAGTCTTGGCTTTAGTGTATAGTACCTAATTCTAATATTATAGGTAACTATTTACTTTTAAGAAAATACTTTTCTCCAAGTAAATTATCCAAATAATTTTTAATGGATGGAAGTTCCTTATAACGCAAATGTTTTATCACTATAAATTAATCTCGCATTATAAGTGTCAAAGCGTGTCGGTCGGATAGCCTTGAGGCACCCACTACATCACAATTGAGTCCCTCCGGAATTGTGCCAATTGGGACTTAAGAACCTGTCAAGATATGTCAAACCTAACTCTATTGTCATTGTTCCGCTAAAATTTAACCCAGTAGTGACCTCCCAGATTAGCGCATTAGGCTATGTTCACATGTAACGCGCGTTAACGCAGGTCAACGCGGAATTTAATTTATAAAAAGTTCATATGACAAGCGCTAACGCGCTTTGCGAGGAGATCGTCAGTCTTTTTCGATAGAGCTTAGAAAATGGACGTGGATGAAGCTATTACGATGGATGTGCGCGCTCATCTGAACAGTCAATGGACGTTACATACTTAGCTCTCGCGTTGACACGCGCTGGGACAGCTAAGTATGTATGTGAATCGCCTGCGTCTAGACTTTTTCTCTGAGCGCCGCGTCAGCGCTCGTTGACGTGCGTTAACGCACGCTCATGATATGTGATCGGTTGTATGTAAATACTACGATGTCAGGTCGCGCGATTAGAAAACGCGCGTTAAAATTTTGTCATCAGAACATAGCCTTATTATTCTAGTTTACTCGCTCGGCAACTCGGAACCAATCACGTGTAAGCGTGGTCCAATTTTCAGTCATGACGTCATAATGGCTGTAAAGGGTAAATTACGAGATTTAATGTTATAGACTCTGTGTCAAGTTTTTATAGGTTTATTGTGTGTATTCTATTCATTTTAGTTCTACTAAATTGTGGCAGGTTAATCAAAATATAGCTACAATTGTAAGGCAACAGTGCTATTATTAATACTATTGTTCGCGTTCGAGAATAATAATCATAAGAGGTAAATCATCAACCAATACGTAGGTAAACAAAACAAGGAAAGGTAAATGAGCAAGCAGTAAACATGTTTTTCAATAAAGCTTACTCGTACCGTAGGTCCCATAATGTGATGACAATGGCTGTTAAGATGATGAGAGATCCACCACAATGATGTTTTATGATTTGTATCCTTTATTAACGAAGACATATATTTTATCTTACTTTGATAAAGGTTAAACCAACCTTAACCAAAGAAGTATGTGTAAAAGTATTTTATCAAAAGAAATGTTGACGACGTAATTGTCATCGCTATATCTTCGTTACGGCCCCGAATACGAGTTGGAAAGTCTTAAGTACAATATCCAGATAATTTTCAATAATGAGCATGTTCAGACGTAGGTAGAAAAAAGTGTGGTGCCACGCTCAGTTTAGGATTCCGTAGTTGTCCGTCTTTAACACAATATATTTCAGAAACAGCAATTACTTCATTTAAAGTCACTTTTAATATTTTCTTCTAGGAATTTTCACTAGTTAAGAAATTTTATAATACATGAGTGAAATGACTATTACTTCTATACTGACTAATATATCTTAACCGTTATAGTTTTCCTTGAAAGTTCATGAAAAGCAGTATAATTGCGATTTTTTCTAGATTTTTCAAGCCAACAACAGTTTAGTTTTTAGAGGGGTGACGCCCTACTCGAACAAAAATTGGTACTTTAAAACTTTAATAATCTGCAAACAGTGTACCTACCATGAGTTTACGTTAGGTGTGCTCGCTAGCGAAAACGTCAAAAATCTCTATGGAGATTTTGTTTCTTGAAAGTAGCCGCTAGGGGCGCTGCACAATATGTCATACAATTAATGTCATTTTTTTACGCAGTCGCTAGCGAGCACACGTAACGGAAACTCATGGTAAGCACACAGATCCCTAAATGGTAAAAGAGTCTTAAAAACCCCTAAGCCATTTTAAAAGACCTATCCAACGATACACCACACGATGGGGTAGAAGATGAAAAAAAATTCATCCCCACTTTACATGTAGGGGAGCTACCCTAAAAAAAATATTTTACCGTTTTGTTGGCGTGATCAATATACATACCTCCACAAAATTACAGCTCTCTAGTGGCGATAGTTTCCAAGCAAAACCTCGGACAGACAGACATATCGAAATTACAAGGGTTCCTTGTCAGGACTACGGAACCCTAAAAAACGCCGTATTTCCCCCGTATTCCGTCTTAAGATAGGCTGAAGGCGTTGACTGTAATTTGAAACACCGATACATGAGATCCGTCTCAAGGTTTTTCCGTTTTGTGTCGTATTCTTTATTTCAAATCCAATATTTACGCTTCGAATATAATCCAACGTATTTTGATGGGTACAAAGGGAATGTATGGTCGAAGGTATTTCAAGTTACGTAGGTACAATTATATCTATGTAGTTGTATAGTTCTTGCATTTCGCGAAGGCAAGTGAACTTTACTCGTGTTTGTACATGCACATTACAACTTTTAAAGTGTGATATCTCGAGTAAATTAACTCTCAGGTCACACGTATTATTGTGTTCGCGACGCGCGACGCTAATTAGGTACCACAAAGTACTCAGCATGTCAAAAAGTCATTTAGAAATAACAGAAAAAGTATGATAGTGACTATCGCAAATAAATATTTTTGGTCATGCCACGTAGCAAAGACGTTTCAGATTATGCCACAGATCACAAGCCACGTCACGAAAAAAGACATACGACTAAAAGAAACTAAAGTAACTACCATTAATGTAAGATTGTGTTTATTATAAGCTGTTACTAACATGTCTGTATTTGTATAGCCTTAAGTGTTCGTTCAATATACTTTTCGGTTATCTAAAAGTACTCAGAGCATAAAAGCGCTCGAACGAAGAACTCTCCTTTAAAAATACTAGCAATTATTTGTACAGATGTACTCAAGTAGTCATTAGTTTTTTTCCTGCCTTTCTACAGAAGAAATAGATTTCATTTTGCTGAACAAGGTCGGTAAATCTAAGAAGGAAAAACATTGATGGATTGAATTTACGAAGCATATTTTTATTTTAGCTACCTTATTGCCTTGCAATCCCAACTAATATTATAAATGCGAAAGTAACTCTGTCTGTCTGTCTGTCTGTCTGTCTGTTACGCTTTCCCGCTTAAACCTCGCAACCGATTTTGATGAAATTTGGCATAGAGATAGTTTGAGTCCCGGGAAAGAACATAGGATAGTTTTTATCCCGGTTTTTGAAACAGGGACGCGCGCGATAAAGTTTTTCTGTGACAGACAAAATTACACGCGGGCGAAGCCGCGGGCGGAAAGCTAGTTTGGACTATAATCGTAAATTCATACACGCATCTCATAACGAAAGCTCTTAAATCTAAAATCGCCCCATGGATCTCGTAAAAACACGGTAAAAATGTCTATAAATTTAAAAGTAGTAAAACGAAAGTAGAGTCTATCTCAGTTGGAATTTCCCGAATAATTCCAGTCGATCCTGGAATTTATTCTCTGGAACGGTTTTACATTAGCCGTCGCCATTATTGGAACCACTTCTGCGCTGCAAAAGATTCTAAAATTGAAAATTATAAATCGTACAAGAGAAAACTTTTTGCTGGGTTAGAACTAACGTTCAAAAAACTTTTGCAAGGGTTTCTTGTCTTACAATGTAATAATTTGAACTTATTACTAATCTAGGTTTTTTGAAGACATTGAGTTAAGATTTTGCAGACAATAAGGACATATAAATAATAAATAACCTAATTTTTCATTTTTTAAATTTCCATTGAGACTGCTCAAACGGTTGCATTAACGTACAATTTCTTAAGCGAAAAATTATAATTTTTCTCATTGTATAATCAAGTTTATTCAAGTGTCCAATTATCTTACTTAGGTACCTAACTAAGAACAATTCAAAGTGAATTACTATGCCTTACCAAGATCAATTACAAGACCTTGGCATTGATATCTAGTACTAAAATAGATGTAAATAGACCAATGTCATTAGATGACTCCTATGACCCCGTCACGATGAATGACGAAAGTCAAATTATTGTTCGCCTGTCCATCAAACCGATAAACCCTAGCGAGATAAAAACCGCAGTCTGACTCGTAATTCACGCGTACATTGCGTGGCTGTGCTCTGGAACGGTAAATTCCTCGTTCGTCCGATTGACTGTTGACCGCAGACCGTCCGCCAACTAAGTCTGAGAGTGGACTAAGCCGCAGACCTACGTTTAGTTACGACTGTAGTTATAGACTCGAACTGACGAAGTTTTCTCATGCATGTCGACTGTCTATGTAGATATTAATTGTTGTGTGCGTTATATTAGCGTAATTAACCTAAACCCGTCTGGCTAGAGAGGAGTGTAGGCCAAGTTCTCCATTTGCCTTTGGTTTAGAGAGGGTTATGTTCCTGCAGTGGAGACTAAAATTAAATGATGTTGATCAATTATTTATCTACACTAATATTATAAAGAGGAAAACTTTGTTTGTTTGGTTGTAATAAATAGGCTCAAAAACTACTGGACTTTTTTTTTAAATTCTTTCCCCATTCGAAAGCTACATTATCCACGAGTAACATAGTCTAAATTTTATTTAGGAAAAAATAGGGATCCGCAAAATATGTAGATAATGTAGTCCACGCGCGCGAAGCCGCGGGTGGAAAGCTAGTACAATATACAGTCATATGCATTCGTCTCTCTTACCCCAGTGGATGGACACGTTGAGAGCCGGTGTTAACATGGGTTGCAAAGTTTCTTATGTTTTAGGGTTAATTTCAACACTGGTGTCAGAATCGTATCTCTAAGCACAAAACATATTTACTTTAATAACAAATTGATTTTCGCTTAGCTACATTGAATGTGAGAGAGTATTTATTTATACATTGAATTGATCGACTCACTTAGCTCTTAATGATCAAGCTTCTATTGAACTAAATAAAAATACTTATTTAGATTGATTTTTTTTGTCAACTACAACTTACATTTAGAGAAATTGTTTTTCTAGAGAGACATCAATCAGCTAAAGTAATACGCTCACGCATTACGAGATTTTACAAAAGGTCAAATGGAGCGAAAGTTTGTTGTTTTCTTTTAAAAATATCAACGTTAGCAAAACAACCCATTATTTATAATTAGCCTTTTATCCGCTAACAAAAGAGAAAATGTTTTTCCTCAGACAAAAAGGCTGTACTTACCACTATTCCTTTGCTAATAACATACACGATAATAAAGTAGAAGACCGCAGGGCGTTGTTATTGTCAGTGGTATTGAATATCACAAAATGGGGCTACAAGGGACGGAATGAAGCCACAGTAAAATGGAGCAGTGAAATGTTTATGCTAGCCTCAATCGGGTACACAGAAAATTTCGTTCACAATAAATTAAATGTTACCATGACCTGATAGTATAGAATCTCCTTCGGTAAATTGGTCTGTGTACCTACCATGAGTTTACGTTAGGTGTGCTCGCTAGCGAAAACGTCAAAAATCTCTATGGAGATTTTGTTTCTTGAAAGTAGCCGCTAGGGGCGCTGCACAATATGTCATACAATTAGGTGTCATTTTTTTACGCAGTTGCTAGCGAGCACACGTAACGTAAACTCATGGTAAGCACACTGATAAAATTCTCAAATATTTTGAATTTCGAATAGTAGCATCCCCTCAACTGAGAACGGGTACTGGCAGTCAAGATTGGTTTCCAATCTACCGATCGTTTTTTGTTTTTTCTCTTTAAAATATTTTTCTTCGTTCCATTTTCATCTCGCTTTTATAAAATTGTACATTTGAAATTAGTTTAATTTATTGTAAACAGATGCTCTTTTTGGTTAGAATACAATGATCATACTTTCAATATTGTTTTTCTCAAATCACACTGCTTTCTCTATGTTAATAAATGAAAGTTTTAACATGAAGATATTCTACTATTACTTTTACTGTGATGAAACGGAACACCAACAAACAGAGAAGGGTTGCTAGGAGAAATTTTATAGCCGAAACCCTAACATATTTTTACAACCTGCGTTCTAAGCGAAAATATCTGACTCTATAAGGGAAAAAGTGATAAAAATATTGAAATTGCAATTCATAAACTGTACCAGATTACATCATAGTTTGTTGATTATATTCTGTTTATTTCAAGTAGGTGGACTATTTGAAATGAACATGCTTGAAGTGTTACTTGTGTATTATATTATTAACTCTTTGGTCGTGTTGATCACAGACCAAAATTGTATACAGTTGTTTCTCAGGGGATTCAAATTCTCGACCGTCTGGCTTTGTGTTTCGGATCACGAACGAATGTATTGGCTAGAAGATCGAAAATTACATCAAAATAAAATATTCATATCATTTTCACTTCTACGTTCGTGTATTTACTTGCACGTATCGTGTGTACATTTTATTTTGTCACGTGTCTTTGGAGAATTGTGTAACTGGTACACAAAAGTTGCCTTTGCAATGAGGTCTATCGTTTTAGCGCTCACCAGTTAGCGCCACTGTAGAGTAAGGTCCTGTCACTTGCTAGTAGCGAAGACAGTGGCACCAACTGGTGAGCGCTAAAGTGGTAGGAGGACTATCGCAATTGCACTCATCAAGATGGCGCCACTGTAGAGTAAGGTTCTGTCAATCGCCAGGGGTGCCAACTGTTAAGTATAAAAACGATAGCCCTCATTCTACAATCACGTAGTTTTCTGTAATGTATTAAAGAGAAAGCTGCCAAAAATCATTTAGGTAAAATAAATTCCTCAGAAAACACAATTAAGTAAATAAAGGGGACAGAATTTCAAAGGCCACTTTTTTTTAAAGACTTAGACAACGACTAACTTTACGCAAGTTATACACAGAATAATAATAACCCTTCGTGGATTGCAACAACTATACTAGTGCAATCCGCGAGAGCCATAAAGAAAAAAACTACTACTACTACTACTGTACTAGTGTATAGCTACTTAAAATATTTGTTCGGACAATACAGTTTCATGGAATCAAAATAATTTTTAACGTCTCATTTGCGACAGTATCTCAATTTGGCACGTCTCAATATCTCTGTCCAATAATCCAAAAGCCAAATAAAATAAAAACGGATGGATGGATAGCAGCAATAAAACTGACCATTACCGAAGTAAACAATATTAGAGAAGGCGTAGTTATAAATCTCGCTGAGAACGCCGTCGCGGCGATAGCGAATCGTGGTGAAGGCACAATATACTTACAAGCCTATTCAGTTCAGCGAAGGGCACAATATCAGTTCCAATATCTGCGACGACAAGGACACGGGATTCGGGACAAGGATTTGAGCTTGATGATTATTAGAAGAGTACTCGAGTATCGTTTCTTATTGGCCGATGTTACAATTATTACAAAGATGAGATTCGATTCGTTGAAATACATTCGGAATTACAATTTGAATGATTTTGCATCTTAGTGCCTTCTCCTTTGATGAGGATTTCGGCAAGCGTGCGGATTCGTTCCGCATTTCATAATTTCATAAGTGTTTTTTCGTTCCGCGTGCGTATATCCCGCGTAATAAGATCAGATTTCGTTCCGCATGCGTGTAGCCCGCGTAATAGGACCAGTGTGCCTACCATGAGTTTACGTTAGGTGAGCTCGCTAGCGAATACGTCAAAAAATTCTATGAAGATTTTATTTCTTGAAAGTAGCCGCTAGGGGCGCTGCACAATATGTCATACATTTAAATGTCATTTTTTTACGCAGTCGCTAGCGAGCACACCTAACGTAAACTCATGGTAGGCACACAGACCCGCACACGTGCCGTAATCCGCATTACCGGAAAAGGCGCTTTACTTCTTTTTCCCTTTTATTCCCCATCAAGCAAAATTTGTATTTAAATTCTTATCTGTCTCAAAACGACAGTAACAGTGTACAAATCTCAATATTACTAATGCATGAGTCACCACAATCTAATTATGAGAGTAAATAACTTAATACTAAGTTTACATACTAACATAATCAGAAACCTTGATCAAAGAATTCGTAAATGGTTTCAAATATAAACTGTAGAAGCGTAAACTGTAACAACTAAAGGTCAAAACCTAACTAATGTATGATGCATGGAAAGCGTGGGTAAAGCGAACGGGATCATGGCCTTTGCGATTTGGAGCTGGAAGCGTATTTCCGAAAGCTACTTTTATTAGAAAACTAGCGACCACCCTCGGCTTCCCACGGGTGCAATGTAGTACTTATTTTAAGTTAATGCATAATTATAAACTTTCCTTTTAAACAACACTATTTTTTTATGAAAAAAACATTAAAATCCGTTACGTAACTAGTTTAAAAGCTTGGTGTGTGCTCACAGAGGAAGCGACTTTGTTTTATACTTTGTAAAGATGGTAAGTATGAAAAAAATAGCAAATCTTAAACATAACAAACAGATACTGGGCAATACTGGGCATCCAGGTGTATCCCGCAACCTTCACTCGATCATCCGTCTGCTTACATTACTTTTTCCTGTCCGTGACTATGACTGTGTTAGATTACTAGTTTTAGATTTAACAAAAATGGCTGCCATTTTATCTTACATTAAAGCGATACTCTAAGTTGAAATTTAATAGCTCCATATTTTAGCTCTAAGTCTTTGTATTTTAATGTCAAATAGACTAAGTTTATATCGATCGCATAATAACTAGTTTTAAAACCAGCCAAAATTAGGCATACAGTTTGAAATAAACATTTCATCCATCATTCATGGAACCAGACATAATGGCTGCTATTAGTGGGATTAGCAAGTCATTACTAGGTTCAAAATAATTGTAGGCTGTTGCTTTTCAGAACTACTTTTCTAACTTTAAAATTATTTAAAAAATTAACCAAATAAATGTTGCATTAAGAACTGTAATTGTTTAGCTAATAAACATGTTCTCGCAATTAAATTTGATGGACAGTCTTAGGTCAGATTCGGCCCTACGACCTTTCGCTTTTGCATTGCGATATTACTGACCTATGCCTGGGATGCGCACCACGGTAAACTTTCGTCGAGGCATTTTATCGATCTTGCGTGATAAACCCATACATTTGTCGTCTAAAAAGGTCGATGAGATTTTATCATGGCGCCGCATCATAACCCGCCTGGACATGGATTACCTAACAATACTTTTTTGTTGCCCTTAGGTTCCAGTGACAAAACACATTTCTAGCCAATTTCAAGTTCAAGAAAATGTTTTTGTAATCAAGCCAGCTTTAATTAATTATAGATGATAGGACAAAAACGTCGTGATTCGAAGAATCTTGCTAAGCTTTTTATTACAGCTTTGGCTTTCCAAAGAAATGATGATTGATTGGCTGGCGACAAAAGTAACTTTTGGTCTGTTTTTATTAATTGTTTTTTAAAACGAATAGCTTAAATGTTTTTATTTTAGGTTGTGTTCTGTCTATAAAAGTTTTCACAATAAGATTAGTGAAATAAAAAACATAACCCTCTTTCTGGTGCAGTCGGTTAAAAAGGAATAATGAAAAATATTCTATGATTAGTTATTTAATGTTGTAAGAAAAATGTAACGTATTTATCTCTTGTCTAGTTTATTACCATTAACAGAATATTTTATTACATTAACAGTCAATAGAGGTACTTAAGAGATTATTAAAGAGAACTGATTAAAGATTGTAGTTTTTCAGTGATCTCAAAATTAATTTCGTTTATTCGTGTCAGTACCTAAATAAGACGTAACTACTTAGAAAATTCTGAGTAAAATACAAAATTGATTGGATTAATTATTCATTCTTGGAAAATGTTAAGAAAATTCTTGAAGTAGAGCTAAGAGAAAAGCCATATCTGTAAAAGGTCTTAGTTGATAAAAACTTCTTAATAAGCAATCTATGAATCGCAAACTGAAAGTTATCGGTGAAGCAGTCCCGCTTTGACCCAAATACTGGCATCTTCCATCTGAGAGCGCTAATTTTTCTATTCCTTCGCCATTATATAACTTTTGTCCCACTTTTAACCTCAATTTAATTCAGCATCAGTTAAACGAAACATTTACGAAACACTTCATATTTTATTATGTTTTATTTAAAAAAACATAAATAAATAAGTAAGTAAATATCTGAAACAAGACTACCTTCAAAACCACAGTCGCCCGCAAACTGAGTGATCCACGAAACAACTACGCTTCTCTCTGACCCAAATGTTGCCATCTTCCGCCTTAGAGCGCTAATTTTTCTATTCCGTCCACTATCTTTTGTCCCACTTTTAACCTCAATTTCGTTCAGCATTCAACGAAAGATTTATGAATCCACGTTTGCTTTAATTATGTGAAAATTTGGATTAATTAATCATGTTTCGTGCGTTTGCTATTGATCGTGCGTATTAACATCGTGGCGTGGTATTGGCTAAGGTTGGGCTGCGGTTCTTGGGTCGGGTTGTCTCTTGTCTAATGAAGGGGTGAGTTGATTGACGTTTCGGCATTTTGGAGTGTGATGCCTTTGTGTACGGTGTTGTTTGGGTGCTGCCTTAATTAATACGACAATTAGGTAGTTATAATTTGAATTGCATTAAAAGCTGAGTTAAATGCATAAAAAGTATAATTGAAAGCGATTAGTATTCTTTGGAAATAAATAATTTGGTGTTAGATTTTAAAACTACAAATAAAATTATTTAACTTCACATAACAAATACTGATATTTACCTAATTTTAGATTTAAAAGTAAACATATGAAATACGACATCTTTAGCAAATATTACTGAAGTAATTCAGTATTTTTAAACCATTACAAAGTTACGCCATTTCCCAGTACACAAACTTTGCTAACTCAAAACACGAGTACCAAGTTTCCGTAAGATGATAAAGTCCGTAACATTGAAACCGAAACAATTCATAGGTCTAGGTCAGGGGTTCCCAAAGTGGGGTAATCTGCAATGTGTAGTTAAGTACATAGATTAATAAAGTCTAGATAAAAGTAAGCGCACGAAAAGTGAGGCAACTTTTAGTGGATCATTCTGGTCTATTTGAAACTTGAAACCATTTTCTAATCCCTCATTTTCGAAAAAAACGCCATAGTTTAAACATCTTTAACAACGTTTTGACAGTTATGACATAAGATTTTTTGACTGTAATGACATAAGATTTTTGCCTCACTTTTGACGAAGACTATCCATCTAGGCTTTATTAATCTATAGTTAAGTATTAAAAAACCTGCGTCCGCTGGGAGAATACACCAAACTGCCCGATACGACCAATAAATAATGTGGACTGGAGGATGGGGAATTTTTTATGGTCGAAAAGGGGCGCGTCTCAAATAAGTTAGGGAAGCCCTGGTCTAGGTCGTTCCGCTTCTTATTTGCGATATTTTCCGCGCATAACGTAGCAAGCTATTGTATTTTATTACACAATTAGCTTTCATATAGGTCAAATGGCTCGTTCTGAGAAGCCTTGGACCACGTGGGCAGAATCAATAACAGTAATGGCGCGGGTCATTACGCAGTGTGATCAATTAACGACGGGGTATTAATAATGATATTGAAATGGGATGCAGTGTTTATTTGATGATTATTTAAATTGAAAATATTCTGCTTTAAGCAGTTGCAACACAGATCACAGAAACTAAAGGGAGATGTTACAAGGGGGCGTGTCCAGTGTCGCAGCAATATGCCCAAAAACAGAAGTACTTACTCCGTGACCATGGCGCTTACAACAGTCCCGAAATATCGGAAACTCAAAATTAAGGTACATGGTAGCAATCCCGTAAATAATAATAACTTTTAAGTTCGATTAAAACATCCCATCGTGATGTAGGCATTACTGAACTCATTTACTTATCCAAGCTTCCAACATGGTTATGACAAATATTATTGAGAAATAAGTAAAAGAAATAAAATATGAGAAGCGTTCTTTTCCTTTGCGTAGGCGTTTCTATATGATCGCTGAAACTAGGTCAAATGGATATGCTAATTTTTTGAATAAGATAACGTAAGATTAACACAGAAAATTAAATAAGACAACATTTTATGTAAATATTTTTCAACCTACTTAGAGAACGTACCTTAAGTAACTTTATTGTAGGTATACTTAAGTACCTTACTTAAGTAACTTTCTTAATTGTAGAGAGGTTCAAAAAGCAAATTCTTGAAATAAAAGGCTATTCCTAGCTAGACTGAAGCACTTGGGACGTTTACTTTAATTTTGTTCCTGGAAACAATTCCACCTAAATAAGCGCTGCCAAAATTACTTTCTTGGATTGAGGTTACAATAAATGTAATTATCTTGTTGAACAACTTTTCCGGAAATATTTAATTTGAATTGATTTGATTTGGTTGGTGGTTAGGACTTAGGTATGTGATAAACAGACACCATTTAGTACCATATATTATTATGCTAATAGTGATATACTATTAGAGCAGCAAGAAAGTAGCTTAAACTACTAACAATTACCTTAATCTACTTTTTTGCTGCGCAACAGTATAGTTGTTGACATTATTAAAGAATCTCAATGGTAGCAGTAGTAGGTATAAGTAGATTGTACCTATAGGTACACTTTGAATCGACTCCGTGAAAACTCTATTCCAATAATTAGGTACTTCAAATCACAATTCTCAGAATCAAATCTAATGTATTACGTAATAGCTCTCACAATCACAACTCCCAAAACACAAGGTCGTATCATAACAGACGCTTCACATTGCGTGTTTTCGTCCAATGCCCCGAAATCCTAAACAACAGACTAACACAATTAGTCGCAACAAATTAATTTGCTCATGAACAGGAAACTAGAATGAGCATTTTGTCCGCTCACTTGAACGTGACCTTCTGATGTTCTTAGACAATGAACTTTGTGATTAATTAGAAAATTAATTCGGGCCAACAGAACGAGGAATGTTTTGGCCGACATTTTATAATGGAAATAGTGTAAATTTGACGCTTTTTGGTGCAAACCACACAAAACTGTTTTAAACAAATAATGCAAAATGAAAGCGGCAAAATTTTGGTCGTATTATCGTTAGGAAGCAATCTCTTCTAGACAACCCAGAGGAAAGGTGAAAAAAATAAAAGAGGAAGGCGATGATTAATTTTGACATTGATTGCTATTTTTTAAGCTAGGTTGGTCAAAAATCTGTCGTATTCCATACAAAACACACCGGTTACCGTCAAAGTTACAGTAAAAGTTAGGTGGTGTAACTCAGCCTTAATGTTGCTTAGTGCATTTTTTTGTGTGTTGTGCACAAAATAAAACATTCAAGCTACAGTCATTGCCCTCGCAGATCAAAAAATTATGTTTTACAGCAGTGTATCGCTGGTATTTTCTTTACACATTGTATATTTTTTCCCGTTCCAATTGACATATTCCGTGAAATCGTGGGGGGATTGAAGTATTTTTTTCGCTTCTGAGAGTTGAATTTTGTTTGTGTCATTGTACAGCATATCAGAACACATTTTTGTCGCAAAATAACACCAATTGCAACCGATGACGATACATCATTAACTTTGATGTTCCGTCAGCCGTGATGAATGTAAGATTTGTGTTCAAACATTTTTTTAGATTTCACATTATGCTTATTTTGAATTTTATGTTCATTTGAAAGGGTCGTCCTCTTGAAATGAAGAATAAATGATATACTTAATAATATTAGTTGAAAATTTCCATGTCACCTACCTATTACTAAGCAAATTGAGAATGACTAAAAATGAAACTATATAAAGATAGCTGAATAAATACTTTTAAAAAAGAAATGACAACTTCAGATGTAACTCGAATCCATATTGTTGTTGCACCAAGCCAGACGCTTGTCGATCGAATAAAATCATCATCTCAGCCATAGGACCTAGGCCTCCCTCAATGCTTCCCATGTTGCCCGGTTGGTAGCGCCCTGCGTCCAGCGCCTTCCTGCTATATTAATGTCGTCGGTCCACTTTGTGGGTGGACGTCCCAGTACGTGGCCTCCACTCCAGAACCTTGCTGCCACATGGGCATCGAGTAAAATGCAATGTACATTTAGTTGGTTTTTTGGATTAGCTCAAAATAAGGATTAGTAGATAATTCCACATCCATTGTCGCGTCATTTGCTTTAGCCATCATCACTCAAATGATTACAAACGTAATGTAATTAATTCAACAAATGAATTTGTGTGATTAATCACTGTTGACGTATTTCCCGACTAAAATTCAAACCGAGCTTAGCGGGCGATGCAATTTAACATTTAAATGACAAATCTGCTTACACGCCGCTAAATATTATTCCGATGTTAGAGTCCGGGTAACTACGTGCATGAAATACATTTACTTTGAATATTTCAGCTATTTTTGTGCCTGAAGAAATTGAAGTCTTTATTTTCAGTCTAGCTATTCAGACTTGGATTAAATTCAATAATAAACGTGCACCTTTCAGTAGTTAATGGTTTCAACGATAATATGCGTGAAACTTATCGCAATGCATCAGAAAACAATTACTTATCTATAACTAGCTGACCCGGCGAACTTTGTTCCGCCTTAATGGCAATAAATAACGGGATAAAAAGTATCCTATGTCCTTCTCCTGGCTCTAAACTACCTCCCTGACAATTTTCAGCTAAATCAGTTCAGCCGTTCTTGAGTTATAAGTGGAGTAACTAACACGACTTTCTTTTATATAATAGATATAGCTATAATCTCAAAGGTGAAGATTAAGTTACAAAATAAATTATTCAGCGCGCACAAATGAATCCTAAGCATAAACATGAGTTCAGAAACTTAGCACAAACGTTGTTTCCAGACAGTGCGTGCTAAGTTACAGTAATAAGGCAAGTAGCAGAGTACCGCAGTGCCGAGCCATTCCCTACAATTTGGTTAATCGACGCCAGCGACGCTCTGCGTGACTCCGCGCAAACTCTTGCTGCGAGGTACAGTTGGCTACAAAACTTACTTTTACTTTATTACATGGAAGAGAAATATATTGGGAGGGAAAAATACTGCTGTTATATAGTGTTGTGTTAGAGAAAATTGATCAAAATCGAGATTTCACCTTTGTGTCCGTATTCACAAACGATGCTTGCTTAAGTGAATCAGCAAATCTAACGCACAGCGTTGAGTAGAGCTCTGTGATTTGTTCGTGTGTCACCCTGTGCGTTCACGCGCACTGAGAGATCTCATAGTAATGTTTGTGAATACTGGTGTTAGAAGCTTGGCTCTAACATGAGATCTGATGACTTTTTTGAAACCTTATGAAAAAAAGTTTTTGGTGGGATTTTATTTACTTTATATACGTATTATAAATGATTCCAATTGATAAATGTAGCAACACTATTAACACATTATGTCAGTAGATAGCGAGAAAAGAAAAAGATCACACTGTTGATGGACAGATTTCTCCTCAAAATTAAAGGGCCTCTTAGCGTATTTAAAAAATAGTAATTCCAACCGCTTACCTCTGTAGCAGACTGTACAGCCTCCAAGGTAATAGTGAGCTTCATAATTACTGAAGGTGTAAATAATTTGAGACTGTGTGCTTGAATTGGGGCTTTAGCCGTGAAAAATGGGGAAATATAACCTTTCTATGCTCGTTCGTAGCTGAATTTGGTGTAATGTGCGCGAATTCGGGTTACTGAAAGAGTTTTCCGTGTACTTATTACGGTTAGGTAGAAGTAATTACACAAATCATATGTTTATTGAATTTGGCCTACATTTTTATGGGAAGTTGCTGATTACTACAACGTGTTTGTTTTACATATTCAGAACTCACCACACATTTACCTACTTATTATAAATGACCAATATGGATTCATGATAAGATATTGCCTATATCGTTCAAGGAGATTTTGCAATATCTATACTAATATTATAAATGCGAAACTAACTCTGTCTGTCTCGCTTTCACGCCTAAACCACTGGAACCGATTTTGATGAAATTTGGCATAGAGATAGTTTGAGTCCCGGGAAAGGTCATAGGATACTTTTTATCCCGGTTTTTGAAACAGGGACGTGCGCGATAAAGTTTTTCTGTGACAGACAAAATTCCGCGGGCGGAAAGCTATTGGATTATAAAACTGTTCGTGTTTGTGATCGATCAATTTAAATCGCTTAAGACAAGGAGTAATCGATTTTCAGATTCTTCTATCATGTGTATAATTATATTTTTATTAAGTACATTAGTTACAAATACCTACAACGTTTTTTTTACTTTGTTATATCTTTACGATATTTTACAAATAGATGCTTTATACTATTTGTTGCAATTCGAGACAATAAACGCAACAAATAGCGTACAATATTACCCGAATGTTTAAAAAAGAACATTCAACCTATATTTCGGAGGTTAGCAATAGCTGGCTATAATAATAAAAAAACCGAAACTCATTAAAGTGAAATTGGGTGTTCACTGCATAGAACGCGACCTAGTTTGGTTCGTGTCACTAATAACTAAGAAACAACTGTTTCTTAAGAGTAGGGATGTGACAAGTTTTTGTTTCAGACTTGAGTAACGATGAAGTTGCTCCACTGTTTTGATAACTTATGGATATACTTATAATTTTTGATTAATGTAGAAACAAGTGATGAATAAAAATGTATGTAAAAATGCCTGAAAAGAAAACATTCAATTTCTTTAAACAGGCAGACATAACACTGGAAACTCTACTAACGATGCGCTTTTAATGGGCGTTGGAATTTTTATATTAATAATGTCATCAACCCACATTAACTTTTGTGTTCTTTCTTAATGAAAATATTAAAATAAACGCATATATGATGAAAAAGTTACTATCAAGTTTTGATTCTATAGAAAAGCCCAGCTTAATTTTACGCATGATTTGCAAGGAAGTACTTAGTTTTAATAATCATTTTTATCTTTGTAACATTCATCATCATAATCGTCATCATCAAACAAACAAAACAATGAAATCAATCCTAGCTCTCATATTATACAAACGGAATAGTTACATCACTACAAAACCACAGAAATGTTTACACAACGCTCGCAAATAACAGCTGCGGTCTAAGAATTTCTGTATTACGCTTTGTTATTTCATTTTCGTACGCGAGACATGATCTGCCGTGACATGCAGGCATTCGCTAAAGTATATGCTTTGTCTACAACACAATAAGAAAGTTTAATATTAACAGAGGAATAATTCCGCAGCTTTCCCTCCATTATGCTCGAATAACGTATGCTTGAAAAATTATTGTTGCGGATTGAATACCATGTTGTATGTTTGAGTTATTTATCTATTTGTATGTCTATTGTAGAGATTTTAAAACGAATATAGCGTATGAAGTAGGCATTTTATTGCGATTTAAGTGGGTCATTATTGATTACAAACTATACCCGCTATTTTCGCTCTTTGGCGTCAAGTAAAAGTTGTAGGTATTGAAATGCCAATACCCAATATTTCATTGTACTTACAGACAACAGCATATTTATTTTATGATCTATTCCGATCCAATACCATCATCTGATATCATTCTTATTGCAAAATAGCCTCTATTACATTAATATACATAATACATTTCTAACATATTGTACACTGTACAGTCACTAAAAGGTTAACCGAGCAAAAATTTTTAAAACTTACACATTGGTGAAATCGTCATTTAATTTTGTTTTGCAAGTGTGCTGACAATATACGTAACCTTAACTTAATCTTTCAATTAACCTTTTACAAGACAAGTTCTTACTCGAATCTTCATAACATTATAATATCAAACGTACTCATATTGTGCTGGGAAGGATTAAATCTTAGTTCTATGTCGGCCATTCACATATTCCCAGAAGCAATATCCCTCGAGCAAAAGCTTTAACCACAAACCCTCGACTAAACATCAGACTATTTCTGTTGCAATATAGCATCTGTTTCCACTAGCATAAGATAGCACTGTCTATTGATATGCCGCTGCCTTCACACGTAACGGGTTATTGCCAAACATACAAAGACGACCTAGTTCTATATCGAGACTTAGCGCGAAAGGTTAACGAGTTAATAGCCTGAATTCTATAGAAGAGTTTTCTATGAACACTTTTTTGTGGAAATCTTGTAAGTTAGAATGTAGGCCCATTTCAGGGCACTTATACACGTCCTAAATATAAATTTCCCTACCACCTTTGGGACAAAATATTGGCATTAGTATTCAATTCAATAATATTGGTTGTGTATTTAAATGACACTTTTATAAGACCTTAATACTTTTTCAAAAAGTACCTACCTTTACTATAATCCCTACTAATGTAGGGACTATAGTAACACATTAGTGAATAACACTAATGTGTTAGTGTACTTTAGATTTATAACTTGTATTGAATCTGACTAGGTCTTGTGAAATAAACGAAAGAACACGAAAAGTTCCAGCTTCAGTTTAACAATTCTAAGTTAATCTTGCAATGTCTTCATTTACTTGTAAAATTAAATCCAGTGGGCTAATTCAAATGCATTTGTCGAGAGTAGAAATCGTCTGTCAAATAATTTTCTAGTAATCAATTTTGAACTGATTGTCAAAGTAATACAGTTGAAAATTGAATAACAAAGCCAGACTACGCCTAATGTCAGATCAGCCGATGGTAGATGCCAAATTTCCAATATCGCGTACGAAGACGGAGAACTTTGTCAATATAGTGGTACATAAGGGTCATAATTAGTGGATGCCGACGATTTTCGCGCTGTCATCTCAACGACAGCCCACCCTTGTCGTTAGAGCAGTCGACTGGATAGAAAGCATGGAATTAACATGGTGATTGATAAACTAGGTGCAAATAAGCATAGGTATTTTATAACCACAGAATGCTTTTTGCTTAAATTTGAAAATAAAGGATATTGTTCTGCGTCCATACATCGTTCGCCCCAAGACCCCCAAGCAATGAAATAATGATTTTTATATGTGAAATTACTTAACGATTGTCACCTTATACTCCACTAGCTTTTCGCTCGCGGCTTCGCGCGCGTGGCCTACATTAGGTACCTACATATTTTACGGAACCCTATTATTTTCCAAAATAAAATTTAGCCTGTTACTCGTGGATAATGTAGCTTTCGAATGGTGAAAGAATTTAATAAAAACGGTCCAATAGTTTTTGAGTCTATTCATTACAACCAAACAAACAAAGTTTTCCTCTNTTACCCTACAGGCATCTCGCTCTTCCAGCATAAATAAATTTATGAAATTCTAGTGAATATTAAATCACCGTTTGCTCGACGCTTCATAAAAAATGTTCTACTTATATGATTTTAATATTAGCGCAGTCGACTTGCAGCTTAATCTTACGCCAGAAGGCGGCTTATGAAATTTTTGGCATGATTTTCATTCTGTAGCCAAAATTTAATTTGAACTGAGAAAAGTTTTTATTTTATCACGTTTAGAGCTAAAGCACACGATGCGTTGCGGCGGCGGTGCGACGCCGGAGCGGTGTCGCTGCGTCGTGTCATAGAAATATCTGTGGCGGGCACACGAGCCGCAACGCGTCGTATGATTTGGCTCTTAGTGAAAATTAACCGACGTTTTTTGTAGACTTTACAGTTCCAAAATTAGAATCACCGTTTATTTTAACTTAATTTAGGTAGACCTAACCTACCTACTCTGAAAGTATACTAATTCAAAAATTGTGAATGAAGTCCTACGTCCAAACATTCCAACCTCTTTATAATATTAGTTTAAAACATTCTAAAATTTTGAACCGGTCATTATTTAGTTAGTTTAAGAGTATAGTTCTGAGCGGAAAGTCCTTGACGTCGAACTCTGATAGTAGGTATACATTTTATGTGAATTTCAACTGTTTAAATAACTTTTAGCAATATCCCACATTACTGTATGAAATTAAAGGTTAATTGTACTAAGTTATTCTCAATAATTAAGGCAAACTTTTTTTTGATTTTCAGAAAGAAGAAATAAAAGAGCACACTTAAGATGAAACACCACAACTGTTGAGAAAACTGCACTATAAAAAGTGCATTTCTAAACACAAATCAGAAAATGGCATAGCTCATATACCTAACACAAAGACCTGCCAATATGAAAGTTGACTCAGCCAACATCCGTTCGAATTAACTTCATATACAGACGATGGCACATCAAGTTACCAAGGCGGCTTCTTATTCATTGGTATTAAGTGCGATTTTGCTATAACAATGTAAAGCTTTATGTGCTTGGCGTCCACTGCTATTCCAATAGAGTTTGCCTAACCTACTTTCTTGTGTATTGTCAGTAAGAGGCCAGTGCCCTAATTATAATGCTTGCGATCGGCGCCTTTTTGTATTAACAAAAATCAAGCTTAATCCAACGTGATAAGGTTTACACGAAAATTATGGGATTTGTATAAAACTTGGAATTTTTACCCCAAGGCTTAGCGTTGCGTGGGAAAACAGTTAAATCAGTTTTAATAAGCGGTTTGGTATTAATCTAATTGGTGTAAGAATAGTAATATTCCACTGTCATTATAAAATAATAGTTTAATAAGTCTAAAAAGTCTGTAACTTAGCTTTCTCTAGTGCAAGGGCGAATTTATATTTTTCTGATGTGTTGTGTCGATATGACGCATCAGAAGTAATCAGAACGGAATCAGTTTCATACATATCTAGGCTCAGACCACCGACTTTTAGACGGCCGATGGTTGGGCCCGATTATAATTTGTATGAAGAATGAATTAAAAAGAAAAAAGTGTATTACACCGATACACTTTCATACATTTTCGTAACTGATTAACAGCCCGACCTAACTATCGGCCAACTAAAGGCGGTGGTCTGCGCCTAGGCTTACGATATAAACTAGTCTTATGTCGTGTCCTGATGGCTTTTAACGTGTCACATACCTACTGATAATATGAAATCGATTTCGTTCTGATGCGTCACGTCATAACACGTCATACAAATATAGATCCACCCTAAGTCTGACGTGCCATTTTTAGACACTGTATAAAATACAACCGTTTACCGACGACCTCATAAATTTAGCAGGAAGGCGCTGCAGACCGCTACCAACCGGGCGATGTGAAAATCATAAGAGGCCTATGTTCAGCAGTGGATGTCCTGCGACTGAAATTATGATGATGAAAAAATACAAAAGCCTCATCAAGAATACGTAACTCACAGACAAATAATCGTTCAGTTGCGTGCGCACACTGGGCCATTTAGCGTACGGCACTAATTATATTTATTGGGCGGGCGGGCCCGTTCTTTACGAGTATCGCAATAAACCCGACTCTTTATTTATAACTACACAGAAAGTATTATAACTTGCACAATTTCCTAAAGTTATAACAGCCCGTAAGGAACATCGCAGTGTAGATACGTTCAGAAGGATCACTGAACACGCAACCACTGATACTCAGTACGGTAAAAATTGTGGGCTATATACGCTTTTTTATGTCATTGGCTGACCATGACCATGACTTAGGTTAAAGCAGTATGTTAATTACATTACGGATGGATGAACTTTTTCATTGTTTATTATCTATACTAATATTGTAAATGTGAAAGTAACTCTGTCTGTCTGTCTGTCTGTCACGCTTTCACGCCTAAACCACTGAACCGTTTTTCATGAAATTTGGCATAGAGATAGTTTTAGTCCCGGGAAAGGTAGTTTTTCCCGGTTTTTGAAACAGAGACGCGCGCGATAAAGTTTTTCTGTGACAGACAAAATTCCACGCGGGCGATGCCGCGGCGCGGGCGGAAAGCTAGTTTATTTATAAAAACGTTATTAGGTCTTATTTATGTTTGTAATTTTACGCCCGTACCTATTCACAAACGATGCTTGTGCTCTGTGATTGGTTCGTGTGTCACCCTGTGCGTCATGTAAGGCCTCATAGTAATGTTTCTGAATACGGGCGTTAATGTTAATTCAGTAACGTAACCGACTTAACCGAACTTTTGTAGGTACCTACATACAATGTAAAACAATATTAGACAAATTGAATTATAATGCTTTCACGTGTTCACACTACACTCTAGACTTACTGTAGACTTTACTTCAGTCTAGTAATTGATAAAATTACTCTTTTATGACGTTATGTGCTTTTATTATTATACCATTACATACCGTTCTCTGGCTGCAAATGTTTGTTTATGTCAATGATGATTAGATTACTTAGTATACCATACAAAAACAACTTCTAGTAGCCAAAAGATATGGAGACATGTAGAGTCCTAATGGGCTATTTTTTTTAAATTATTTTAACTTTCATGTACGAGCACAAGCACGAAAGTTGAATGAAGTTCTTTATCGTTTCATACAAAGTAAACCCCTCCCTTTTCTACCAGTAACATTAAACCGACTGCATTAAATTTTATCATGGGGCATCAATTACTTCCCTGTTTTCACAATTGTACATTTTAAGCCATTATTTGTTACCCCATGCCAATTAATTTTAAAGCATTAAAGTTTTTACAACCTCTGGAACAATCATTTTGAATTATTATTCTGTAATTCGAAAAGTTCTTGCTCATTTAGAATGAAATGATTGGAGGCCGCTAAATTGGGGTGATGTTTTATTGCATCTTTAGCCAAATGACAAAAAACGGAACCCTTATTTAGAGTATTCGTTAAACGAAAAAGCATAGTGAGCTTTTTCAGTTAAAAGTAAAGTTTACACAACTTTTATTTTACTGTTTTGACTGTTTGAACATAATTATATGTAGTTAACTTAAAACGGCAGTTTTTTTAGAAACTTAGTATGCGCGTTGTTAATAAGTAGTTAGCTGGCTACTAAATTTGTAAAAAAGATAGATGAATTTAATAATTTAATTGAAAAATGAACCAGTGAGCATAATAAATTATTATGCTCACTGGTTCATACAAACATACTGAAACTGTTTTAGGTGTTCTTCTTTTCGTGTCGACAACAAACCTACACAGTGTCAGTGTTTTGGTGTTGTAACCAGTGGTTAATAATTAAAAATACCTATTGTCTTCATTGAAATAAAACTATTGCTCACTAACGCGTTCAAATAAATAAATCACACGGATCACAACAAACGAAAAAATACTCTCTCTATAGCAAAGTTCGAAAGAACTCCGAAAAGATACCATTACATCACTAGCTCATCGACTCTCCGAAATAAATAACGGGCAATACGTTTTCTTTTAATTTTTCAGGCAGAGCTCGAGTTGATCCCGGGTTAGCTCGAGCACCGCACGTGCTCGCTTCCCGACGGGTAATCCTGGAGAGATTGCTGTAATGGGGAGTTTTATACAGTGGAGTTCTTGATATTTTAGGGAGAATGTGAGGAAGTTATGTATCGGATTTTTTAGGGGAAAAGTTGGGAGCTTAGACGATGGTAATTCGTAAGGTTATCGCACATTGTTTATTTATCAGCTTTGGTACGAGTAGCGTGCTCGTTTTTGAGGGGATTTTCTTTTAAATAAATATAAAGTTCGTTTGTTTACTTTTAAGAATGTTAAATTTTCTTTTGTACTACCCTAGTGCATCTTAGGCTAAATTGAGTTAAAATATAACCGTAACTCTAACCATATACGGTGTTTTTTGTATGGAGTTTGACAGACTTTTGACGTTTGTTATAGTAAGTTGGTGCAACCCAGTCTTAGACAACGTAACATCGTTGGCGATTCTGAGTTTTTAAACTGACATAATCTTGGTTTTTTGGTTGGAAACACCTCAAAGCGATTACATTTTGGACTCAAAACATTATAAAAATTAAGCCTATTCAAGATAATGCTCCAGATTTATATTGCCGTTGGGATCGTTCAAGCAGATAATGGAGCCAATACCCTTTATCTTCCATTTATATAATGCATAACTTTATGTAATATTAATATCAAGTTTCGTTTGTTATCTTATGCTCTTGAGATAAAGAAAAAACTCTATTCAACTATCCCGAAACAAATCTGATGTTTTATCTTAGTTTTCTTATCTAAAAAAGTTATTTTGCTAAAGTTAGGAGATCTGAGAGTGGTGTAAGATTAATATATAACATTTATTTACTAGTCTGGGGTTATTCGACTACATTATTAGTAAGATCGTATCGGGACACTTGCACGAAAGACACTACCGCGAAAGCCATTCGCGCTCATGTCTTTTCGCGCAAGTTAGTGTCCATGCGCGCAAAAGTCTTTCGCGCTGGTGTCTTTCGCGCTAATGTCTTTCGCGCAAATGTCTTTCGCGCTGGTGTCTTTCGCGCTAATGTCTTTCGCGCAAATGTCTTTCGCGCTGGTGTCTTTCGTGCTAATTTCTTTTCGCGCAATAATAATTGTCCATACGCTCAAACGGCTTTTCGCGCTAGTGTCTTTTGCGCTCATGTCTTTTCGCGCAAGTGTCCATGCACGCAAACGGCTTTTCGCGCTAGTGCCTTTTGCGCTCATGTCTTTTCGCGCAAGTGTCCATGCGCTTAAACGGCTTTTCGCGCTAGTGTCTTCGCGCTTACGTATTTCGCGCTAGTGTCCATGCGCGCAAACGGCTTTTCGCGCTAGTGTCTTTTGCGCTCATGTCTTTTCGCGCAAGTGTCCATGCACTTAAACGGCTTTTCGCGCTAGTGTCTTTTGCGGTCATGTCTTCGCGCTAGCGTCCATTCGCACTGGTGTCTTTTCGCACAAGTGTCCATTCACGCAAACGGCTTTTCGCGCTAGTGTCTTCGCGCTTATGTATTTCGCGCTAGTGTCTTTCGCGCAAGTGTACCAGAACCCTTAGGTTGGTATCAGGGAACAATCGATAGTGAGATGAGCACGAATAATTACTTATCCATTTCAGTTACTAATTCATTATCCATTCCAGTTTCCTTCCTTCCATTGTAACAACTCTGAGGTCATAAATATTGTAGATGATTTATTAGAATTAGGTGGGTGCCTAATTAATTGTGTGATTGAATTGTTGTAATATGAACTTTCTAAAGATTAATTAAATGCATACTTTATAATTCCCAACTCAATTAACAAAAAAACCCTTTCTATTGTTTAGAATCAATAAGTAAACCTGTGTAACAATGTGCTCAAATATGCCTATAAGTAATAGATACCTACAGGTATATTTTTTGCATGAAAATTTTCCATAAAACATTAATAGTAATAAAATGTTTGCACATCTCACACATGTAGGCTGGGCTGGGTTGCACCATCTTACTAGGAGTTTAACAAACGTCAAAAGTCTGTCAATCGCTAAACAAAAACACCTGTTTTATCGTTATAGTTATAGATAAAGTTAGGAGGTGCAACTCAGCCTTATGGTCTCAAATGTTATCAAATTGGTACCTATAATCCTATAACATAATCCATGTATCTGCTATCGTTAAAACGACCTCTTTCAATACACGTGTCAACTAAAATACACAGCGCTTAGTTAAAAAACCTTCAACCCTTCCGCAAAGTCTAAATAGAGTTATATTTTATTCAAAGGCGTATTCTGTGTCGTCAATACGGGCGGCGCGGGACACATCCAATGTAAGGACACAAAAACTACTACATTTTCTTTTGTTAAAAATGTGCCTCTCATAATATTTTCATAGGGACGCGATTCCGGGACGCGCGTCTGAGTCCGTGTATTTTTGGGGTCTTTCTGATGCGTAGATTGATACTACTTAACAAGCAGGCTAGTTTCCTAAATAAATTTTATTAGTCCGTCAATTTTAGTATAAAAAATATTGGACACGTATATATTTAATTGTCAATCAAGCAAATAATTACAAAGTTATTGTGCGTTGAAGTTCCGCGCGACGTCACAAAGTGCTGCACTTTTACGGCAGGGGCCTTTTCTGTAGAACTTTGGCACGCTTTATCTCTTAACATTTTCATTAATTTTAAAAAGTGAAAAATACGTGTTAAGTAGTTTTTGATAAGCTAACTGACGAACTAATTAAAACGCTTTTTTACCCAGGAAACATGCCTCTGCCAAATCCGGCCAAATGATGTGTGAAAATATAAGTACCTTAGATGCAAGTGTAATTATTAAGGCATGGTAAGTAATTACGAAAAAAACTACTACATTTTCTTTTGTTAAAAATGTGCCTCTCATAATATTTTCATAGGGACGCGATTCCGGGACGCGCGTCTGAGGCCGTATATTTTTGGGGTCTTTCTGATGCGTAGATTGATACTAACAGGCTGATTGTGCCATATTTGTCTATATCAGTCAAACTAGAGAATGGCGCTGTTGGTGAAGCATGTTGCAGAATTAACTCACTACTCGAGTTAAGTCTGGTTAAATGTTGTGTGAAAATACAAATACCTACTTTACATGTAAGTGTAATTATTATAACATGGTAAATAAGAAGAAAACTACTACATTTTCTTTTGTTAAAAATGTGCCTCTCATAATATTTTCATAGGGACGCGATTCCGGGACGCGCGTCTGAGTCCGTGTATTTTTGGGATCTTTCTGATGCGTAGATTGATACTAACAGGCTGATTGTGCCATATTTGTTCTTGGGAGTCAAACTAGAGAATGGCGCTGTTGGTGAAGCATGTTGCAGAATTAAATCTGGGGGCACGGCAGTGCCCCCACCAAGTCGAGCAAAAAAGCGNGTCCGTGTATTTTTGGGGTCTTTCTGATGCGTAGATTGATACTAACAGGCAGATTGTGCCATATTTGTCTTTAGCAGTCAAATTAGAGAAAACTGTTACCAAAACTGTTAACTTACTAACGCCCGTATTGAAACCAAAATAAGTTTAGGTTTGAATTCAAACGCTATTTTTATATCAATTTTATTCCCTTTACGAAAGTTATAGTACCTACTATATTTCAAAAAGACTTCATGAGCAACATGAGAGAGAAAATGACAATGTGTTTTTAAAACAGAATTGCAGATAAAAACACAATACGTATGAAAGTGACATTCGCACAAAAGGTAAAAGAAAATTGAAAGTACAGTCGTACGGAGCTGTCAGGCACATATCTCTCTCAGAAGAAACATTTACTTTAAAGCATTTTGCTTGGACCAAAAAAATATTTTTGAGTGACGATGTCACGCGGAGTACCTATTTATTTTTTGCTACTTTGGGCTCTTTTTAAATTAAAATTTACCTTTAGATTTAGAAATTTAATTATATTTTGTTAAGCTCGTGAAGCTGCAATCCTATACATATTCGTTTATCGTTATTACATGCGCTACATTCAATCAAAGTTTTATACATAGCCACTAATAATAAAAAAAATCTTACATAGATTACATCACTTGTATTTGTTTTTCCGATATTTCAACTGAGTATCATGCGTTATGAAAGAAGAGAACTGTAAAGTATTTTATACAAAAATGAAAAGAAAAATTAAATGCTCGTGACAGTGAAAAAATGTCTCCAAAGCTCCAGAATAATTAATGGAATTCGTCACGGAATGCCTAATTGTCGGTGGTAAGTTAATCTGTGTTTTAATACAATAACAAAGCGAAAGGCTTTGCAACCACCTAAATTGTTATTGTTGACGACGCTTCACACAAATATTTATCACGCAGAGTTTAATTGTTGTTTCCCAACTACTCTGGTCGCATAGCAAATGGATATTTGGATCTGGGTCAAGCAAACATAGTCCTTATGGGGTCACAGTAAGAATGCTTATTGCCGATGGGAAGGCATATTTTTCTGTGCACAAACAACGTTTTGAGTCGCCAGTTATGAAGTTCCTTTAGGGTAGCGCGCGTGACCGGAATGGGAACAATATTAGTATATAAGTATACAGAGTGTTTCTAAGAACAGGTTTGCAAAACTTGAATAGTAAACTGCTTAGCAAAGTGTTTACATTAGTCTTATTACTCGGAAATAAAAGCTAAAAGCTTTTTGGTAGATTGTAAGACAAGTAGAGCCTTCATGTTTAACTTGGTTTTTCGCTGTCTATTCTTTCATTATAGTTAATCTGTTTATTATTATTTTCAGAATAACAATTGGGTGGGTATTGCAAGAATACTGAAACTTTTAAGTTTTTGTCAACTTGTCTGTACGCCCTGTATATTTTTTATCGCACGAACGCACTCGTAAATAACAGTTGATTGGTTTAAGCGTTCCCTTTGAAATTGCCGCAGTATAAATGATGTCGCAATATGAAAATAAATAATTTGTGTTAGGTATAATAGAGGTAGGTTCCGTATATTATGAATATGAGCTGAGAATGGCCAACGAGCTAGGGCTTTTGAAATTGGTATACTATATCCCAAATAATTCTTGTCCCAGGATCATCCCATAGTAGATTTTCGTTAAGGGTTTTTAAAAATATGTATATCGATACATTTTCTGAAAAGGTAGGTAAGAAATTACCGTTTTTGCGTACCATGCAATTTGTAAGTAACAGCAGGTCTATAATATTTATAATTATGATGATGAAAATACAAAACAATTCAATGTTTAAGGATGTTTGGACTAAATAAAAATATTTTTCTTTCTTTCTTTCTTTTAATAAGAAGTCAACTGAACATCACGTTTACCTTCAACCTTGAACTGAGAGGTCAGACCGCAAAAACAGAAACACATTGCGTCACAAAATATACAAAACAACATAATACACCCAATCGCAAAACTATCCCCCTAATCGTTATCTAACGGAATCTGCCGTCAAAATTCCCAACTACAAAACTAGTTTCGTGAAGGTAAAATTGTTAGTGAAGTTTGAAAGGAACCCAATGGTGTGCCCTCGCAAAATTTTGGGCTCGACCGCGTATAATTGGATTTAGGAACAATTTGCGAGGCTGGTTAGTCTGCGGAACTGAACCTATATTTGCTGGTTTAGGGGTCAACAGATTGCGCGTTATTTGCCGAGCGAGGTAGCTAAATACCGCTTTAGGTAGTTAGGGGTTAGTAAAGATTACCTGATTGTTCGGTAACGATAGTGAAGTCTATGTTACTATAGTTATATGACAAGGCATAATCGGGATCCGTTTTAAGCAATCATTAAATGAATCATGAATAATAGTGGAATTTTTTAAAATAGTTAAGAGAATCACCTCTAACAGATTCTTTGAGAAGGAATTGGACAGTGGTTTGTATTTTTTTCTCCAGAAACAAACCTCAAAATAACAAAAAAAAAATATTGTCCATGCTAGAGCTGCCAAATTTCGGGTATGCAAATTGGTACTTCAAGGTAGGTGCTCTAATTTTCATAAACTTTTCAATCAAGTTTTCAATGAAAAAAGCAATAATAAGCTATCACATCCAAAAAAAATATGAAGAAAACGTACAGTCTGTAAAACACTTCCAGTTTAGATAACGTTTGCCTGGTAATATAACGTTTAAATCAAACAATATACGGAAACTAATAATACTCGTATCTCTGTTTGTGTTGAAAGTTATGCCAAACGCTTTCGTTTTGTTCCGGTCATAACTCTAATTTGTTGGATAAATTTTCAGTTGTTCTGACTGAGGAATTGGCTTATGAGGGCTTTGGGATATCTTGTAACTAATATGTAAATCATTTTTATAACTTTTCAACAAAAAGAGAATTTCAAGTAGGAACTATTTGCATTCGTTGTTTTCAATACATTTCTGCCTATATTAGTCATCTTAAAAAAAGGTCCTCCTACTCTACACTCGCCAAATCACTTAAAAATTTCATTGTTAGTTTAATTCATTAGGAATTCTCATTCTCTCTCTTTTTAAATCTTCAGTACATGGTTTTATGTTAATTGAGATTATTATCATACGTGCATTCGCTAAACTGTCCACAATATGTCCACGAACCTCATTCCCGATATCGTGAAGTTATTGTTGCTAAAGCCCGGTCCGTGAGCACGTAGAATTTTGTCTAATGACCCCTAGCTACCCATCCTTATCGCTCGCGCGTAATTATATTGCTGTCGCGGCTGTGCGACTGGCACCCGCAGTGACTGTGCGAGCGCGATAGCAACATAATTACGCGCGAGCGATAAGGATGGGTAGCTAGGGGTCATTGGACAAAATTCTACGTGCTCACGGACCAGACTATACCGATAGAATATCACATAATTATAAACATACAAGAACAAAGCCAAAAGTGTTTCTTTCCAAAGCAACATTGAATTAACAAAGTTATCGGTTTTTCTGGCACAGTGGGGCGGTCGCATAATTTGGAACGGGCGTGCACCCGTCCGGATCGAGTTTAGTCGCTCAGAGGGCACGCAATTGCATTGCACTGTGCACGAAGGTATTCCTAGGCGGCCTCGTTTTGCTACGCTCGTGCACAGTGGTGCATTTTGTAATACGCTGGGTAAAAGATTAGCTACTCGGTTACCTATTTTATCACAAATTTTACTGTTAAAGCCAAATTATGAGTCACAATTTTTTCGTTATAAATGTCGTCTGTCTCTGATAGGATCCATTTTAACTTGACATTGGAATACAGAAATGAACCTTAATAGCTCCATTAAATGAGCTAAAGTGGCATAAAATTTTTGTACAGTCACCAGCTTAGTTACTAAAGTCACATTACCTCTACAGATTTTGAGATTCACACTGGGGCCATGTCAAAATATTCCATTTTAAACCATAAACTAAAAATTTGTCCCAGTATTAGGTTCTGGAAAATTCCAGCTCAAATTGAGTGAAGTTATTTTCAGATTTTCGTCTGCCTTATTTGAACAATAACAACTGTGGTAAATAATAATTAAGCTTTTTGCTCTCGGCTTAAAACTTTTTGGAACCATTGTTTGACATCAAACAAATTGTATATTGAGCTTTTGAACATTGAAATACATTTAATATTTGAAATTACTATTTTGAGATAGAATTATGTATGTATACCAAAAATTTTATCAAAGCAAGAAGCTACTAGCGTTTTAGGTTATAATCGCAAACATGAGAAATTACTCCATACACGATTCATTCCCTTCAAGTTCTTTTTGTCAAAAAAAAGTATAATTTATGTCATTTTCCTAAGTCAAATGTATCATAACACCAAGCGGTTAAAACCTGAAAGGGTACTGACAAAGTTACTTCACATTATTTATCAGTATTCGTTGATAGAATCAACACTTTTAGGTAGTTACTGTAAATGAAAATTAAATGTATTTTTCGGAATTTAAATTCTTGATTGTTCACCAGTCAGAAACATGAAAATCGGATTACCTTAATAATTCATTAAATTAATTGCGACGAAAGCTCTTTCATACTGCGATACGCAATTTTCTGATACTCAAAAGCCCTGGCGATGCCGCTTGAAAGCTTAACCCTGCAAATAAGCGGAATGTTTTACATTTAAATGGACCTTTTTTAATCCAATAATGAAATTGTTGCGAGAACGGAACCTGCATAGTGGGGGGATATTTGAACGGATAATTAACGGTTACAATATGACTGGTAAATGTAGAATCATTTTCAACTGGTTAAGAAAAAATGGCAATTATATTTTCTATATTTTATAAAAAAAAACAACAGTAATAAAAAATAAAATAAATATTCTTGGACATTTTACACTACGCTTCTTGTCCCAAACTAAGCATAGCTTGTATATACTATGGGTTCAAGACAGCGGACATAAACATACTTAAATATTTTTATTGTAGTAAATACATAGGTACATAATATTATACATAGTAATTATTTTAAAATGTTCGTTCGTTTCAGTCAAATGACGTCCACTGCTGGACAAAGGCCTCCCCCAAGGTTTTCCACAATGAACGTTCGTGCACTTTCCGCATCCAGGCTCTTCCCGCGACATTTACTGGATCGTCGGTCCACCTAGTAAGAGGCCTGTCCACGCTATTTTAAAATGTTCGTTCGTTCGTTCGTTTCAGCCGAAAGACGTCCACTGCTGGACAAAGGCCTCTTTAAATAAAAATAATATATTTTTGAAGTTTTTTTATTTTTGAGCTACATCACAGAATCAAAATAAAATATACTTCTTATTCTTTAATACCTTGTTGTTTGGTCTAATGGTTTTACATGAACGAAGATTTCAAGCACTCTCCTGGGTGGTCTTTAAGTACTTCCTGATTTTCAATGCCAATAAAAGTCACCTTCAAACTTTGTCATAAACCACCCAGTTCTTAAACCCCAAATTGTCATAATCAAAATTCGGCTTTATTACATTTAAATAGATGTTATTAAATTCTCATAATATAGCGTGATCTGCTAATGGACTTGCCATAAGTTTGGCATACCGGATCGGTCTATTGAAATTAGACGAAACTGCTTAAGCTTCACAACTCAATTTGCTAATATACATTTTGATACCCAAGACCACGGCTTAGAAGCGAAAATTAATAAACGAGTTGGCTCAAGAACTTTTTAAAGTACACCGAAGTTTCCAAATTCAACACAATTAAATTAGACGGTATTAGCTGATAATTCACAAAGTAGAAAACACATTAAATTTTTGTAATTCCTTAATGTGGTATAACTTGGATTTGATTTGACTAATGGGAATAATAAAAAGTCGTATTAGTTCATACTACATACTGGTAAAATGTTTTTATAAACTGTATCTAAAATTATTCAAAATTAAGTTTACGAGTAAATCCAAGCCTGTGATGGGATCATTTTCAATACTTATTAAATCTTTTTATTGACTGTTGATTAGGCATGCTAAATAAAAACTTTGGTACCTACTTACAGACAAGTATAATACTGGCAGAGAATGCCACCTGGCATTAAGTCCGCCACTGTACTGTATGTGCAAAAAGTAACTTTAAACTCCAGTAAAAGCCTCTGAGCTTCATCGATCTACTTATTCTCAAACGCTAAAGGCGCGATTCCACGAACGCAAAGTGGGACTGCAGGAATGAATTGTCATGGATAGAAGAATGAAGACTTGCGTGCAGTCATCCGCATTTCGAAGCGTGTATCGACGCGTCTGCGCTTCTCCTACACAATAGTAAAGCCGTTTTTCATTGCCCTGCACCGCTCCTAAAGCGTTTTTTCTATTTTCTACACAATAAAGTCGTTTTTCATCACCCTTATCCGCTTCAATAAGGGCTACTTTACACTAAAGCGGAGACGAGGCTAGACGTGTGGAGAGAAATTGTATGTATTATGAGCAGCTTATTTTCACCAAAGCGGAGTGGAGCTCTGTTCAACCGTATCCAATGAAACTAAGTGTAGACGAGATGTGTAAATGACGGAATTCTATTGGTTACTAATAACACGTCTCGTCTCCTCTCGTCTCATCTCAAAACGGCCCTAAACACTTGCCTAAGAATCAGAATTCCAACAATCGAATAGTTCGATACTACTAATATTAATAATCTAATACAAATATAATCGATCGCTAGTTCGTATCGAATTAAACCGCCAGTTCAATAAAGTCTACATTTGATTGACATTCTTAGGAACAATCGAATGCACCGAAACCGCTAGTGCAAGTAATGGATTAACATTCATAATGCAATAACAAAATACCTAAGTCTTTTTCTTTGATATTCTTAGAACAATCGAATAAAGGTTATTCGAATGATTCGAATAATATCATTCCCAATCGCCCATCTTTAAAGTCACGATTGAAGCTACTTTTGAGTAATTACACTTTTCTCCGCTTGCCTCCGCTCCAATATAAACGCGCCCTAAGCCCACATCCCTTGGCGGGTAACAACGTTGTGTCGCAATTTATTTGGCTTTAACTACAAGAATGTGATTTTTCTTTGACGGCTTTCTTTTGTGGCTCTCCAGTGGATAAGCGGCGAAATGTGTTTATTGTTTGGAATAGGCGCCGCTATAACAATAAAGGTAGGCAGTGGGCGCGAATTCGTAGGTGCGTAGAGCGAACTCACTCAGTATGATTGCAATAGGAAAAGGATGGTTTCGTAACCGTTTTAGGTTTTTGACCTCAGATTTTTCACACCATACAAATAAAAATTATTTGTATAAACTTTAATATAAAAGTACATGATGTCTAGCCAGCGTTACGCATATAAAGTTGCATAAAAGATTTAATTCATAAATCGTACTCATATTGATACAGACATTTATTCAAAGAATCAGTAGGTAAGTTGATTTATAGCGCACCAATATTAGTTCTTTGTGGTTGAGGATTCCGGGTGAAGCTCACTTCCACCTTCGGCCTGATCATAACTTACCATCAGGTGAGATACAAGCCAAGAGTTTTCTCGTTGAAGATAAAAAAGTAAAAATCCAAGGTAAATGAATAGAGATTATAATCTAGGTAACTGTGACCTGTACTAGTCGTGGACAGTGCCCATTATGCAGCACTGGACACGGACGCGTGTCTAATCTTACTAAAGACATCAAAATGTGTAAATATTGTGTGATTTACTAACATAGTTTCTAAGACCTTTGTTAGTAATACTTTTATGGGCTATGCCTGAATTAAATACCTTTTATTTATTTATTTACTAATACTTTTATGCAGAAAACTTAACACTCTTGATATTATCGACATAAGCTTACCCATTATGTAATCCCCACATCACTAAAACATACATAAGTATTTATTTTGCTCAAAAACTTTGGGATGAAAAGCGAATAGCTGGAGGCGGTCCGTTTAACACGATGACGTAATTGTACAGCTGAAATACTCCATTGTTGTTGTTTAAACTTAAAACAGCTCATTTTACATCGCAGTGTTTATTTAAGTTTTGACGGAGGTTTTCTGTTAGTGAATTTAATATTTACTCAAAATTTTGTTGGTTATAATATGCTAGGTTACTTTCATTTCAGTGCCGTATAATTATAGTTTTTGACTCGCATGAAAGTGAGTATTATCTTTGCTAAAGCTACAGCATTTAAATCAATCATTTTTTAATTTATGCAAAAGGCACTTTTTCGCGTCTCATTAAGTAATTTGTTAAAATATAATTTTACGCACTGTAAAAGTTATCGCTGTTTTTCGGACACGAGTCTGATATGCCTGAAAGTGGCGTACGGTAACTAAACTAATTAAAACTTTTCATAAACTAAAAAGTCTACAAATTATTTGATATAATTATGAAATGTTAACCCTGCTTATATTTATTTTAACGTTTATTTGTTTTGGCAAAAAGTGGTTTCATACAGATTGTGGCGTACTAAATAGTTTCCCAACACTGAAATTTTAATATCGAAACACTATGTAGGTACTCAGCTATTCTAAAAGGCTAAACGACCCTCTGTATACCCTATTCAAAGACAAATAAATATTTCTATTCTATTCTAGTTCATATAAAACTTAAGAATTTTCTAGCCGAGGTTCTTAGAGGTTCTTAGTTCTTCCTGCCTAAATGGGCTTTAAAACTTAGGTATTTGAAATATCTATTGTGTTGCTACTTTGCAGTTAATTTATTTCAACGATTTTTTTTCCTTTTTTATTTAAGCTGAATATTTTTTTTTATACAGTATATTATGGATACTGTTTACAAAATCACCCTCTATTTCGGTAAGTACCTCAGCGTTAGACCACTTTTACGCCACCCTTTTTACCGAAACCTCCAAAACACTAATGAAAGTGAAAGTAAAAACAGACTCACCATATTTCGGGCAAACGATGCAAAAAACAACCGCCAGGAAAACGCCGATGACTTCAGCCCCGAATCCTTTGGTGCCCATTTTTCGCTTTTTTCAACCCACACTGGCTTTTACCGACATCTTCTCTATTTCACTTTGTTCAATCACCATGAATTCGCCATTATTATCGTCCTTTGAGCGGAGAGGCATGGGACAGACATCGTCCCGATGGTGAAACGCGATGAAATGGCTGCTGAAGTCACATCTGAAACAATTGAAAACAAATTATAATATAAGTCTTAATTTTAGCAATTAATTTTCATTCAAATTATTTATTGGTAGACCGTTTTTCGAGCATTTAAATTTCGNAACTTTCGCAAATACAACTTGGGCCTGGGTAACAGGATATTAAGTTACCTAATAAGTACGTTATAAAGATTGACAAATTAAAATGTTTAGTTCATTCTTCCCATTTGGACTGAAATCGCTAGCTGACTTCGTAAACTTTTAGTCAGAACTATGTAGACAGATAAAAGAAATATTTACCTACTACTTATTTTTTTGAATTATTTGTGATCTTTTTAGTTTTGCTGCTTAAATTAAAAATTGCTGTAGATCACATGGATGTTTTATACCTAATTAAATGAGTCTATACACCTTAGCTTAACATACTTGATTGGGAAATGTAATCTTTGAACATTAAAAAATCGCTAGTCTTTTTCATTTAAAAATCCGCGTACGATTTATATTTTTTTAGGATAACCGTCGCATTTGTTTCTGCATAAATAACGTTAAGTCACGCTATTGTCACAGTAAACAAATAAATCCTCGCTTAGAAATCCAGGAGGACAGAACAAACGTTTTTTCACACAATACCACGGCATAATTATTTGTTGAACACGTTACTGGAAACGCTCTACAAAGGCGGACGTTCATTGTAGAGAGGCGTCCGACGCAGAATCGTATTGTGCTCACTCGCTTTATGCTGAGTGTCACTTCTGTTAACCACAACCTTTGTGTTCCTTGTATCAGTGGTATGTAATGAAATCGGTATTTATAACGTAAGTGTATGGATGCGCTGAATTTACCAACTTTAGGCCTTGTCTACGAGGGCGAATTCGCCGCGAATGTCTTTGCGCGAACACGAGCGTATGTATGACGCGATTTACGCGCGAATTTTCAACTCGCGCGTGTCTTTTGGACGCAATGTATTGGCTGCTAGTATCTCGCCAACGCGCGTATGATTCTACGCGCGTAGAATTTGCAGCGAATTCGCCCTCCTGGACAAGGTTTTATAAAGCTTCAGTCAAATCAACGTGTTATTTTGATATTTCTGATTTCAAAATGGGGGAATAATTTCACGGCGAACGTCTGGAACATCAAGCCTTGATTCTTAGAAGAAAATAACAACGTGCATAATGCACTATGGAGCTGCTCTAACAGATAAAGCCCTACTCTGTACAATATTTTTTTAGAAAGATAGATACTGCTACTAAAAACCATAACTATTATTAGGTTTAAAAATTAAATAAAAAAACAAAAGACATTTCAAAAATTTAGATTCGTTTCGTTTCACCCAGTTACATAATTTTTTTGTACTCTCTGGTGATATTATTGTGCTTTGTGCGATAATATAATTTTTAACAAAGAAGTAGACGTGACAGTCTAAGCAATAAGAAGGAAGCTTCTGATTACTCAAAGAGATGGAAGAATTCTATCATCTTTCTGTGTAATCTTTTTTTCAATTTGTCTTAATATTAATGCAGAGGAAATCAGATTTGTTCCGACCCGAGACTCAGACAAACAATATCTGAATCTGATACCAGAAGAAAGATACATATTTATGTACCCTGTATGTATATGTCACTACCATTCGGAATAAAACGAAATATTATGTGTGTAACAAAATGGATATACTTCTGAGCTTGTATACCAGCAGACATGATGATTTTAAATGTGATATAACTCTTCAGACTGAGTTGCACCACCTTACTTTAACCGTAACTATAACCATAGCCGGTGTTTTTGTATGAAGTTTGACACTTTTGACGTTTGTTAAAGTTAAAGTCAGATGGTGCAAGCCAGCCTGAAAACTGTTTTGCCGTTAAAATTATTTAGATTACTTCTCATCTTGATTACGCTTTAAAACTCATTGACATGAGCAAGCCACAAACAAAACGAAACCGGTGTAGATTACCTAATAAATTTTCCAATCTCAGTAACATTAGGCAAAAAATAACCCTTCCCTAAACACTTCTCAGTATTCGCTTTGCATCCCCCTCAATAAATCCTGGACTACCGACATCCGTCAATACAACCCATGCATTCTTCACGACATATAAACAGACCATAAAAGTAAGTTTTGTATTGACCATAAAAGGCTTTTTATGGTATCCCGGCGACGCGTCCACAAACGAAAAGCATGATTCTAGAGTAGGTTAAACTACTTAAAACAAAGTACAGAAAAGGATGCTTTAAGCATAATATGATAAGGCTGAAATTCATTATGAACGTGTGCGTGGTAATTCAGGGCCGTAGTATGAAGAAAAACAGCGGCACGTACTTACAGCTCTCATTCCTTGCAAGTTTCATTATTTTAGCATAATCATGCTGCGTCAAGATAACAAGTGAACTAAAATCCATAAAAAATGTGAACAACGCCTGAGTCCTTCGATAATTAAATATTCTTAAAACCGCGATAAGACGAAGCCTCTGGCAGCAAAACATGTCCAAAAAACTACATCACAGATTGAAAGAAAAAATAATGTATTAAAAATTACAACAAGAGACTACAATGGAAATCTTAATTATAAGAGTTAATAATGTTTAGATTTGCTTAAAAAATATCGCTTCACTTGAAATTCCTTTAAACTTTACTCGGGAATTTGTGCCCGCTATCTCACAAAACCTTATTGAGCCAATTTGTCCGGTACGTGGGTCGTGGGCCAGGAATAGCCATCACAGGAATGGGAATACACGTGACCTGATGAAATAGGTAGATCCCGAAGGATCCCTGATAAAATCTCTCTGTTACATGCCGACTGCCAACATAAAGCAGCGTGTGGCTTAGGTTACTGACGAGGCTGCGAATAGGAACAGACAGGAAACAAATTACAACCTACAGTTACATCGGGATTTGAGCAATTTTTCAAAACCAATAAAATAAATAGTTACCCTCTCAGTAGTCTCTTATTTTCCAATCAATTCTTTTTACTTTTTTCACTAATAAAAATTACATGCTCGTTAAACTTAATTATGTGGTTCGTTTCAGCCAAATGACGTCCACTGCTGGACAAAGGCCTCCTCCAAGGTTTTCCACAATGCACGGTCCTGCGCTGCCCGCGATCTTTACCAGATCGTCGGTCCACCTAGTAGGTGGCCAGCCCGTGGTCGCCACTCGAGAACTTTTCTGGCTTTAGCACGTAGAGACGATTTAGGTAGTAAGGAAATGTATTTTGCAACTTTTTATGAGTTAATGTTGAAAATACAGAAATCCTCGCACTAACAACAATTACGATGTTAAAAATATGATTGCAAAGCTGTCTCACTATTTATAATTCTTGTTAATACAACTAAATAGTTTTCACAGACTCACAAAGTCATAATTATCCCTCCTCTGTACCTATCTATACTAATATTATAAATGCGAAAGTAACTCTGTCTGTCTGTCTGTCTCTCTCTCTTTCACGCCTAAACCACTGAACCGATTTTGATGAAATTTGGCATAGAGATAGATTGAGTCCCGAGAAAGGACATAGGATAGTTTTTATCCCGGTTTTTGAAACAGGGACGCGCGTGATAAAGTTTTTCTGTGACAGATAAAATTCCACGCGGGCGGAAAGCTAGTAATACAATAAAACTGAGATCTTCAAACAAAAGAAAAACTCCAACCTCTCAAACGTTTATATTAAACGAAACATGCACGTATATAACTACGGCAAAGGATCGCATGTCTTCCGTGCCGAGTTTAGACATACAGGAATTGAAAGCCTGTGTCTGACATACTATATCAGAAAACGTCGTAATCGGATCGAACTGCTGATTGCTTCCGCGAACTGGAAACGAGAGGGGTTGTATTTCTAACAATTTTAACAGCAATTTAAGTAGAAGCGGTTATATTGAATTGAAAGCGGATGTTTACGTAATTTGAGACGTAATGTATTGACATATGAAGCCAATAACTTAACAATTTATTAACATCGTTTCAGCCACAGGACGTCTACTGCTGAACATAGGCCTCCAATGATTTCCATATCTCCTGGTTTGTGGCGACCAGCATCCAGTGCCTAATTCCCGCCACCTTTATGAGGTCGTCGGTCCACCTTTTAGGTGGACGTTTCCCAGTACGTGCCCTCTTTTCTAGAACCTTGCTGCCACACAATAATAAGCTTGCTGCATATTAATAAGCTTAACCCCTAGCATCTAAGACTAGGTTCCACCATCTTGTTTTAACTCAACTTACGTCAAAAGTCTGTAAAACTCCATACTAAAATCACCAGTTATCGTTGTAGTTACTTTTAAGTAAGGCAACTCAGCCCAAGCATAAAATCAAGGCTTTGTTTTCTTATCATTGTTTAACTAATCTATCACATAATTTTATGGCAAAGCTGACAAAAGCTATGTAAGTGGTCAAAGAAAACACGATATAGGAAATACAGTGTGAGTCACGTTAAAGTGTACATATGAAAATAGATGAAACTAGACCTATTTTTATCGACAAAAAAGAGGTCAAAAATTTTTTGAGATTTTTTTTAATTTTTTATAGATTTTTTTTTCTTCCAATTACTTATTGTAAAGAAAACGTAATAACTTTTAAACTAAGCGGTACATCCTGATAAAATAAAAACAGTAATAATGCTAAATAACAGGCAATACTAAAAAAATACATAAAATACACAAAAAAGCCCAACAAATAATAAAAAATGATACTTTTTGAAAAAAATCTGCTTTAAAATTCGTGTTTTTTTGGTTATTTGATAAATTTCTCAAAAAAATTTTTTGACCTCTTTTTTGTCGATAAAAATAGGTCTAGTTTCATCTATTTTCATATGTACACTTTAACGTGACTCACACTGTATAAGTCCTAATTACCAACTTTCACATTTATGTTAGCCGACCCACATCCCTCGAGAAAATATGTGTTTTCCGGGAAAGAAAAGCAAAAGCAATGCGTAAAGGTCATATGATGTCACAAATAGCATCATCATAGTACCGGAGGTCCCATTCCTACTCGGAAACCAAAACCTCAGAGGGTCTAAAGGGAGCAAGCTTTTCCAACATTTTTAGGTTGGGTTGTAAGAATTTCCGTTGATTTTAAAATTATCACGATTTTATCAGATCACGTTTCTTTTTAATATTTGTCTTTTTACTAGATTCGATCCTGAATACCTGTGAGCCCAAGAGCCCTGAAATATTTCAGACAGCCTTGGCCACAAGCGCTTAATATAGATTTCTTATAAAGAGATACCTACAGCGAAATTGGCACTTCGAATCACCGCTCCTTTGAAACGCTTTTTTGGCAGCCCGCGGCCAAATTGCAAAAGATTAACCTACTTCTTTTTAGTTCGAGCGAAAAATGGTTTAATTGATGACTAGGGACTCCCTTTATTCGTGATCACGAATCACTAAGATTAAAGCTGTCACGTAGCCCGAAAGTGTTGAAGATTTAGAGGGACAACCCACAGAGTTACAGAACTCATTTGCATTATAACACTGTAACTTGAGCTGATGTAAAAACTTTACGATCTCGAGGCAACTAAGTGAATTTATGGTGGGCAATATCTTTGAGTTAAATGCAGTTATGGCTGTGGATTTTCCCGCCGGATTTTATATTCTGTGGTCATACTTTGTAAATAGTACAGTCGCACTATGTCATCATTGTGCATAACGTGCTGGAATAATGTTGCATGGATTTTTGTAACAAAATATGTTGTAAGTTTTGTAATGAAAACTGTTGATGTTTTGATATTAAGTGTAAAGGAAAATATTTTCCTTTTAGTTGCAAAGGAAGTGAGAATTATGGTACAATCAGTGTGAAGGACAGATTCCTATCAAAACAGATAATATTCATTCTAAGACAATTTTCCAGGAAAAAAAATATTTCTGCGTATTTTAATTTGTGTACCTAACTACTTTTTTAGACTCATTGCTATAAATAAATGCGAAATTAATCAAGTGTTCTATTTCTACCTACATAAGTATTATTTCTCAAAACTCAAAAACCTTGAAATATTGCTCATCGTGACAGTTTTTCCTGAAGCTAACAAAAGGTGATTCTCCATAATCTATGCTACGCTCAGCTTATTTCAGCTTTTACTGTTCTTATTTTCGTTTTGAAATAACAACATTGTTTCCTTTAAAATATTTTGTTGGCGCAATAAACCTGCCTAGTCGACATTGCACCCCGCACTAAACCCCTGAAATTACCCAATTATAACCAGCAGCTTATTTTATGAAACACCAGTCTTTTGTAAAAGTCACGAAGTTCATTTTACGTAGACATAAATATTAACATTGCAACTCATTATAACTTCGCCTATAGGTAAACACAGCCGGAGTATGTAAGCGAAACTTCGGTCTTGCAGATAAACTGGTATCTGTATTATTTACTTCTAAACTCCTACTCGTTTTGGTTAGAAAACCGTTTTAATCATACCTTTAGTCAAGTTTACTTAAATATTGAAGAAGATTTCCTTATAATAGGCTCAATTTATAAAAAAAGTACTTAAAAATTTAAAGAGCACTTTGTGGATCTTCCACGCGGCAGCGTGTCAAGCCAAGGAACTGGCTAGCCAGCGCCGAGTGTAATATTACACGAACCACTTGGTGCCACTTTTGACTCTTCCGTAACTCAAAACTTCTTTAACGTAAACACAAAAAAATTCGTGTGTTTAATTACTTTTAAAGTAACTGATAAAATCGCATCATCAATTGAAAAATACACTAATCGCAAGATACATGAAAGTCGTAAATATTCACTAGCACCTCAAAACTTGATAACAAAGACCTCAATTGTACAACCTTACTCAACTCATGCTAACAAAATACCTATTCCAAATATGTACCATTGAACAGGAAATACGTCACGACGTGCCTGATGCAGAGCAAAACGTGACAAGCCAATCCTTATCTGGAATCACGATATAAACTTACATAGAATATGAAATGACATCCGCTCCCAACAAACCTGCAAAATTGAGATTTTCTCCGTCGACATGCATCAAATAAGTTCCAATATTCTAAAAGTTATTTATGATTGTAAATATATTTTTACGGCTCTCAAATTCATGTACTTAATATGCACGTTAAAGTTATAACGACGTTTTTAGTGCAAAGTAAAATAAAATTAGTACCTCCTATAAACTCATGCTTAAGGCTTGAAAAGTAAATCAAATTACTATTAATATAACTTATGAGTAACTTGACTTTAACCGTATCCTTTTTGACTGCAAAATTATCACAAACCCCATAATTTGGATTATGAACTGAATTTATTTTTTTACAAAGATTTTATTGAAACAAACACACCCTTTACGCATATTGTGAATTCAATAAAAAGTGGCAGCTTTGTGGTAGAAACTACGATAATATGGAATCATTTTTCTAAAATGACCCACAAGGAAGAACGAACACCCTTCATCGAGGGTAAAGTAATGCCGAATATACGAAAGTATCGCGTTATAATGTCACGTTATGACGTGACGAGGCGACAGTGTCTGACATCGCATTACATCCTGATCCCCCGAGTCCAGTTGCCCGGGCTACACGCAATGTTTATGTAACTAATCAACAATGTTTGGCCATGTTTTCCTTATTTTTGCCAAGTGAGAGAGTAGTGCCCAGTAAGGACGTTTTCCACCAAAGCGCGATGAGCAAAGACGAGCAGAATAACGGGTTATTTTCACCAAAACGGAGCTTACCTTTATCACCCATTACCACTAAAGGTTGTATTGGAGAATAACGAAATTCAACTGTATTTTACTTTAATGGAAAACGACCCTTAATTTAAGATAGCCGCAGTGAATTACCTACTTTGCAAAAGTTTAACTTTCTATATTTTGTAATCAAATTGTTGATAAACCACTCTTCATCATAAGCATGTCCATATTCCAGTATATTAGTGATCAGTGCGATGCCTATTATATCGTGCGTGGTAGATGCCCTAATCTATGAAGCGTGATTTAAAAAATAATAATAATACGTAGTTCTTCATCTTCTTCTCAGTCGGTACACTCTTGTCAGAATGGTCGTGGTCATCATTGTGAATCACGATGAGTGATGTTCCTCGTAATACGGCGCCATTCCTCGCGGACTGCAGCTTTCCGGGCACTTTCGCTAACCGAACACTTAGTTGCGGCCTTGATCTGGTCCGTATCGTAGTTGCGTATACGTTACGTAGTTGCTGATACCTTTTTGATTCTTGTTATTGTAGAAAGTAATGCTAATTTTCTGTACTATCAAAAGTCTTAATATCGGAAACAGAATCATAATAGCTGAATTTCTTAGAAATTAGTCTTATAAAAATAATAATTTCTGCCCACGCAGTATTCATCAGGATTTAATTTTTTCTTCCTCAACTCCGTGTTATCTCGTCCTATCTGTTTGACACCATCTCTTTAATTAGCAAGGTTATTTGACTGGCTTAGGAAGCGTTAGCGCTGCGTTGCCTTATCCCAACATTTTGAAATAAGACTGAAGTAAAATGTAGCAAAAAAAAATAACAGCTGTGATTAATCACCGCCATTTTGTTCGGTGTCTGCCCTTCTGAGTAATCTTGAAGTTATTGCGTTAGTATTAACGCGTGAAATAAACATTAGTTTTTAGGGTTATGTACATCAAAAGGAACTCTTAAAGGAACACTTTGTTATCGGCCCATTCTTTCTGGTAAGATGTTTTCTTAGGAACACGTCATCATCATCATTATTTCAGAATAAGGACGTCCAATGCTAAACATAGGCCTAGCAACATAGAATTTCCATAATGACCGGTTGGTGGCGACCTGCATTCAGCATTTTCTGCTTCATGGCATCGTCGTAACACATGAGAAAAATACAGAAAGGAGTCGAAATTAACATCAAATACTTTTTTATTACAGCTTCAGGAGACCGAAGCTGTAGAGAAAAATGATTCTACGTCAACGCATCAACGCTTATTTTAATTTTGCAGGGGAATTAAAAACTTATAGACTACTTCCCAAAAATCAAGAAAAAGGCTAAATTCTTGTCCCACCACAATAATGTAATTAAAAAGTATGTTATGCTAGTTTATAAGTTTCTACGGAACATCTCGGTAAGCGAGTGCAACTCTCACTTTTCCGGTTTTAACCTAATGAACGGCTTCGTAAGTAATATCTGTGACGAAATTACCCTTTTTTGTCACAGTGACATCTAATTTATTACTAGATGAATGATATTTCGTTCAAATGCACGTCATTACTTGGAAATGGAAGTGTAAACATGTAACAGTCGTTAATGTTAGTACCATAAAGTTAATAACCTATGGTGAGTAATACGCACTCCGTTTTAATGAGACATGAAGTAGTAGTAATATTGTTTTATGGCGACATTCAATAAAATCATTACTAGCTTAACAAAATATTATTTTTTGAAAAAAATGTTATTTAATACTTTACGCTAGATATCATAATATAATAAAAAGAGCACAAAAAGTACCCTCATAATAAAGTTTACCCAATAAATTATTCTATTAATGAAATATTTCTAAGATTTGCCGTCTGCAAAATGTAGGGATTTACCTACTTTTAACGTAGAGAGAAAGAATTGTTAACGATAAATAAAATCTTATTAACTTTAAGATAAACTGTTTTTACAATTAAATACAAACTAGAATATCTCTGAACTTCATTGTGCAGAATGAAAAGATGAGGGAATAAAAATCTTTTATCGGAAGACGTTTCCGCGAAAACGCGTTAAAAACTAAGGGACACAAGGGAAAAATTTTAATACATCCTATGAAGAAATCTGTTCACCTAAATGAAAAATGATTAAGGTAAACTTTTTACATTATGTAAAGACTAATTAAGTACAAAATAATACTGAATAAGCTGACGAGTACGAGTAAGTACTACTACCAAATATTATGACAATATTATAACAAGTTATTCTTATCACAAACATGACTATTTATCTCTGCTTTGTTAATATTATAATGAGTGTCATACCCATGCGACAACTAATCTGAATTAGCAAGGAAACCAATGCACGATTTATTATGATTAACTATTGTCTATTTAGCCCCAAAATCGGTCTCAAAACGCCGTTTTGTAGCAAAACTAACCTAAATTTTGGGCTATTAATATAAATTACTTAGATTTACATTCCCTTTGGGATGTTAAATTACAGTTATTTCCCTTCCACAGTGTATAAAGGCTCTATTATAGCGATTTTGCTGGGCCTAACGTGTTTCAACATTAATTTTAATTATTTATTAGGCTTGTTGATAAAGCCAAGTTTCTAACCGGATTGTATTGATTGTGTTAAGTACAAACTTGAATTTGCCTTTTCCAAATTATGGGATTAATTCCTACAAGTTACCTATGTTGGTACTACGTTTAAGTATCTTACATTATAATATTTCATCCAAAGAATAAACTACTTCTTACGCACATTTAGAATACCTACTTAGGACATGTGTTGAAAAAGTTCCTGATAGCCTATTAGGAATTTATCTGTCTTATAAATTACAACATTTGGTTTACAAGTCTCGCCTAGAAATATCGTGCAACTAAATCACCACTAGAACCACTGGTAACCAACAACCATTATTTGTTAAGATTGCGCATTAAAACTTTATCATTAACCGGTTTTACGGGTTCCTAGTTATTTAAAATGTTTATTCTAGAATAAGACTAAGGCTGAGTTGCACCACCTTATTTTGACCGTAACTTTGACGATAACCGGTGGTTTTTGTATGGAATTTGACACTTTTTTGACGTTTGTCAAAGTTAAAGTAAGATGGTGCAACCCAGCCTAAGATGGCCAAATCTTAAAAAACTATGATTTTAAACTAAAGCTGTGTCGCCAAAGAAATCAGACCATAGGAAAACAATGCTTGACTATAAAAAGTTCAGTGGCCTGATGACCCAACGCGGCCAGTAGGCCGGGAGCCAACGCTAAAGATTTAGATCCACCGAAATATGGAATCCATGGTCTGGCGCTAAACTCAGTCTGTGCCTGAGGTATGAGAGCAGCACGGGATGGTGTTTATAGGACGCCAAACGTCAGCGAGACTTCAAATGTGCTTCAGATTTGTATGCTCTGTTCAGTCAAAATGTCACTGCTCTCGTACCCAGTGTTGCCAGTAGGGTCTTGTCAGAAATTACCAGAAATATAAAAAAATGTAACCTTTTTGAAAAAAAAGTAACTCTCATACAGGGGGGTGCGTCATAAAGCTGATTCGTACTAACATCTTTCATCTTCGACTCTTATCTTACCAATCAGCCAAAATTCATGCAAAGTGTTATTATTAATGAAAATTACAAATTCCGAAAAATCACCTAAAAGTAACCTTTTCATTAGTGTAACCTACAATGCAGTTCAAAAATTACCTAAAAGGTTACAAAAGTAACCTTCTGGCAACACTGCTCGTACCGCACCCATACATCAGGCACAGAATGAGTTAAACGCTAGACCTAAAAGTTTTATCGCCGTATTTATATCTCTGCTGTGTCAGATTAGACATCGTAAATCGCAGAGATTAAAACACTTTCGTAAATAAGGGACAAAGATGGTTCTTAACTTTTACAAACAACAATAACGGATTATGCTAAGATATTAAATTTTCTTAATTGCGTTCTGCATTTATCTTTATAGGTTTAGTTAAAAATTATGATGGGATTTCTATTATTATGATATCAATATTGATGGAATAAAGACAATGTATACTCTCTTTCTAAAATAAAATTCCAACATTGATGACAGAAATGTATTTCGTACATAAGTTTTGCCTACTTTTCGTGTTTCAAGAATCGCTTTGGTACCTTAAAAGCCACTTTGTTCAAAAATAGTCCTCTTACAAAGCTAATGCTGATAACGTAGCGTATTTGCTAAACCTACCTAGGAAATTACGTCAATCCGTTCACGCAAGACGCGCGTCGGGCGTCATAGACGAAACATACCAATGAAAGCAACTCTATACACTTTATGTCCAGGTAACTATGGACAGGATGACTGGTGACCTATTTCTGTCAGTACGGTCCGCAAAAGATGAACCTACGGTATTCTAACTTCATGACATAGTTACGGCGAGAAAATGTGGCACGCCATACACGTTTCTCTGATGCCTTTCTTCCTGATTCAATTTATAGTTTAACGGAGGCAGCTGACTGTATGCCTTATTTTTTCGGAAGTAGTGTTTGAAGTTTAAAAAATATCGAGTGAAGCGTTTTGAAGTTTTTATTGTTTTATTAAAATACGGTTTTTGATATCGCACTTCTGTCTTAATTCGGTAATGTCTTAACCCTCCGTATACCAGGTGACTAAAAGTTACGTCCCGTAGGTACCAGGTGGAGTGTGTGATACCCTCACGCACTTTAAAGGCATGTAACTCAGTTGGTAGTCACCGCTGAACTGATTTTGCAACGCTGATCGAAGCAGCAGCGCCATAATTCCAGCTACTGAAAATTTCAAATTCAGCGCTTGAAATTTTTTAAAATTGTGGCGATTTTTAAAGTGCTGGGGTGTGTCACACCTCACCTGGTACAGCGAGGGTTTAAGTCATTTTACACACTTTATTTTTGTTATTATTAAACTTAGTCGTATTTCGATGTATTTATGAGATGAGATACATTTGCAATTACAAAAAGTTAAGGCCTAAGATGAGATATCATCCTGCTGGATGCCCCTTATTTCTAAATTAAGCCTTATTTAAATGACAAAGAAAACAAAAAATATTCAACAAATAAGTATAGGTATTCGTACCTACCTACCTACATCACTTTCAAACAAAATTGGGCAATTTTTCCTAAAGTTTGGATGGATTTGCTGTCTCTCCCCTAGCCCACTATGTCAACTCATCTCCCTGCAAATATGTACTCGGCCGTGTAAGGACGTGCCCTAGAACAGCTTGCAAAGGTTTTCCCTTCAAAGCAAATCCACTTGCGACAGACTTTCAAAAACTTCATTCAAATAAGCTTTTACTACTGAACTTTGATCAATGATCAAATACTACACAAACTTTGCATTTTGTTCCTAAAAGTTGGGACGTTCGGAAATCGGGATATTCATGAATAGACCACTATTCAGCTTTGGAAACTTTTGAATATATCAGGGTCCGGTTTCCAATATGAGATAAACGACGGGGGCTGTAAACAGTAGGAGCCTGTAAATGAAGGGTAATAGTTATACGAGTATAGAGAATGGCCGGGCAAATTCACCCGGTATTGTACCTAATGTAAGTTTTAAGTCAAAGTATTTTGATTAACGCCATTACAGTCCACTGGTTAGACAATTTGGAAAATACGAGTACTTATTGATTCTTTGCAGGGCGCTTAATTAAGCCGCCATATTGTCGGTTGCTGCCAGTATCTTACAAAGTGTAACATCAGGGTTGTGATTTGTGTTAATACTACCCACACGATAAATAAAATACGATTGATAAAATCAAGGTTACGTGATAAATAATTACAGGAGTATTGTTGATTCAAATACCATGGATACTGTAAGGTAGGTACATAAAATTACCAGTGCGGCCACAGTACTCGGTAATCGATCCCAAGTTTAGAAAAACCACAGCGCGTGTGGGAGTCAAAGTGGATACCCGTCTAACTTACTCAAGTATTTACTTTATCACAAGCATCTTCGTGCTTCAGGAGGTATTTTAATTACATAAGGCCTTATATGAGATTAAAGCCCACGCTTCCGGCATACTGCGTAGATTCGAGATAATTTTATATCGGGTATAGCTAGAAATACTTCTCTCCTCTCTATTCCGTCTCTGAACTAGTTTATGTATTATACATACAATACATACCTAAAGGGATACAAATTGGAACAACGACCTAAAAAGGTACAACATACTTATATTTATTCTTCTTACGCTGATTTAAATGGAAATAGTTGATTAAGAATATCGCAGTAAATGTACTTATTCTTTACAGAAGGAGAAAGAAAGTAGCAGAAGGAGACAAGCAGAAATGCTACGGAACTACGGCACGTTCCTCAATCAAGGTATGTTTCTCTCAAACTCAAACTTTGACGTATTGTCTACCTCTGAAACATCGGGATTTTCATTTGAATAGCACTAGTCAGTGTCCCGAAGTAAAAACTTTCGTAATAAGTGCCTCGGTAAACTTCGCAAGCCGTATTTTATTAAGTTTCTAATTTAAGCCGTGTTGTCGTTTAGGTAACTCCGTTTTATAGCCTCTCTGAAACTAACGGTATTAAGCAGATTATAATGCAATTTATGACTTGATTTATGTATATGCGGTATAAAGTCAACACGGTTCAAATCGTGGTTCCAAATTTTAGAAAAGTAAATATGAATTTGGTTTATTAGGGTTGCAAAAAAAATATATTACGAATAGCATAGCATTTGCTTAATCGTTAAACAGGTACTGCAGTTCAGGCACAGTAGTTTTTATGACCATTTTGACGCATTTAGCATAATTATTATAAAAGCACTTGCTGGTAGATTTTACATAAAATAACTTCATAAAACAAACTCTCACTCACTGCACTCTTGATATTATATTAAGCTACCTTACTGAACTCCGACAAACGTTACTTTGACATTACGTCACTCCGACACCATTGAAAATCGACATGACTTTACTCCGACACCACGCTTCTCCGATAAAGGCGTATAATATTATGGATGTGAAACTATTTTGCTTCATTTCTTATTTCAAACTTCGCACTAAGCACTGCTGGCGGGCTGAGCTTGTAAAACAAGATTACTCCAACTCCTTTACATTTCAGACATAAGATGAAAGTCAAAGATNTACTGGTCCGTATCGTAGTTACGTATAGTTTACGTAAGGTACCTAGTTGCTGATACCTTTTTGATTCTTGTTATTGTAGAAAGTAATTCTAATTTTCTGTACTCTCAAATAAAATCTTAATATCGGAAACGGAATCCTTATACCTGAAGTTCTTAGAAATTAGTCTTATGAAAATAATAATTTCTGCCCACGCAGTATTCATCAGGATTTTATTTTTTCTTCCTCAACTCCGTGTTATCTCGTCCTATCTGTTTGACACCATCTCTTTAATTAGCAAGGTTATTTGACTGGCTTAGGAAGCGTTAGCGCTGCGTTGCCTTATCCCAACATTTTGAAATAAGACTGAAGTAAAATGTAGCAAAAAAATAACAGCTGTGATTAATCACCGCCATTTTGTTCGGTGTCTGCCCTTCTGAGTAATCTTGAAGTTATTGCGTTAGTATTAACGCGTGAAATAAACATTCGTGTTTTAGGGTTATAAGACTCAAAAGGAACCCTTATAGGATCACTTTTTTATCCGCGCATTCTTTCTGTTAAGACTTTTTCTTAGGAATACGTCATCATCATCATTATTTCAGACTAAGGACATAGGAATCCCCCAAAGATACCATAATGATCGGTTGGTGGGGGCGTGCATCCAGCGCCTTCCTGCTACCTTTATGAGGTATAAAACATAGTCTAAATTAACATCAAATAGTTTCTATTACAGCTTCAGGGGATCTACAAAACAAGCTTCTACGTCAACACATCAACGCTTATCTTCATTTTGCAGAGGAACTAAAACCTAAAGGGTCCCATAAGCCTAGGATTATGAAGTTTGTCAAAAAAGGCTCTAAATAGTTGTTTTATCACAAAAATGCGACTAAAAACTATTTACATCTTAAAAGTTTGTACGGAACACTCGGTGCGCGAGTGCAACTCTCACTTTTCCGGTTTTAACCTAATGAACGGCTTCGTGAAGTAATATCTGTGACGAAATTACCCCTTTTTGTCACAGTGACATCTAATTTATTACTAGATGAATGATATTTCGTTCAAATGCACGTCATTACTTGGAAATGGAAGTGTAAACATGGTACAGTCGTTATTGTGAGTACCATAAAGTTAATAACCTATGGTGAGTAATACGCACTCCGTTTTAATGAGACATGAAGTAGTAGTAATATAGTTTTATGGCGACATTCAATAAAATCATTACTAGCTTAACAAAATATTATTTTTTGAAAAAAATGTTATTTAATACTTTACGCTAGAAATAATAATAAAAAAAAAGCACACAAACAGTACCCTCGTATAAATTTTACTTAATAACTTATTCTTTAAATGAAATATTTTGCCGTCTACAAAATGTATTGACCTACTTTTAACGTAGAGAAAGAGTTAAATTAACGTTAAATAAAATCTTAATTAATTTTACGATAACTGTTTTTACAATAAAAAAAACTAGGATCTCTCAGAATTCATAATGCGGAATTAAAAGATGAGGGAATGAAAATATTTTATTGCAAGACGTTTCCGCGAAAACGCGTTAAAAACGAAGGGACACAATGCGTCGCTTAATGCGAAAAATTTTAATACATAAGTGAAGAAATCTGTTCACCTAAATGAAAACGGATTAAGGTAAACTTTTTAAACTATGTAGGTAAAGACTAATTAAGTACAAAATAATACTGAATAAGCTGACGAGTACGAGTACGTACTACTACTAAATATGACAATAATATAACAACTGATTCTTATTACAATCATAAATATTTATCTCTGCTTTGTTAATATTATAATGAGTGTCATACCCATGCGACAACTAATCTGAATTAGCAAGGAAACCAATGCACGATTTATTATGATTAACTACTGTCTATTTAGCCCCAAAATCGGTCTCAAAACGCCGTTTTGTAGCAAAACTAACCTAAATTTTGGGCTATTAATATAAATTACTTAGATTTACATTCCCTTTGGGATGTTAAATTACAGTTATTTCCCTTCCACAGTGTATAAAGGCTCTATTATAACAATTTTGCTGGGCCTAACGTGTTTCGACATTAATTTTAATTATTTATTAGGCTTGTTGATAAAGCCAAGTTTCTAACCGGATTGTATTGATTGTGTTAAGTACAAACTTGAATTTGCCTTTTCCAAATTATGGGATTAATTCCTACAAGTTACCTATGTTGGTACTACGTTTCATTATAATATTTCATCCAAAGAATAAACTACTTCTTACGCACATTTAGAATACCTACTTAGGACATGTGTTTAAAAAGTTCCTGATAGCCTTTTAGGAATTTAACTGTCTTATAAATTACAACATTTGGGTTACAAGTCTCGCCTAGAAATATCGTGCAACTGAATCACCACTAGAACCACCGGTAATCAGCAACCTTTATTTGTTAAGATTGCGCATTAAAACTATATCATTAACCGGTTTTACGGGTTCCTCGTTCGTTTCAGCCAAATGACGTCCACTGCTGGACAAAGGCCTCCTCCAAGGTTTTCCACAATGCACGGTCCTGCGCTGCACTGCCAGATCGTCGGTCCACCTAGTAGGAGACCTGCCCACGCTACGTCTTCCAGCCCGTGGTCGCCACTTGAGAACTTTTCTGCCGAACGACCATCGTCTCCACGAATGATTAAAAATTCGTCTCTACGATTGATTAGAATGATTTACGGGTTCCTAGTATTTAAAAAGTTTATTCTAGAATAAGACTAAGATGACCAAACTCACAAAACTATGATTTGAAACTAAAGCTGTGTCACCAAAGAAATCAGACCGTAGGAAAACAATGGTTGTCTATAAAAAGTTCAGTGGCCTGATGACCCAACCCGGCCAGTGGGCCGGGAGCCAACGCTAGAGATTTAGATCCACCGAAATATGAAATCTATAGAGCGCTTAACTCAGTCTGTGCCTGAGGTATGAGAGCGGCACGGGAGGGTGTTTTCAACCGACTTCAAAAAAGGAGGAGGTTCTCAATTCGACCCGTATGTTTTTTTTAGGACACCAAACGTCAGCGAGACGGCTAGTTCAGTGATTCGTCCCACAACACGTTCGTCCCACTGGGACGAAACACTGAATTCAAAAAAATATATATTTTTCGTTCTGGATTCGTCCCAATTAATTTATTCTTTAACATAATCAGATTTAGTACCGTCAGAAAGTCAATGAAATAAAAGAAAACATTAATTTGTTAACAATATCTCTATTTAAAAGAAAAGTAACACGTGAATATTATACAATAAACATAGATCAGCAAACATTAAAAAAAAATTGTAAAATCATTGATCACTGAATCAAATATGTATTATATTTGATTCAGTGATACTTTAAGCTGTGATTTCTTATTAATACAAGTAGTTAAGATTTTCTATGTTGATTTCCTTTTAAATACAGACATTGTTAACATTCATGTTTTCTTTTATTTCATTGACTTTCTGACGGTACTAAATCTCATCATGTTAAAGAATAAATTAAATGTGACGAATCCAGAACTAAAAATATGTATTTTTTTGAATTCAGTGTTTCGCCCCAGTGCAGCAGTGGGACGAACCTGTTGTGGGACGAATCACTGAACTAGCCAGCGAGACGGCTTTCAAATGTGCTTCAGATTCGTATGCTTTACGAAGTCATAATATGGCAATGTCACCGCCTTCCGTGCCGCACCCCTACCTCAGGCACAAAATGAGTTAAACGCTAGACCTGTAAGTTTTATCGCCGTATTTATATCTCGGCTGTGTCAGATTAGACATCGTAAATCGCTAGATTAAACACTTTCGGGAACAAGGGACAAAGATGGTTCGTAACTTTTTCAAACAACAATAACGGATTATGCTAAGATATAAAATTTTCTTAATTGCCTTCTGCGTTTGTCTTTGTTTGGTTTAGATAAAAATAATGATAGGATTTCTATTATTATGATATCAATATTGATAGAATAAAGACAAAGTAAACTCTCTCTTCACTAAAATTCGAACATTGATGACAGAAATGTATTTCATTTCGTACATAAGTTTTACCTACTTTTCGTGTTTCAAGAATCGCTTTGGTACCTTAAAAGCCACTTTTTATAAAAATAGTCCTCTTACAAAGCTAATACTGATAACGTAGCGTATTTGCTAAACCTACCTAGGAAATTACGTCAATCCGTTCACGCAAGACGCGCGTCGGGCGTCATAGACGAAACATACCAATGAAAGCAACTCTATACACTTTATGTCCAGGTAACTATGGACAGGATGACTGGTGACCTATTTCTGTCAGTACGGTCCGCAAAAGATGGACCTACGGTATTCTAACTTCATGACATAGTTACGGCGAGAAAATGTGGCCGCCATACACGTTTCTCTGACGCCTTTCTTCCTGTTTCAATTTATAGTTTAACTAGAGTAAATACAAATGAGTAGGTCATCTTTATAGAAACGCACGGGCGCGGTTTGTATGTGAGCGCGCCAACACGTATGCGACGCGCACGCACACACTGACAAAATTTAGCGGTGATTAGCGGTGAGCCAGTCGTGGTTGCGCCGAATTTTGTCAGTGTGTGCGTGCGCGCCGCAAACGTGTATTGGCGCGCTCACATACAAACCGCGCTCGGTGCGTTTCTATGAAGATGACCTACTCATTTGTATGTACTCTGGTTTAACGGAGGCGGTTGTGTGCTTTACTTTGAAGTTTAAAAAATATTTAGTGAATAGGAGTTTTGAAGTTTTTATTGTTTTATTAAAATACGATTTAAGATATCGCACTTCTGTCTTAATTCGGTAATGTCTTAAAGTCACTTTGCACACTATATTTTCGGTATTAATAAACTTAGTCATATTTAGACGTATTTATGAGATGAGATACATTTGCATTTATAAAAAGTTAAGGCCCAAGATAAGATACGAACGCATTGTACATAACATCTTGGATGTCTCATAATCCTAAATAAGTCTTATTTAAATGTCAAAGAAAACAAATGGTAATCGTTAAATTAATAATATTGTACTATCTAATTGAAAACTTATTGTAATTTATAAAAAGTCGTTTTAAGACGAAAATTTGCATGCTGTGTCATTATAGTTAAATAAGTGAAAGCAACATTTATCTCTTTGAAATACCTTTTTGTAAACCCTATTTATTGCAAATAAATAATTTGAATTTGAATTTGAAAATAAATATTCAATAAAAATGGGTATTCGTACCTACCTACATTACTTTCAAACAAAATTGGGAATTTTTTCCTAAAGTTTGGATAGATTTGCTGTCTCTACCCTAGCCCACTATGTCAACTCATCTCCCTGCAAATATGTACTCGGCCGTGTAAGGACGTGCCCTAGAACAGCTTGCAAAGGTTTTCCCTTCAAAGCAAACCCACTTGCGATAGACTTTCAAAAACTTCATCCAAATAAGCTTTTACTACTGAACTTTGATCAATGATCGAATGCTACTCAAACTTTGCATTTTGTTCCTCAAAGTTGGGACGTTCGGAAATCGGGATATTCATGAATAGACCACTATTCAGCTTTGGAAACTTTTGAATATATCAGGGTCCGGTTTCCAACATGAGATAAACGACCGAGGCTGTAAACAGTAGGAGCCTGTAAATGAAGGGTAATACTCGTAGTTAAACGAGTATTAGAGAATAGCCGGGCAAATTCACCCGGTATAATGTAAGTTTTACGTCAAAGTATTTTTGCATAACGCCGTTACAGTCCACTGGTTTGACAATTTGGAAAATACGAGTACTTATTGATTCTTTGCAGGGCACTTAATTAAGCTGCCATATTGTCAGTTGCAGCACTTAAGCTGCCAGTATCTTACAAATTGTAACATCAGGGTTGTGATTTGTGTTAATACTACCCACACGATAAATAAAATACGATTGGTAAAATCAAGGTTACGTGATAAATACTTACAGGAGTATTGTTGATTCAAATACCATGGATACTGTAAGGTAGGTACATAAAATTACCAGTGCGGCCACAGTACTCGGTAATCGATCCCAAGTTTAGAAAAACCACAGCGCGTGTGGGAGTCAAAGTGGATACCCGTCTAACTTACTCAAGTATTTACTTTATCACAAGCATCTTCTTGCTTCAGGAGGTATTTTAATTACATAAGGCCTTATATGAGATTAAAGCCCACGCTTCCGGCATACTGCGTAGATTCGAGATAATTTTATATCAGGTATAGCTAGAAATACTTCTCTCCTCTCTATTCCGTCTCTGAACTAGTTTATGTATTATACATACAATACATACCTAAAGGGATACAAATTGGAACAACGACCTAAAAAGGTACAACATACTTATATTTATTCTTCCTACGTTGATTTAAATAGAAATAGTTGATTAAGAATATCTCAGTAAATGTACTTATTATTTACAGAAGGAGAAAGAAAGAAGCAGGAGGAAACAACCAGAAATGCTACGGAACTACGGCACGTTCCTCAATCAAGGTATGTTTCTCTCAAACTCAAACTTTGACGTATTGTCTACCTCTGAAACATCGGGATTTTCATTTGAATAGCACTATTCAGTGTCCCGAAGTAAAAACTTTCGTAATAAGTGCCCGGTAAACTTCGCAAGCCGTATTTTATTAAGTTTCTAATTTAAGCCGTGTTGTCGTTTAGGTAACTCCGTTTTATGGCCTCTGAAACTAACGGTACTAAGCAGATTATAATGCAATTTATGAGTTGATTTATGTATATGCGGTATAAAGTCAACACGGTTCAAATCGTGGTTCCAAATTTTAGAAAAGTAAATATGAATTTCCTTTATTAGGGTTGCAAAAAAAAATACATTACGAGTAGCATAGCATTTGCTTAATCGTTAAACAGGTACTGCAGTTCAGGCACAGTAGTTTTTATGACCATTTTGACGCATTTAGCATAATTATTATAAAAGCACTTGCTGGTAGATTTTACATAAAATAACTTCATAAAACAAACTCTCACTCACTGCACTCTTGATATTATATTAAGCTACCTTACTGAACTCCGACAAACGTTACTTTGACATTACGTCACTCCGACACCATTGAAAATCGACATGACTTTACTCCGACACCACGCTACTCCGATAAAGGCGTATAATATTATGGATGTGAAACTATTTTGCTTAGTTTCTTATTTCAAACTTTGCACTAAGCACTGCTGGCGGGCTGAGCTTGTAAAACAAGATTACTCAACTCCTTTACATTTCAGACATAAGATGAAAGTCAAAGATTCCAATGATTTTTATCGCCCGTTCTCGTGTTAAGCAAATGTTTGTTAATACCCTTTTCAGAGTGACAGACTTAAGCGAGAAGATTTTGTCCCGTCCCTCTGGCTTGTAAACTTAGTTACTTGGAATGGGAGTCTAGGGTTGCCAGGTGTCCGGCTTTAGCCGGACATGTTTGGCTTTTTACAGATGTGTCCAGCCAAATATTTTCTCGTTCAGCCTGTCCGTCTCTTGTTAGGCTTTGTATTTGACTGCCGTGCCAGTTGAAAGTCAAGCGCATGGTCAAAGCCACGACGGGATTTTTTTATTATGAAATATTTTTCCGCTTCTGGAACATTGAGGGATTTATAAAGCTATGATCAGCTATTAGTTATACATATAAATACAGATTAAAAATAAATTTGATAATTAATAACCATAGAATAAATTAATGCAATAAATCTAAAAATCTTCCTCTCTCCTAAAATGCAGTGCCCGACAGGGTCCATAATTGTATCTTACCTTACCAATAACACCTTTTGTAAACATTATGGAAGCAATAAACTATTGAGTATTGAGTATTAAAAACGGTATGTATGGCTTTTAGTCTGTTACGCCTGGCCTCTAACGTATAGTATTATGAAATATTTTTCCGCTTTTGAAACATATTAGGGATTTATAAAACTATGATCAGCTTTTAAAAACGGTATGTCCGGCTTTTAAAGTGTAATGTCTGACCAAATTAGGCATCGAGTCCGGCTTTTGTGTTATTGCACTTGACAACCCTANGTTCTCGTGTTAAGCAAATGTTTGTTAATACCCTTTTCAGAGTGACAGACTTAAGCGAGAAGATTTTGTCCCGTCCCTCTGGCTTGTAAACTTAGTTACTTGGAATGGGAGTCTAGGGTTGCCAGGTGTCCGGCTCTAGCCGGACATGTTTGGCTTTTTACAGACGTGTCCAGTCAAATATTTACTCGCACAGTCTGTCCGTCTCTTGTTAGGCTTTGAATTTGACTGCCGCGCCAGTTGAAAGTCAAGCGCATGCTCAAATAAGATAAATAAAATAAAAGGTATTTCATTCAGGCATAGCCCATAAAAGTGTTGGTAACAAAGATCTTTATGTTAGTATGTTTATGTTAGTAAATCACACAATAATTACACATAATTAAAATTCGACAATATGGTGTCTTTAGTATCAAATTCATGGCGCAATTTTTTTTATTTTGAAATATTTTTACGCTTTGTGAACATACTATGGTTTTTTTTAGCTATGACTAGCTATTTAATACGGTATGTCCGGCTTTTAAAGTGTAATGTCTGGCCAAATTAAGCGCCGAGTCCGGCTTTTGTGTTATCGGACTAGGCAACCCTAAATGGGACTTAACGAACCATGGGCGATCCCCCAGATCTCGCTACGGGATTCCATCAAAGCAGTGGTGTGGACTAAGTTTCATGTTTATGACCCAACTTCACTTAGTTATTTGGTATTTTGTAGTACCCATGTGTGTGGCACTGTACTCGTAAATGCTCTAGTTGTGCCCTTTAAATATGGTTAGTTGAATTAATTCATTGAGGTCTAATTCATTGGGTTAGGGATTTAGTAGTGACTCTTCGTTCAAGTACTAAGTTAGTAAGTTTGATATTAAAATATTAGTCTTTATAGATTGTTTAATCCACCAAGACGCGCCCCGCCATTCTTCCGCTAATATTTGAGTGTCGTCGGAAGACGCTAAATTATCCATGAGTGCACACGCACACTACAATAATGACGCGCGGATTGCTCGGATCAAACTCCCCGCACCCAGCGCTTCCCTCGACCAAAAATTGGTGGGGCGCGTCTTCATAGATGAAACGATCTATACTCGTAGTTGTGCTTGAACTATTTTCGATTCAACAAATTAAAATATTATTTGACCTGGAATAGTTAAGTTCTCAACCAAAGTTAGAAATCGGTCGTGTGAATAACCAAACGACAAATCTTGAGCGTTTCGGCTACAATGAACAGAATCAAAGGAACCCCCTGGGGTTTCCTGGGGTGACTTGCTCGGAAGAATCGGCCATTGTGGAGTTTGAATGCTGTCACTATAAGTTACTATGTCTAGGTATAGAGTAGTGTGATGTTAAGAAAAATACATAAAAATTAAATGAATAAATAAATATCACCTATATGTGTAGTCACATACTTATTGTTATAAATGCGAAAGTAACTCTATCAGTCTGTCACCTTTTCACGCTTAAACCACGATTTAGATGAAAGGTAGATAAATATTATGTATTTTGAGGCCAAGCGAAAGACATAGAATATATTTTATTTGATTTTATAAACGCGCGATTAAATTTTTCTTTGACCAGACGACAAACAATTATGGAGAAAAAGTTAATAGTTATGACGGCTCTGTTTGCTTTGCTTTGTAATTAAGATATTTCAATTAATCTAGAATCCATAATTATGACGAAAATATAGGTATGAATTCAGCACGCAATTGTAATTCGCACTTGGGCAGTTTTTATTTCGCATTCACCCGTTTCCATTACCAGCGATTACTAATCACAGTTAATGGCCGCCGCAAAACAGAGGCGTTTTACGTACTGTCACGTGACAGTCATTTCACGAAGTAAAGCCTAGTACACACGGTCGTGGGTAACTACCCACGACTGTGTTCCGTTCAACTGAACGGAAAGCATGGATTTGATAATGGTCTTAATTTATTATTTAACGGACTTTAGTGTACAAATCTGAGGTGGAATTGTGTAAAGCAATCGTAATCATTTGACAGTTCATATCGTACGATTATTCTGTCAAACGCTTTGTCTAACTGACTTTATCGTACGTTATGAACTGTCAAATGATTACGATTGCTTTACACAATTCCACCTCTGATGTTATTTTGTGTTTTAAAATGCAGTGAAGTGATAAATATATTATTATAAACATTAAAACACTTCGAATTTAAAGCGGCATCGAGTGTCGAATGAACAACCCGCTATGGACTCGATGGTGTCTTGAAACCTGCTTAAAGGAATACCGACTTATCTCTTTGGCATTTACGCAAACACCAATGTTCTATTGTTCAAATCAAACTAACCTCTCGACACTGGCAGAAATAAACCTCCTATAGAGGAGGTTTGGTTACCATTAAACAAAAAAAACTAGTGGAAGACAGTACGTTAAGCCCATGCTTATTGTATAACTGATAAGCTGAAAGCAAAAGTATGTTAGAGTAAATAACGGATTGAATTTATTTAGTTTTTTGTTTGTTGTGCCTACGTGAACGGCACAGTGTTTTGTTTCAATTTCAGTTCTGTGTACAAATGCCAAAAAATTAACGCGGTGCTGCGAATATTTGAAGTTGGAAAGTAAATATACAACAAAAACATTTTCAAAATTTTAAAAATTAAACATCACCAAAGCTTTGTTTAGTTTTTTGTTCAAAGATCTATGTAAATCCAAAAATGTTTTTTGTCAGCTCTGAAAATGAAATAGCGAGAATTGTTCCCATGTGAACTAAGCTTATAGAAACAAACATGCGTACGTATTAATTAATACGAATGTTAATAACCGTGTAGTTAGCATGACGAAGATTCATTGTGACTACCAGCACAGTAATTAATAACTTAATAGATGACGAATAATTGCTATTTGGAATCTCTTTTAGTGTATTAGGGATTGCCCATTTATGAATACGAATGTTATGGGTTTCTAAATGGGATTTAGATAATTTATAAAACAAATCTTTTAGTCTAAAAGTGTCGCCTCCAGTGTTGTATTCATAATTTAATTTTTTTTTCTCTTACTGTTATAATTTTAATGCGGAATCGAGCGTGTTTTCTCAACATGGCAAAAATTGATGCGGTGAGATAGTGGTGCCCTCTTTTCAATGTTTTGTTTAATGTTTTCTTTTTTTGTAATTTAAAATGTTGGTTGGAGAGGCACCCGCTGAAAACCAGCGTCGGGGCACGCGTGGCTCGATTAATGCTGAGCGGGCGCTTTTGGCACAAAATATGCGTGTATAGTTTTAAGACCCTTTGTTTTGTTTTTTCTTTTCTTTTAGTGTCAAATAAAGTTTTTCTTATTCTTATTCTTTTTAGTCTTTTAATTTGATAGTGCCTGAGGTATAGGAGCGGCACGGGAGGGTTTTTGGGACGTCAAACGTCAGCGAGACTTCAAATGTCCTTCAGATTTGTCATAATATGTCAATGTCACCCCTCCCATGCCGCTACCGTACCTCAGGCACTGACTGAGTTAAATGCTGGACTTATTATTTTATTATTTAATCACAGAGCTGTCCCACTAACCTTTTATCAAATCTACCTTAACAAACCCGAATTGCATTTAAGTATATCTAGAGTAAACATAAATAACTTGTATGATTTTTGCAACATTGAGCGTGACCCAGTTTATTATTTTTGTTTACGCAGACACTGTATGTTGGATGTTTTTAATAAAGTATGTAGAACAAGCAATATTATGTAGCACATTGTATTGATTCTAAATCTTAAATATAACTTGTGTAGATTTTAATTTTTATATTATTATGTATAAATATTAGATTATATATTTTGCTAGAAATAGTTCTATTAATAAAGTAATGTAAGCCTTTTTTTGCCTGAGATACAGGAATTATAATTCTTAGTTCAGGCACGTATGTACTTTTACCTATTATAGTTTAATATTAGCCTATTGTTAAAAACTGTCAATAAGTTATTCAATAAAGAATTTATTTATTATTATTATTATTCCGCTGGCAAGGAGCTTAGTATTCTGAGAAACTTTTTAAGATCTACGTTTATATTAGAGATGAAATTAAAAGCCATTGAAACTTAGCAATAAATTGGAATTTGTTAGAATCCTATCAGTAGTTCCAACTGTCACAAACATTAACTCGCTCAAAGGAATAAAACCTTTTATAACACTGACAAATGAGACCTGTCCGCCAACAATTACACAAATTCTATTTCGGAACACCACGCTTATTTAAACATCTAACCGGATTTGTGTCGAAGTAAATAATTTCTTACGAAGTTACGAGCTTTCTTTGAGGGCCCGTCAAATCTCCCTCGGGCAAAAAAGAAACATTCGAGGAGTTTGTAATGTTTTTTCACATCGAAAATTTTGCGTCATACTTTGCTATCAAAGACAGTTATCAATTTCTTTACTCCGAACACTTTAGTTTCTTGCAGAGGAAGCAATTTTCGTAAGCTGAATTTTATGATCAATATAAGTACTTCACATCACATTGTTTTCCGTAACGATCGAACATTACAGTTCTTTTTCTTTGATAAAAGTGGTGCGCCGTTTTTAAGGGTTCTACGAAATTGTGGGCTATCGTTTTGCTCTCAGTTCTGGGCTTGGCAATATCTTTTCTATGCGTATTATGAATATGAGAGGAATATTATAATCGTAGTATGAATATATTATGAAAAAATATAACTTTTGTATTTACATCGAACAAATGTTATGGCGTAGTAGAGACGCCGTGTTTCAAGAAGTTATTTTACCTTAATTTATCGAATTCATTAAAATGTATTCACAAATAATTTTAAAAATCGTTGCTGTCTTACGCGTCATATAAGACTGTATATTTTATTTAATAATAGCTTCTATTATCTACATTATAAGAATTTTGATAGATGGGTTTAGGCAATGTAGGGGAACCTGTTGACCCGCATGGTGGGGAGTAAGGAGGTATGACACGTGAGTCCCACATAACCCACTGACTGACTGTGTCCCCATCAGCCAGTGGGCATGCGCAAAGTATTTCCCGATGCAAAAAAAAAGAAAGGTATACGTATTATACCATTACGCTATCATCTCGTTGCATTTTAACTACTGCACTGTCACTGTATCAAAATACAAAATACCGTTTATCCTTTAGATATTTCCCCTAATATTCTATTGTTTCATTTGCCCGTATAACTGAATGCGGCAAACTCACTGAGCAAACACGCCGCCGTAAACTGGCACTTAAGCAAATGCGTCATTCGCAGTATTGCAGGCTGTAACGTTTATTTGAATATTTTATGGCTTAGTTACTCATATTTTACTCCGGAATATGGTTGTTCGCCTAAACAGCATAATTTGACTTTACGCTACATTTGTTACGTTTGTCATTGAGATAAAACATCATCATAATAAAGGATACTTTCATCTTGGCAAGTTTTCAGGTTAATGAGTTGGATGTATCTGTATGAGTGGAGCTTAGTGCTTATTGCTTTGATCTCGGAGTTGCTCGTCGCCTGAGCAATGGCCTTCACGCTGAGCCACAGACATAATCGACTTTAGTAGCGAAAAATAAACCTTAGGTACAACAGAAAAAAATCTGTATTTTTAAAGCTTGTATTTTATTTGATCGTTTGTATAGCATCTTAGATCAAAATTTTGCCGTATAAATTCGAACGAGAATGACTACCAAACTTGGCTGAGTTGCACCACTTAACTTTAACGGTAACTATAACGATGACCGGTGCTTTTTGCACCATTAGTAAAGTTAAAGTAAGATGGTGCAACCCAGCCTTAGTGGATTTCCTCACGGGTCTACTCGCACCTTTCGTTCCCACCGTTGCAAATCCTGTGATCATCATTTAAGCTAGGATCAGCTTGCCTGCCACTAAAAACCCAACCAATCAAGGTCAACTTGGACTTGTGTACTGGACTACGAAACGTTTGATGTGGTTTTAGGTTCAAATCATACAAGTTATGGAGTCTTCTGATAACGAGTTGAATCTATTTTATTAGGCTGAGTTGCACCAGGTCACCTAACTTTGACGATAACCGGTGTTTTTGTGTGGAATTTGACAGATTTTTGACGTTTGTCAAAGTTAAAGTAAGATGCATCCCAGCATTAATTATTATCTAGTCGCTATACTATAGTTTACCAAACTAGAGCTTATAAGCTCTACTTAGTTTTAGGCTAAGTAATTATTAAAACAAATTATTACCACACAAATAACCTGTCACGACCAGACATCTTGTTAAGCTTCTCATATTAATATTCATAGTGTTACAGCCGAATCGATGGCCGACCTACTTTTATCGGATGCCTACGTACCCAATACGGCGGCAAATGCCATCTTGATTTAAACTTAGTCGAAAATTACTCGATAATACGAAATTCGAAGTGAGGCAACACCTCTGAGGAAGCGAAGTTCCAAAATAACCTTCAATCTGTCAGAGTAGGGTTACCATTACTTTGGTTATTTGGAGTACTATAATCCGGGCCTTTTCAAGGCGAGAGTGAATAGACACTGACAGGGCAGATACTTGTACCATCCTAGACTGCATCCCACTTAACACCAGGTGCGATTGTGGTCAAATACCTGCCTTGTTATGCATAAAAAAGACTTTTGATAAATGAAGAAAAATTTGATTAAGCTATTTTGAAAACAACCTTTATGATAGACGGCTGTCAATACGGCAAAAATAACGCCCGTATTCCAATATTCACAAACATTACTATGAGGTCTCACAGTGCGCGTGGTCGCACACATGAACCAATCACAGAGCCCTATTTAACGCTGTGCGTTCGATTTGCTGCTTTACTTAGGCCCGATTCGACAAAACTTTTATCGGAGAATAACTCCTGGTATAACTGGCACATTAACAGTTTCAGTATGGGAAATATTATGTCAAAACGATTAATTTATTCTGAGATTAATATTTACTCTTGTTTGGTGCTTAAGGTACATATAAAATTTAAGATACATATAAAAAATACCCTTATGTCCAAAGGGTACTACAAGGTTCGAGACTATATTGATGACAAGGATGCGTGGTCAGTTCAGTCTGCACATATTTGATGTACTTAAATTTGACTATTCTTACCGTTAGATAATTCCTGGCAATAAGTGGTGACTGAGTTTGTTCCGGCGTTTCTTCTCAGCACTTGCCATATGTTTGTCTCGAAGCGCTGGTAGGGCCCAAAAGATAAGGAGACATGTAAAGTGCCCCATAAGGGCTACCTTTTCTTTTTATATTATTTTCTATTGACGTTCATAAGTGCCACTTGTGGTCTAAACTGAATAAATATTTTTGATTTTGATTTTGAAGGGTGAATTCATCACCCTTAAGCAAGCATCGTTTATTGTGACTACGGGCGTGATTTAACTGGCAAAAAGATATTATCAGACCAATCTCTTCATTCTATCACTTTAGGTAGGCTTAATTAGGGAACAATTTATTTCCATACCCATGGCAAAGAAAAACAGATCATAAAAAGTATTTCAGTTGATTGTTGGTGTCATCATTAGATTAAAGATAAGGTTGCAGTTATTAACCCTCGCTGTACGAGGTGGGGTGTGACACACCCCAGTCCTTTAAAAATAGCCACAATTTTAAAAATTTGCAAGTGCTGAATTTGAAATTCTCAGTAGCTGGAATTATGACACTGCTGCTTCGATCAGCGTTGCAAAATCAGTCCAGCGGTGACTACCAACTGAGTTACATGCCTTTAAAGTGCGTGTGGGTGTCACACACCCCACCTGGTACGGGACGTTGTTAAAAAGTTTTAAAAAAAATCTAACAATTTTGGTGTAATTTATATATTTTTAGCTTTGTCAATTGAATAAAATTCAATACAAATATTATTTTTCGTGATTTTTACGGCATCTGAAATTTTCAAGCACTTAGTCAAATGAGATGACTTTTAAGGCGAATCTGGAAGTTTAGTACTGAGATCCGAAGATGTATGTGAACATACACTTATGGGCTACAATTTATACTCTTGGTGATACAATTTATGGGCTACTGAAATGGAATAACGTATTTTATAAATAAATAAAATTGTTACGCTTCCATTTTATGCATTGAGCATACTCATTTTCTTTCATCAGAATTGTGGTAAATTGAAAACCGATGATCAAAACAAATTTATACCCTTCCAGTTTTTAATTTACTTTTAAATTATAAGTAAACTAGCTTTCCGCCCGCGGCTTCGCCCGCGTGGAATTTTGTCTGTCACAGAAAAACTTTATCGCGCGCGTCCCTGTTTCAAAAACCGGGATAAAAACTATCCTATGTTCTTTCCCGGGACTCAAACTATCTCTATGCCAAATTTCATCAAAATCGGTTGCGAGGTTTAAGCGGGAAAGCGTAACAGACAGACAGACAGACAGACAGACAGACAGACAGACAGACAGACAGAGTTACTTTCGCATTTATAATATTAGTTGGGATGGGATACTTGTACTTTGTTAAATAAAAACGGTTGTCATAATTAAAGGCACTAATTAAAAATTATACATAGGAAACTGATTCCTAAATTACAAGAACAACGGAAATTGTGTCTTTTTGTTTTTTTATGATAAAAATGTTATAATACATAATTATTTTCACCTCAGAGCATTTCTTAAACCTAATTAGCATACGTAAACAATCAATATTAAATATTAAATTCCACCTAAAAAAAAGTTGAATGAAAATTTTATCACTTTGTATATTGGGGTGTGTCATACCCCACCTAGTACGGGACGTAACTTTTAGTCACCTCGTACACGGAGGGTTAACAAACATTAAAAGAAATATTTTCAAAATCCGTATTGTTTTACGAAATTACCGATGTGCCTTGCTCTATAATAACGCTATCTGACATCTCATGTACTGGCTTAAAAACTTTAGCTTGTCTAACACCTGCTGACTGTCATTATTCATTCCCACTTTTCAGTTTTCATTTGATGTATATTGATTTTGTGCCTGTTGTTTACGTTCTACTAGTACAATGGTCACAAGTCAGATTTTTCAGTTCCAGAAACGTAAAAACATCTGAATAACTTGAAAATCTTACAAAAAATATGACAAGCAAAACAACTAAAGGAAAAGTAAAAAATAGGACTAATTTTGACAAAGAAACATAACCAGTAAGTAAGTACCGGAACGTTCTGACAAGAAACATAAATACCGTAACGTTCTGACGCATGGCCACCCTATAGCTCTCATAACACTGGCGGTTTTGAAGCGTGGATATCTCACCCGTATTACGGCAATCAATGTTTTCGCTCGCATTCAGCCGTTAGACGTCGCGTGCTCACCGTTTGTCTTTAATGCTTAATCATGGCGAAACAGACGGGCGCAGTTCGAAATGTATTCATAATAATTGTGTGTAGGGTTTCTGCTCGAGCTTTCTCGAACTCGAGAAAACTCGAGAAATTTTGCTTCATTCGAGACGAGAAAAAAATTACCGGAGCTCGAGAATTCTCGAGTTTCGATTTTGAAGCTTTAATATTCTTGAAAGCCTATTTTCTTAGACAAAAGTAAGTTTTTAATTATTTAATATGTTAACGTTGCTTTTATACTGGCCTCGTCTTTCCTTTTTTAACTGATTTGATTTGCAAGTAATGATCTCAATCGAAATTAAGTAATAATGTTCACCTACGAGTATGCTATATTTATTATGTATGTTTAACTCTGACTGATTTAAAAACCGAAAAATTTGTTAACTGTCTGTTCGGTTAGGTACTCGTACCTCCCCGTAAAGTTTATTAAAGTCGTTGTCGTTATCTTTAAGAAATTATAAAAAAAGTGTTTTTGTTTATAAAAATACTATTAATCGTAATTTTGCTATTTGGACTTGTGTTCTTTGGAAAACAAGTGATTCAATTGTAGCTCCAGATTTTTATTGTTATTTATCCTTGAAGTACACGCGACATTATAACTTTTGTTCCTTTAGTTAATAACTAAGTTATGATTATTAGTTAGGTAATATTAATTATGAAAGAAGATTTAAATTTTTTGTTTCTTTCCTTACCAAAATAAGTAGTACTAAATTCTAATATTGATTGTTGTGCAATAAACGTAGAAATATTAGATTAAAAAACCTGTGTTTTTATTAAATTTCAATCGATTTCAACAGTTTTAATGAGGATCATTTCGATTTTTAGCTGTGAATGCAGATTTATAGGGCTAAGAAATCCTTAATACACAGTCCAAAAATTTTTGTTCTACGACAAAAATTGACGAAGTTATGGCCAAATTACTAAAAAAGTTCACTGACCGCCCGGCGCGGGGACGATAACGTCACTATATCCGATCCGATCGCTGCCGGCGTACTGCGTGGATAGAAAATATTTTTTTCTAGCCAAACTATCAGTTTTAGAGAAAAACTTGTAATGACATTTATTCATCAGAATAAAGTAAGCTATCGATAGGTATTTTTAAAAAATAGAAATTGTGAAAAATATCGCAAAAAATCCATACGCTCATACGATTCCATGGAACGCAGAGACGCGATTGGGGTCTCCGCGGTGGTATATTTGGCGATTTATTCAAATAAAGTGTAGTTCAGTCTGCACATATTTGATGTACTTAAATTTGACTATTCTTACCGTTAGATAATTCCTGGCAATAAGTGGTGACTGAGTTTGTTCCGGCGTTTCTTCTCAGCACTTGCCATATTATGTTTGTCTCGAAGCGCTGGTAGGGTCCAAAAGATAAGGAGACATGTAAAGTGCCCCATAAGGGCTACCTTTTCTTTTTTTATTATTTTCTATTGACGTTCATAAGTGCCACTTGTGGTCTAAACTGAATAAATATTTTTGATTTTGATTTTGAAGGGTGAATTCATCACCCTTAAGCAAGCATCGTTTATTGTGAATACGGGCGTGAGTTAACTGGCAAAAAGACATTATCAGACCAATCTCTTCATTCTATCACTTTAGGTAGGCTTAATTAGGGAACAATTTATTTCCATACCCATGGCAAAGAAAAACAGATCATAAAAAGTATTTCAGTTGATTGTTGGTGTCATCATTAGATTAAAGATAAGGTTGCAGCTATTAACAAACATTAAAAGAAATATTTTCAAAATCCGTATTGTTTTACGAAATTACCGATGTGCCTTGCTCTATAATAACGCTATCTGACATCTCATGTACTGGCTTAAAAGCTTTAGCTTGTCTAACACCTGCTGACTGTCATTATTCATTCCCACTTTTCAGTTTTCATTTGATGTATATTGATTTTGTGCCTGTTGTTTACGTTCTACTAGTACAATGGTCACAAGTCAGATTTTTCAGTTCCAGAAACGTAAAAACATCTGAATAACTTGAAAATCTTACAAAAAATATGACAAGCAAAACAACTAAAGGAAAAGTAAAAAATAGGACTAACTTTGACAAAGAAACATAACCAGTAAGTAAGTACCGGAACGTTCTGACAAGAAACATAAATACCGTAACGTTCTGACGCATGGCCACCCTATAGCTCTCATAACACTGGCGGTCTTGAAGCGTGGATATCTCACCCGTATTACGGCAATCAATGTTTTCGCTCGCATTCAGCCGTTAGACGTCGCGTGCTCACCGTTTGTCTTTAATGCTTAATCATGGCGAAACAGACGGGCGCAGTTCGAAATGTATTCATAATAATTGTGTGGCGGAGTGAACTAATTTATGCGAGTTGTACCTTTGTAAACATGTTTTGGTACTTGTTACAAGGGAAGGTATGGTTGTGTGTTTTTTCTTTTGTGTTTTGTTTTTCCGTCTTTTCTTTCATGTTTCTTTTTTGTAGAGAGCTGTAAACATGTTCCTAGTATTTTTGCGTTTTGCGATAAGCATTTTATTAGGATTACTAAATGTAGCTTATGGTTAGATCTGTTAAATATCGCGTGCTTGGGTTGTCTTAAATGCTTGTCTCCCATTCTCCAACTACGCCCTGTTTTGCTAGGAAACAGGGCGTAGTTCGAAATGTATTCTTAATTGTGTGGAGTGAACTTAATATGATTTGTACAAGCCTTTTCATATTACAAGGAATGGTAGGTATTTGTTCGTTATTTCATTCATTGTTTTTGTTTTTCTGCGAGTTATTTTGGCTTTAAAAGTTAGTTTTATTCCTTTGCATTAGTGAACATGTTTCGTGTTTATCTTGTTTTCACTATTTATTTTTCAAGTATATGCTACCGATATTTTTATTATTTTGCTATGAAACATCAAACAGTCGCATGCTCGTCTGTAATGCTTAATCATTGCGATATTCGGGGCGCAGTCAGGACGTATCCATAATTGTGTGGTGGGGTGAACAAATTTATGCGCCTCGTACATTTGTAAACATCTTTTGGTACTTGTATACTTGAGGAATAATTTGCTGCGATAAATAAAAGCGATTGTTATTTGTTTTTATGTTTGATTATTTTTATTTCTAATGACACGTCTGTTTACATAAACATATTTTATCTAAAAGCTCAAGTAAACAATGACATTAGAAAAGAAACAGCGATAACGCAGTCAATTTCCATTACGTTTAGACATGGAGTAATCAATCTTGAGGCACCCAATCGAACTAAGTAACCTCTGAACAAATGATTTTCGTATCTGCGAGGCAAACGAACGTACAGAAGACAGCATATCAGACTACAAGTATAAAGTTTTGTTGTAAATTCACCCTTATTAAGACTACTTAAGATCCTACAGTGTTAAGTTTGATGAAACATCAATTTGTAAGGTACATTACGGATGACAGCTGTTCTACTTTCCAGTAATGTTTTAACCGGATCATCATTTATGTGTACAAATGCCTTGACACTAGGCCTGTATTCTAAAACGATTTCAACCATTAATCATCGGCTAAGCTATTAGATTTAGCGTAGACTAAAATGTTACGTAAAGAGCAAGAGTAAAGCCCTTTGTATAATGATATTAGACGGTAAAGAGTAGGTAAATGCAGAACAGTTTTCTAGTCTTGAAAAACAGCATTGCAATCGCTGCAGTAATTCGTCTATAGTTGTAGCAATTCACGAAGGCAAGTGAGCTTTACATGTGTGGTGGCTCGCTACTGTGTGCCTACCATGAGTTTACGTTAGGTGTGCTCGCTAGCGACTGCGTAAAAAAATGACATTTAAATGTATGACATATTGTGCAGCGCCCCTAGCGGCTACTTTCAAGAAATAAAATCTTCATAGAATTTTTTGACGTATTCGCTAGCGAGCTCACCTAACGTAAACTCATGGTAGGCACACTGTTCGTTTTTCAAAAGTTTTGATAGACATTATACTATACATATGTAAAGCTCACTCGCCTTCGTGAGTTGCAAGAACTATAACTAATAGGATTATCTAAATATCTATAGAGCTTAAATCATAATGCAAATTGACCTATCCGGCCCATCCTCATCGGGTTAATACCTACTGACTACAAATATAGCACTTAGTTATCTGAAAAAATGAGAAAAACAGAAACGGAAAATTACAATGAACAAAGGAATCGCAAATAATAAAGAAACCGTATAGTGTAACCGCCCATAGTTCTCAGTGGCCGCCTTATATTGTAGCGCCACTGACATTTTTGTGGCTTCAAATTAGTGAAACAGGTAGCCGGTTTTGTACAACTTTTTTGCATAATAATGCTACAAATTATATTACATTCCCAACCGTGAACTTTTATGCTACATTTCTCTGATCAAAGAAGTGTTTTTGTGCGATTCAATATTAGTTCATCATCATCATTATTTCAGTCATAAAACGTCAACTGCTGAACAAAAGCCTCACCCAATTATTTCCACTATTACCCGTTGGTGGCGGCCTGCATCCAGCGCGTTCCTGCTACCTTTGTGAGATCGTCGGTCCACCTTATGGGTGGTGGTGGTATCCGACGCTGCGCTTTCCGGTACGTGGCCTCCACTCCAGAACCTTGCTGCCGCATTGCCGTCAGTTCTACATACGATGTGCCCTGCCCATTGCCACTTCAGCTAGCTAATCCGTTGGGCTATGTCAGCGAGTTTAATTCGTTTACGGATGTTATATGTTACTCGTAGTTAGAGACCAAAATGGTCCTACAGTATTCAATGTCGAGCTGTCGTTTCAAGAGTTCAAACTCTTCAAATCCTTTAGATTCTTGAGGTTGTTGTAGGTGGATATCTAAATTATATGCGTGTGTTAGGAGTGGGTAACACAAAAATTTAGTTAGCTTATGTGGGTAGGGACGAGGTTGAAAAAATATGCTGTGTAATATTATTGTAAATAAAATGAGAAATACTGATACCCATTATAATATTGCGATCAATTCAGCGAATATATTCGGCAGCCGAATGTTTGGACAAAACGTGTGCTTACATTCACGGGTGACAGGCTACCACGACCTGTCACACCGTGGTGCGTGCGGTAGCGCCGCGTTTTATTTCTGAGTAGATTATTTCGTCACGACACGCATTATTTCTTCATGTTACATAAACATAGATATTACATTTGTAATACGATTCATCTGGTTAGGTTATATTAATGTTTTGCCAAATCCCTTTCACTGTTTCATTAATTGATGCTCTGTGTAGTTATCTAACTGTACTAACTAAAATAACAGAATAGAAATAGTACCAAGGGTAAAATAATTATGGTTTTCAGTTCATTCATCGACTTTTTGAAGAAAATACTAATGTTTTATAAAAAAAATCCACCAAATTATGGTACTTATGATAATAAACCCAAAGATTACAATTATTTCCATTAAATCAATACACTTGTAGCGGAGTTTTGGACTGACACTGTGTAGGTTTGCCGTCGACACGACAAGAAGGAGAATACACTGAATATACCTTATATTAATATCTATGCATGGCCCATGGTTGACTGGCAGAGAATGCCATCCGGAATTCCGCCACAATGCATTACTTTTATGTACGAGTATGTGTAAAAAGTTCAAATTAATAAATATTCACGCAGTACCTAGCTACGCTACGTCTCCCTATACGATATAGAAACCACATCAGGCTACATTTTTGTTGCAAAATCGAATCTATCACACCATAAAACGCCACAAGGCTTGACTTGCCGTTGTTTGTACATCAAAAGCAGATATCAGCTTCACGCTCCAGGCACTTAACAGCATAACTGAACACGCCGAGCCATAAATACAGATGTACGTAAAAACCTTTCCACTTTGTTTCTGGAGCGAGTTCATTGACCCGCACCGAATGGTCCAACAAGAGTTGGCGCTGATACCTATAGGTACCTAGTACTTAACTTAGGCCCAGTTTTGATTCATAGTTTAAATAAAAATTGTTAAATTTGCTACTAATGGTTAAATATTAACGAAATGTTAACTAATAGTTAAAAAAGTTACTAAGGCTGCACTATGTCACTTTAACCTTGATAAACGTCAAAAATCTGTCAAACTCCATACTAAAAACACTGGTTATCGTTAAAGTTACTATTAAAGTCAGGTGGTGCAACTCAGCCTAAAAGTCAAGCTAACCATTGTTCGAAAAACATTTATTTCTGATATTTAACCACTTGTCATTTGACATCTGTCAAATTTGACTATTGGTTATTTTAATTACGAATAAAAAAACCGGGCCTTTAGTGAGTGCCTGAGGCATGGGACCGGCACGGGAGGGACGTCAAACGTCAGCGAGACTTTAGATAATACTTCAGATTTTTATGCTCTGTCATGTTATAATATGTTAATATCACCCCTCCCCTGCTGCTGCCATACCTCAGGTACTGACTAAGTTTAGGCGCTAGACTTGTCACTACCTACTTCACTATAGTTATAATAATAATAAATTATTATTATTTGAATTATGGTAAAAGATTGGCACTACTATTATATTGGGTTAGCCTGTAACAATAGTAAATGTGTGTGTATGTAAATAAATAAATAAATAAATAAATAAATAATAAATATTTATTATTTACACTACGCTTCTAGTTCCAAACTAAGCAAAGCTTGTGTACTATGGGTAGGTACTAGACAACGGATATAAACTATATAATATATGTTACGGTCAAAGTGATAAATGTGAAAATTATGAATAATCGCCGGTTATTATGAATAATTTACCGCATGATTTGGTAAATGTGATTAATATGAGGTCATTTATGTGTGTAAAAAACTAAATATAAATATATATATATATATATATATATATATATATATATATATATATATATATATATATATATATATATACTTAAATACTTTTTTTTTGTTTTTTTTGTAAATACATACATATTATACATAGAAAACACCCAGTCCAATACAAACAAAATATGTTCATGCACACATATGTTTGTACTGTACGGGAATCGAACCCGCAACCTCTGGAATAGTAGGAGGAATCCGTTCCGAACCACTACACCAAACGGCCGACAGTTACATTATTCACATGTTGTTCTTTTGTCTGAATTTTAGAACCATGAATTTTCATATTTTGTTTTTGTAATTACAGTAAATGTATGTACTAATAATGTAGGCTCTACGTTTCTACAGGCCTGTATTTGCAAACTTGTTACAACAATGAATACCGTGAGTGAAGCGTAAGGCCTGAAACAAAAATAATCATTTTGAAAGAAAATTTCTACGAACAATACGTATTATTTGTATCTAATTGTTAATTATGTGGAGAAAATTTAAAAATACTCGTAGGTTTATATTATGTATTTCAAATGTTACCTACTCTTATAAATTTTTATTATTTAATATTCGATATACTAGAATCGTAAATATGCTGAAAATATTTACTCTAAAATATTTTTCATTTTAAAGCTTTTGTTATGTTGTATTAAAACTCTACAATAAAGTCCGTTAATACTAATAACTTAGACGTAGAAAAACCGTTTATCAATACATAGCTCACAATATGATATAGAAATACGGCTCTATTTTTAGGCATATAAGTTATAATTCTACTATTATTGTAATAGAGCAGACTGTAACTGCCATTTCTGACGGTTATTTAGGCATCATATTGTCTAACGTTATTAAATATGAATAGACTATAATTGTAGCAAATTAGGCCTAAAAGAAACATTACAGATTGATGGTTTTGTGCCTAAAATAGGGAAACAATATCTTTATTTTTACCTTACGAATTAATCGTGTTACTGCCATTTCATTAAATAAATGCTCTTTCAATCTGAAATATGATTTTGTATTGTGTAGGTTTATTTATAGGCCGATCCAATAGGCTTTGGTAATTTTGTTAATGTGCTAAGTAGTACCAAAAACTATTCTAGTCTCACTAGGTAATAACGGTACTAAGCGGTCCGTTTTACGCCCTTAAGGGTGGAGTTTCTCAAAATCCCATCTTATTGAGCATCTACGTTCTAAAAGGAACCCCATGCAAATTTTGAGATTCCTAGCACTTGTAGTTTTTGAGATTTTATGATGTGACCTTTCGCTTTTATACGTACCTACGAGTATACTCGTAATATCAAAATGTTCTTTTGCAAGATTGGTGAAGCTTATTTTATTTACTTACTAAATCATATTCAATATCTTCGAAGCAAAGCTTTTCGCATTCGCATTTTTTCGATTCGTTCTAAGATGAGCAGATAAAACAATATTGGGTAACAAAAATACGCATCTTACGCATTCAATTTCGCATTATCTTTTTTTCATTTGGCACCCCACACTATAAATTGAATAGTTGCGATTGTGCTCCTTATAGATTGGGATCGAGAAAGCCGGTCGTGAAACGGCAATGAGTCGGCAAGGCCTCGGATCGGAATCGCTGCGTCATCGTCTGCGTACGTGGAATGGGCAAAAACCATCGTATCGATTACAAAGGTTGCCACCGAGTTTGAGAAATGTCTGTCTTTCGATTGGATAGCGGTTTGGGACGTGATGTTTCAGGTTTACTACGGACGGTTTATCAAGTTTATCTGACGTTTCTTTTCTTTACTAGCTAGGGAAATACTTATCAGAAGTTACGGTTGCGGTCTTTAATTTGGCGCCTTTCATTTAGCGTGAGTTTCTTCAAGCGTTAATTATTTTCTGTTTCTACATATATGTAGTTCCCGGTTTGTTTGACAAGTAAGTTACTTTCATAAATTAATATAACAGAATTAGTGTATTATGGTCACTACAATGTTAACATATTATTGGTTAACTAAACTTTTAATAATTACTCCTTGAACTAAAGTAGACTAACAAACTTCAAGTAACAAGTGTCGAGTTCACTACAAATATTTATCTTGAATTTGTTCCCTCTATTCCAAACTAGATTTATTTTAAAAATAACACAAACACTAACTTCAGCTATCCATTTTTGTCAGTTTATCGTTATCATAAAAAGTTACTCGGAACATCAAACAGATCACTCGTGCGAACGAAAAAATTTTACTTTTTCTTTTCACAAGCGAAATGGCTAAGTCAGCACTTTGCTGAAATAAGAATCTAATACGTCATCACGTAAAGTCTTTCTATCAGCAAGAAGCTTTTTCCGCGTTAGCTAATACATAAAATATTTACAGCGCCATTGCCTTCGCTCAAGGTCTTCCGAGAATAGCAGATGTAGGCGCGAAAACAAAATTAAGTACCATGATTATATATTGGCATTAATAAAACTTTATCGTAAGTCCCAAAGCTTGAAAGCCCGCAAAGATGGATGCGGGGGGTTGGAAAAATCAAAACAGAATTAAATCCAGAAAAGGAAGCCTCAATCTCTAGACCGAAGCCTACTTGATGCGAAAAAGTTAATTATGTTAATTTTACTCGTATATCTCCAATTACAAAAAGATTAAGTTGAGGAGAGGAGTCAGCGAAAGAAAATTGCTTTGTATTTTAATTTCGTTTGAAGTTTCCTTCGTGAGCTGGTACAGTGAAACAAAAGAAAGTCGTAATGTCCACTAAGTGCAGAACAATGTTTAAGAGATCACGGAGATGCATCGGTTCTGGATTTTTTATTTAAAAAGAACTTGCAAGATAAGTGCCAACGTTTTAATCTGAATTTGACGACAATATTCAATTAAAACCTGGAGTAGGATATAAATGCGTATCATTTTTACAACGTCAAAGACAATTTCGTTTGGAATGCAATTTCCGCCTACCTTTATTACTAAAAAGAAAAATTTGTTTGAGTATTTTTGGCTGTCGTGATATTTTTATGATACTCAGATTGCTTTCATAGAACTTATTACATCAACATCGTTATGCTTCATAACAAAAGGAACCGGGCCTTTTTTGCAGGTTAAGTACATACCTACTACTATTATGATATTCGTAGGTATCACTTCCTATTTCCTTCTAAGGTAGTACTTGTATCGTAGTCATACAAAGTAGTTTATACATAGTTTGTTTAGTTTGAACCAAAATGAAGTCGTTGACAAGTTTCGTTTGAAATAAAGCCGCTAACACCAAGCCACTATCGTATGGATAAGTTGATTCAATAACAATTTCCAAGACAAAGAGATTGCGTCGACTCTTAACACTTCAACACGCCACAATCAAGTAAAAAAAGGCACGTTCGAGGATGATTGTTCTCCAAATAACAGGTTCCATTGGCACAAACCACCGTGAAAAAGTATACAGGGTGTAATTTTGTAATGCTACGTGGAGGGAAAGTACTCTTAATACTGTAGATAGATAAATTAGGTTAAGCAGAAAACGGTTCACAAGGTAGCAATATTTTCAAAAGCAACAAAACATCTACATGTTATGTTGTCGACTGGAATCATAGAGGTGGTCTATTTTGTTTCAAAAATCTGACTTATGTGTTTTCCCTGAAAAAATACCAAAATATTTAAAAGTATAATATGCGTGTGTTTGGCGGCTTGCACTACTAGGTCCGTGTAATCTTCGGTCGCGGGCACGCGGTAAATGTGTTTCGCGGAAATGACTCGGCGTTACCGTGTGGGCTCTCAACGCCTGGTTTGACGAGCCAGTTTAATAGACGTAATAGATGGTTTTTTTTGTTTGAAAAATCTGACATNTCTGACATTGTTTCCCCAAAAATTATATAATTTTTAATCGCATGTGCGTGTAAGTGTTTATACACTATACCTGGTACCGGTTTATACCGGTACTTGCACTATTACGTCCGCATAATTTTCGGTCGCGGGCACGCGGTAAATGTGTTTCGCGGAAATGACTCGGCGTTACCGTGTGGGCCCTCAACGCCTGGTTTGACGAGCCAGTTCACTTGACTAATTTGCTCAGCTCCAGGAAAATACGATGAGGAATAAAATAACTACCTAAGAACTCGGTTTGGAAAACATGTTTTTCCGTTTTTACAGCCTAGCTACTAAAGAAATGTTATCTTTTGGTATAAGAAAAATATGACTTGAAGTAAATTTTATGAAAATTAATTTTCTTCAATTACCTACTACTCAGAAAAAGTAGATTCGTTGTTTGAAAAAATATAATACAAGGCAATAGCTAATAATTACTACCTTTTCACTCCAAAACCGCTAAATAGATTACGATGAAAAATGGTATGGATTCAAGAAAGAAAATAACAATACCACGGAAGTTATTATTCGGCGAAGTCAAAGCCACGGCCACGAGCTGTTACTCGTTTTAGTAACAAAAATGAGTAAATTATTAATTGGCTTGATAAAATCTTAACAGCTAATTCATCCATGCCGCATTAGGCTCCTTCGTAGAGTCGAGACCCTTATTCCTTGATCACCGTACCGAGCAAACGAGCGAGACAGTGCTCTCACCCGTTTACTCGGTATGTGTAATCAAGGCTTTACAGTGTATGTCTGTAGTAAGACAGTTTTTGCATGTCTGTGTCTGTAGTGAGACATTTAAAGGCTTCTTTTAATTTTTACCGTTTCAAGTTTACAATTTGAAGAACTAAGCGAAGCGTGTTTTAAAAAGGTTTCCTAATCATCACGGCTACTCCTATCTATAAATTACAGACTTTAGGAGCCAGAGATAGAGGATAATATTGTTGAACGTAAAAACAGATTACNCAGATTACCGTAAAATAAAATAAAAATATCACTACAAAGATGGAATCTTTAGCAGCTCATAAGCCCATAAAGAAAAAGCTGTCTCATATATATAGTTAACGTAGACAATCGAAAGAGAGTGATAGCAGAATTAGCGCGTAATCAAAATGTCTTGGCTGTATAATTTGGTTCATGTACAAACTAATATATTCAATGAAGATTGTAATCTTACATGTCGCGAGGCGCGGTAATACGTAACATGATGTTGCTATTACAGTTCTGTAATAGAAATTCAGGAATGCACGAGAATCGTTTGTACGAATTCCCATTAATTTTACGTGTTCTGTGACAGTTGAGGTCAGAGGGAATTAATATTGTACACATAATGCGTAGTGGTTTTGGTGAGATAGGGTGGTTTTAATGAGTATCTCTCATTTGCAAGAACTGTTATTACATTTAGCTATTGCTAAGTAGGTAAGTTTTACTACTATCCAAATTAACCCACAATGTTGTATCATTATCGTCGTATGTCCTTACTCGAAGTCTTGTACATTTTTCAATGCCTTTCGCTGAAATAAGATTGTGTACATTCCAATACTGTCTGTTATATAAACAATCTCCACATGTGTATTTTATTTATAGAGTTTTAAATTATGTTGTATAATCCATTATCTCTAGAATATTGTTTACAATAAATATAAACATATCAAGTTATCAGTATAAAATGAACTATAACTCTCCTTCAAATGCTTCTACATTAAAGTATATAAATGTATATAAATGCTTCTACATGTATATTATTCAACTTCCATCTTCTATCTGCAATGACCACCAGTCGGGACAAAAGCGATATCACCCAGGGGCGTAAAGTCTTATTTATGACTCTTACTTTTTTCTGCTGCCCTGGTATACCCTGAATATCCGCATGGTCTAATATTTTGGAGAATTCATCTTTCTGGATGGTCAGTAGATATAATATTATTTACTAGAGAATTTTACGCTCGAAAGCTTTCGTAAAACTAGTGCAGTATTTCTAAAAATACTTTTGCGCTTCAATTTCAATTTGAAAGTTTTAATTTAAAAACTTACTGATGCTTTTGTTATCATCTTTGAAAAACAATATTTTTCGTTGCCTTTTTTGGAACACAATTCATTGGTACTTTCTCCAAAACATAAAGTTGTTAAGTACTCTACCTACTACAACTAAATAATACTACATACTAGGAATGCTTAAGGCACGTAATTAATCGTAATTGTTGTCGTACATGCCGTGAAAGCGTAATAATAATATTTTCTTGTATGTATCGATATCATATGATTCGTTGTACTGGTCAGAAGCCCTAAAAGTGCACGCGACACTCACTCATATTTGAAGGGGTTAATTCAGAGTAAGTGCTGTCAATTCAGCAATTTCAAAATGGCTTCCACATACACGCGGAAAAAAGCCTTTGTCTCGTGCCCTTCGGATGTTCGGCGGTCCCGCTGGAATGCGTACGGTATTTCATAGGGATACCCATATTACCCATTGCCGATGCGAATAGTTAGGACATACTCCGAATAATTTGTGCCTATCTCTAGCCACACCTGGGACCAGTAAAATAACAGAGAAGTGAGAGATGTGTGAGACAATCCATCAGTTGGATATTTGTGGTTTGGGTAGGTACTGTAAGATTTCATTTTATGCAGATTTAGCCTTACTAATTATAGAGCTGAGGTTTAGGCATTGAAAATTCATGCAAATAACTTTATTCTTAGAACCCTCATTGAAATTTTTGGTTTCTAATTTCTTTTAAAATAAAAAAATCCTGGCTGCCTGGTTAAAAACAACAGTATCTGTGGAGTGTGTTCATCACGAAACTCTTCATAGGTAATTGTACGATACCATTTTTTACTCTTATCCATCAAAATCAAATATTTTTCTGTTATTCACCAAATATTCCATGCAGCTCCTCATACGTAGATAAAACTATTTTTAATAAAAATACAAAATTACGTTCACGTTTTATAATATTCAGCAAAACCTGCATAAAACACATAAAATAGTTCACCGATAATATTTTTCAAGTATTTGCTGTTATTTTTCGTCTGGCCATTTTATGCTACAATAAAATAGAATGAACGATGAAAAATATTCGATTATTTTTATAACGTATGAACATACAGCTGTGACAATACATAATCAAGTCTTACAAGGAGGGTGAGCTATCTTACATGAATAAAAGATTTCACTAAAGGTTTTATGGCGCACTGCATTAGTTAAACACCGAAAAGCTGCCCTAATCCTTGGAATAGGCCCATGTGGATTACGGAGTACAGGCAAATATGATGGGCTTAGTGCCTCGTTTTGACATTTAACGACTTCATAATAAACTAGAGCGTACACGTTTGCCAACTATTAACTTAAATTATGGAGATCCATACGTTAAGTCACTTTTATAGTTAAAGGTACTTATTCTAGGCAGGTATTATTTTAAACTTAGGTCAAATTTAAGTCTGTGAAAATTCTTGGGGGAGGCCTTTGTCCAGTAGTGGACGTCTTTCGGGTGAAACGAAACGAACGAACGAATTATTTCAAAGCGCAACTTAAACATTATTTTAAATGTGTTCAGTTGAACCTGGAGCAAATGAAACTTCTTAAATAACATACATTTGCTACTTACTTCATTACTACATTACATTTTATGATTTTACCTATGCTTCACAAATAAAAATTTTATATTTTGTAAAAAAAAAGTAATAAAAATAAACATTATATTTTTTAATACTACACATCACAAGGTACTCATCACATCAATAAAAAACGAGAACATCATTTCATTACATTGCTATTTACTTACGTCTTAACTACAAAATTATTTTATTGTTAACATACCTACCTACTCTACATGTTCGTTCAATACAATTTCAACCGGCACTAAATAATTCACAGCTCCAACTCAACGTAGAATATTTTTCGTGCACGCCACATGTTAATTACACGCTCTTGTCACCGTTACATATACCACAATACCAGTTCCAATACTAGCTCCGATACCTGTTTCGTTTCCAATTTGCTCCTATATTAGAATTCTCCGCGTGTCCGGATCGAGAGTCAGTTTGTCCGCAGTCGCTGGCAATTTCGCATTTGTTTTTGTTCGTATTTTCTTTTAATTCAGAGTCGCGGTCGCTCTAATAAATCTTCTGTAGAGCAGAGCCGGAGTTGCTATTCATTGGACACTGTGCGTACACAGGGAATTTAAAGCGTACATTTCTTTGACAACGATCGTTTGTAGTTTTAGTCTTGTGACGTTTTTATTGTCTTTTTGAGGCAACAATGCCGGTTTAAATGATATCCATCTATAGCAACGAATCTTTCTGGCTAGAGTAAGAGAGCTTTTCATTTTTAACTGACTTTAAAAAGGAGGAGGTTATTTAAATCATTGCAGTCGATTTGTTTAAAAAGTGGTAATATCGTAAACGTAATCTTCTTTTTGTCGTGTCGACAACAAACCTACTGTGTCAGCCCAAAACTCGGCTACAAGAGTGGCGTTGTTAGTAATTAACATCGTAGTTACATATTAAGAATAGTTTTGAAAAATGTTTACGATTTATCTGTTTGTGCCTGTCTAGTTGTTTCCTCTGTAATAATGTATTAAAAAAACAGGTAAAGTTGTCTAGTTACTAACAATACAAGCTTTACTCAGTTTAGATGGCGCAAAATAAAGACTCAACTATCTAATTAAAAAGAGCACAGTTAGAATTTATGGATACACAAAACCGTAGGCCTTGTTCAAGCTGTGGCCCGCACTGCAAAGCAATATTTACGGGCTAAGCCCGAAGCTGACTCGGCTTTTTGCTATCGATCTGATGAATCTTCCTCGAATCCAACCCAAAACAAAACCGGAACGGCTTGCTTATTAATATTGATTATCATTTAAAGACGATTCTTGCCTTGACCGTTCATTACGCAGGTACTTGTAACTGTTTTCATTTGGTTTCATTAGTATTGTTCTTCTAACATAACAACCTTATAATTCTGGAGTAATTGTCATGGTCATTAGAACAGGTTTGTCAAATTTTGTAACCTTCAAGCGGGCGCGCGGCGTCGAATCGACCGCGCCTAACACATTTTCGTTCATAACTTTTTTTTTACTTGTTACACATATTTCTCATTTTTAGTAGCCTGTCGCTTGCTCATTGTGAGCGAAATAAAGAGCTTACCTCAGCTCTCCGCGCTTTTCCCACCCCATGGGTTGCTGTTGTCTTAGTCGCGGCGCCGGCGTCGAAAGCACGCCACGCGCCCGTCGTCGAAAAGGTTACGCGCGACTCTCTATGCGACATACCATTTCTTCGGCTATCACCCAATATTATTGAATTAAGCTTGCAATACTGTTTTTTCTTATTAAATAAGTCTTAGACTGCTAGTACAAAGTGAAATAACAGAGGCATTACTACGATAATATGAAAAAGAGAGTGAATCGGAGCTCAGAGACCAAGCTAAACTGAACCAAAAATATGAAATTATGTTTTATCATTATTTTGCCATTTTTATCGTTTTTACAAGGTATATGAACTATTCTGAGGTATTTTAAAAGATTTTGTATTCCAAAATTGGTTATTGATCCAAATAATATTTGCGTTATGTTAATTGATTAAATAATTGTTTCTTTTAACTTAATTCAAATTACTTAAGACTTTAATACAATCATAATATATCTGCGTACAAAATAATAAATGATTATTGGAAAATAAGTGCTTTAGTTCTCTACTAGACCCTATAGGTCTTTTCGTTTACGCGCGACCACTGCCGTTACAAAAGACCGCGCGCCCGCTTGAAGGCTAAGTATGTATATTCATGACACTGTATGTACTTTTACGAGTAGTAGAATACCTATGCATCTTATCAAACTAGCTCTCTCACTCGCCGATCCAAAGCTATTTGATTTAATTAAATTAATTGCAATGTAACGACGCATACTCACTAACTTCACTGTGAAATCACTGCGAAATCACTGCACTGGACAAATAATTAGTGTAAAAGGTCTCTGGGTACATTCCGCACCCACATTTTGTCTTTTGTCGCATCTGACCTGATGGAAATACAAACACATTTCTCTATACCATACTTATTTTCATCTATTTCTGTACCATATTTTAAACCAATAAAGATAATTTTCATTTCTTTTCTACCCGCCTCTAAGACTAAGACTGGGTTGCACCATCTTACTTTAACTTTGTAAAACGTCAAAAATCTGTCAAACTCCATACAAAAAAAAACACCGGTTATCGTTACAGTTACGGTCAAAGTTAGGTGGTACAACTCAGCCTTAAAGAAAACTTAAAAGAACTTAAAGTGTATTGCCCTTTTGTCTATCAACTGTTGTGTACAATACAGACCTCCCAGTTAAGCTGTAGCCTGACTCCAAAGGCAATGTTTGCCCGTTACACACAGCGGTGTTATTGATTCTACCCTTTCCCTCCCTAATAAAACATGAACGCCGACTCTATTCAAGTTTTATGAGATACGGAACGGAGATGTTTACGGATTTTCAGTTTGATATAAGTAGATATGCAATAGGATTAAGAAGAGACATAATTTAGTTGCTAAAATAAATAATCCTAAAAATGTTACTCGAAAAATGATATACTTTTATAAACACGTTAAATGTTCGCAGGTATAGGCTTTCAGGACATTAACCTCAACCTTTTACCCTGGAAAATGGCCTATCCATGCCTATCGCCGGGGGAACGACAGGTTATGTGTGGCTCGAACTCACTAAAAACCTGGGGTGTTCCCCTTTGCCGCATAGTGGTCGGTGCAACCGAACTAACTGAAACCGAGTATCAAATACTGAATTTAGTTACATAGTGACTAAAGGCGTTTCAAATATTATCAAACGACTATCGCCATACAAGTGTAGGTATGACGCAGTCAACTGCGCACCTCGCTGGAATGCGATTCTCCTCGCATTCACCCGCACATCTGCTCGCGTTCGCTCCGTTCGTACCAGAGCGTCGATGTGACGTCACGACCTCCAGGTACGCAGTTAACTTGACCGGGTTGTACATTCCAAATGTCTTCTACATCTCCAAGATTGTATGAAGCATTTAACTGTACCATCTGAATTATGGCTTGTAAATAACAAATTCAATGTCCTAACGTAAACATCCGAAATTTTACAACTCGAAATCGTCGTTAAACGTTAGTACAGACGTCACATAAACCTAAACACTGTAGGCTCCTACCTCCTTGTGATAAGGGTGCTTTTCGAACAAAAATGTAGTCTAATGTGGTATAGACTGTACATTTACATCGTAAACTGACCCACGCAACCATATTTATTAGCATGAAGATAGCAATATGAATGAACAAGTCATTAACATGGACATTATGCAAATATTCCGCTTTAATTTTCGCAAAATTGAGCGTGAAAAAAAGGTATACGTTACATTGTTACTACGAATATTAATTGACCGGTTTTGAACCTTACCATTTAGGTATTATGGAAAATCATGGATACGGTTTTTCAGCTTGACGAGTAATTAAAATGCTTGCATTATTATNGTTATTATGCAAAACATTGATAACTTTTTTGCTAAAATGCCAGTCAAAAGATTACGTTTTTACGAAGATTTTGTTTACGTTTTAATAATATTAAGGAAATGTAAGTATTTTAGATTGACAAAACATGGTAAGGAGACATGCAAAGTGTTCCTTAAGGGCTACCTTTTTTACTGTATTTTAACGTTCATGCTAGTGGTCAAAATTGAACAAAATATTTTTGATTTTGATAGATAATTAGACGATAACGTTGAAGTTTCATAAAAATACCTGGTTTGCGTTTCCTTCAAAACGCGTAGAGACTTTTTATTCTACTTTTTCGTGGTTTGATTTAGATAGTCCTCACATTATACATTTTCGAACTTGACATGTAGGTCTTTTCAATATTATTTAATATCAACATCAACTCAATACCTATGAATATTTGAAAAGTACAGTAAATGCCTTATATTTTGGTCATGTATGTGAACCTAAAGTACCTAAGTGAATTTTCTTCAAAAAATAAATCTTATTCGATTATTAAAAGAATCGATTCATAATCCAAATTGATTTAGCCATCGTAAACAAACCAAAAAAAGGTGAAGCTTTCAGTTCTATCTGCGAGTATTTGCACACAGAACTGGGTCGCTCCGTTAAAAAACATGAAGTAAAATAATTCCAAGAAGCAACCGATCCCAGTAAGACTTAAAGTCTGCCTTGACAACTCAGAACTAATTTACCCACCAAGCTCCCAGAACCGTTTCATAAAAGTCACGAGTCCTGTCTCTCGCGGTTTTTCCTTTCGTTAGTTCGTAAAAAGCCATTACTTTTTATTTGTAAAATGTTACAGAACAGTCTTATCTTGCCAGTGATACGTCCTATATTTTTAGAGTTCCTTATTACCCATAGTGGCAATTGGACTCAATTAATCCTCTGCCTTGTTTATCTGTCAGGCAACTGGATAAGGTAGTAGTTTATTGGGTAATATGTAAACAACATTATCGCAATCATAACAAACTGCATATTATTATTACTATTGGCGTTATAATGATGCANATTATTATGTAAAACATTGATAACTTTTTTGCTTAAATGCCTGTTACAGTCAATAGATTACTGATATTGTGGTGACATGTTTTGTTTACGTTTCAATAATATTTCACAACATGTAAGTTTCTTAGACAAAACATAAGGTAATTAGATGTTAACGTTGAAGTTTCATAAAAATACCTGGTTTGCGTTTACTTCAAAACGTGTAGAGCCTTTTTAATCTACCTTTTCATGGTTTGATTTAGTTAGTCCTCACATTAAACATATTATTAGAACTTGACATGTAGGTATTTTCTATATTTAATATCAACATCAGTTGATGTTACTGACTGACTGACTGAGTTCAGTACCTATGAATATTTGAAAAGTACAGTAAATGCCTTGAATTTGGTCATGTATGTGAACCTAAAATACCTAAGTGAATTTTCTTCAAAAAATAAATCTTATTCGATTATTAAAGAATCGATTCATAATACAAAGTGATTTAGCTATCGTAAACAAACCAAAAAAAGGTGAAGCTTTCAGTTCTATCTGCGAGTATTTGCTCACAGAACTGGGTCGCTCCGTTAAAAAACATGAAGTAAAATAATTCCAAAAAGCAACCAATCCCAGTAAGACTTAAAGTCTGCCTTGACAACTCAGAACTAATTTACCCACCCGGCTACCAGAACCGTTTCATAAAAGTCACGAGTCCTGTCTCTCGCGGTTTTTCCTTTCGTTAGTTCGTAAAAAGCCATTACTTTTTATTTGTAAAATGTTACAGAACAGTCTTATCTTGCCAGTGATACGTCCTATATTTTTAAAGTTCCTTATCTGTCAGGCAGCGGGATAAGGTTGTAGTTTATTGGGTAATATGTAAACAACATTATTGCAATCATTGGCGTTATAATGATGCACAGAAATAGACAATTTTGGATTTTTTTAATCAATTTTATTATTTAAAGGTTATAAAATTTTCTCAAAAAGTATTTTATTAAAGGTTTTCAAACAAAAAAACATAAGTTACATTTTATATTTGTACATCAAAGCACTACTTGTACACGACGCAAAAATTGACTTTTTTGGTCGAATTTTTAATATTACCCAACCCGTAGGGTGGAAATCCGACTCGCACTTCTCCGTTTTTTATTTTATTTCAGTGGCTCGCGTAATACATTTAGTATTTTCCGTCGAGTTGGACAAACAACGAAGCTGTTGTCTGCTCAGTATTCCATTGTGGCTGTAATATTAAATATCAAGGCCCATGTTTGTGGGCAGCCTTATTTATCGTTCTCATTTCAACAGATGGTCGCTATAAATCTTATTTTGGTCCAATTAAGTAGTTTTGTGATCAATTGTTGTTGGCCAATTCGGGGAAAGATTTTTCTTCTTGTTGAATAAGTAGTTTAATAAAGATCATAAATCTACATCAATTTGTCAATCCCACACAAAAGAGATTATTTATAAAATAGGAAACTTTGTGGCTTCCCAGATGGTAATTAATTTTCATTACTTAAGGACATCTGAAATACCAGACAGCCTGTAAAATAGGACTTAACCGGCATGCCTTTGAAAATTCCTTTTTGAGTATGAAAATAATTATTGATTTATTAAATTCAAGACTATCAGACTTTGTAATCAGATTACGATTAAATTAGGGTAACAACGTAGCCCATAAAATCAATTTGTATCTGAAATTCATATTTTGGCTGTAACCTGCTTTGTACTTCTTAAATAAATAAATCAAAACTTGCCAACATTTGGATATTAATCAAAGGCTGAGTTGTACCAACTAACTTTGACTATAACTACAACGATAACCGCTGCTTTTTGTATGGAGTCTGACAGATTTTTTACTTTTATCAGAGTTAAAGATGGTGCAAACCAGCCTAAAACTCAATTAATAAAGAATTTAGGGTTCAAAAACAAATACGTTCGTCGTAGGAATCTCAGCTAGATAAACGATTGAGCTCAAAGTGTAAGAGGCAAGATGTAGCGTTCCAGATGAAAGTGGCTTCCCGGATTTAAGCCAAACCGAGTTAAGTTTGCCAAATAGCGTCGCGCTGTCTCGGTACTCGATTAGTTTTAAGTACTTATTGAAAATGTTATTTATTCTTGTAGGTATTACAAGATTACAACGTCTTTTCAAAGCTTGAGAAACGGTGTATTATTTAATAATAGGTTCGTATTTCAGATCACTGATTTAATAACTTCTACGTCCACTGCTGGACAAAGGCCTCCTCCAAGGATTTTCATAACGACCGGTCCTGCGCCAGGCTCCAAGCTCTTCCCGCGACCTTCACCAGATCGTCGGTCCACCAAGTGGGAGGCCTGCCCACACCACGTCTTCCGGCCAGTGGTCACTACTCGAGAACTTTTCTGCCCCAACATCCATCGTCTCTACGTTTTGAATACAATGTTAAAATGTTCATTCCAAAACGTTTAAATAAAGTATTCGTTTTCTTTACAACGCAAGATGTTTTCGTAGTGATTATTGTTATAATTTTGTTTACACTTACGAGTTTCTTCTCGCTACATGGACATTGATACTATAATGCACTTTCACGGTTTCTTTAAGGTTATCCGTCTAAAGCAGTATGCTATAGTAACAGTGTGGTTCGCAACTAGAACTTCAGTCAGTAACAACTTCGAAGTGACTGAACTTCTTACTTTCGCGGTTTTAGCTTTAACGAAAGAAAAATGGTGGTTTGGCTTCGAATTCTTGTTCTAATGTTGATGTATTAGTCTGGTTTTGGTAATATTTAATCCGATAATAATTTCAGAAAACCAAATTATTACCACTTTTCCATAGATTAACTTCATCAACAGCCCTTTACAGTCCACTGCTGGACTATGAGCCTCCTCCACTATAGTGGAGGGTTTTGCCATAATCTCCACGCTTGGCAGGCGGGTTGGAGATCGCAGTTTAAAAGATTGATGTTTTTCAGAGAGCGCTGCTGCCCATTCTCTGTTTGATGTGTAGTCCCTAAGTCTAAGATTAACTTAATGTCTTTCAATGGTTGACTTTTATTCGTAGTTAAGTAATAAATCGCCTCGACCTCGCTTCTTGGGAGTTGATGTGGTAGAAAAAATACTCAGATTAGAACCTCGCTTTCAATATTGATCATGCAACCTCATTTTAATTTACGCTAGTGTAATTTAAAACAACATCAAAACATTTTTGTGACAATCACAACGAATTTGTTTGATCTTATACTTGTGAGTGTACTGTTTGAACAGTGTACAGTAACATAGCTTTAATTAATAGATTTCATTAAGAACAAACTGGATGCATTGAAACCAAGTACCTCTCAAGTTAATGGAGGCAAGATCGCTAAGATCTGCCAAAACACCAACAAGCGGCTTCCTGAAAGCGCTTTCTGGCTCGATTAGCACTAATTGTGCTGGAGTCGCAAAGCTGTTTGTCCCTTAGTGAAACTATTTTGACAGAATTATCTCAGTCGCTTGCAACACAATCACAGTTGGATAACAATGTCGTATTAAACTGTATTCCTAGTTAAGCAAACAAGATTGAAATCAATTTGAGTCAATGTTTTAGTGAATATTAAAAATGTTAATTGAACTGTTAGCGAAAATGCTTTTAATCTATATTTTATTGAAGATGGAGCTTCAAAATTGTCACGTATAGAAATCGTTAACATATTCGGATTGGAATTAAGCACGTTTTCTTTAGCATGCTTCTACAATCTACGTCGATGCTACATCGCAAATGATGCTACGCCGTAGATGCTATGCAGTGGATGCTACGCCATAGATGCTACGCCATAGATGCTACGATGTAGACGCCACACCGTAGAAGCTACGCTGTAGATGCTACGCTATAAATGCTATGCCGTAGCTGCTGCGCCTAGGATGCTATGCCGTAGACACTACGCCGTAGTTGCTACGCCGTAGATGCTACATCTAAAGGTTCGGCCAAACCAACGCGATCAACCGGCGTGCAGCGATGGCGATCAATGCATTTAGGTCTGGTCGCCATCGCTGCACGCCGGCTGATCGCGGTGTGATCGCGTTGGTTTGTCCGAACCCTAAGATGATATTGCTTGTGTCGTAGATGCTACGCCTATGATGATGTGTCTTAGATGCCACGCCGTAGATGCTACGCCGTAGATGCTACGCGTAGACGCTACGATATAGTTGAGTAATGTTCTCCAAAACTACTATGCCAAAATGTAACAAATGGGTTACTCATTGCAGCTGCTCTAGGGGTCTCATAAATATAAGACCTGATCTCTAAGGCATGGCAACATTCTTATTCCCTGTTACTTTAACTTCAACTGTAAGATTTGCTTTGTAAAACGAGCATGTGATTATGTATTCTAGCAAATATATTATTGAATTTGAATTTGACGTCCCTATTTTATGGGTGAATTAAGTTGATTTCAATTTATTTCATTTTTGTTGAGGTTTCTTTTATAAATAACTTTTTCAAATAGTAAAAGCGTGGATAATTCGCTTTTCAATAAATTCAATGTGCAATAATGAAAAACGTCACATCCAAATATTTTATTGTATTTTTATTTTACAATATTACTCGATTATCGGAAAACTGCGGGTATTGTTGGAAATTCTATAATAAGCTTTATTTATTTTGCAATTCAACATAATTGATAGTGTTTAATCACAAAAACTGTGATTAATGGTTCGATCACGTTATCGTAAATCTGAATAATAAAGCTATTTGTAAGAATAAAGCTGTATTTCTACTAGCATGCAATGTTGCGCCACTTTACGCTCCATGATCTATGTAACATCTGTTAGCTTTAGTCCCATCATGCTTGTTTTTTTTTCTGTTTTTATCTTTGAACATTTTGCGCTTATATACTCGTAGCTTACCTACATTGCGTATGCGTATAATGTAAGTTAATAATATACAGCCTTATGCCACCTAAACCTACTGTAATGGGTATGTAATCGTGGGAATATAAACGAATTATTTTAATTAATAAATCAGTCTTCGGTGTTATCATTCCTCTCCTTACGCACAACCTGTAAACTACAATAATCTATAATGTAAAATAAAGCTCGATTCCTTCTATCATACAAAATCGAAATACCAGTCACAGATTAATCACGAAACCTCAGAAACTATGACACCTACAATCTTAAAATTAGGCAGGTAGGTTCTGAATAGGGTGTAGACATCCGCTAAGAACGCATTAAACGACACTCCACCCCTAAAGGAGTAAAACTGGTTTAAACTATTTTTTCCGAAACATTTCGATATCATAAAAGTTAATAGATTCAATTTTTATGTTACGAAACTACCTAGTAAGGTTTTCGTGTAATGACCGTTAATATGCCTTAACTACGCCCCTTTAATAGCAGATAAACTGTTTTGATGGATTCAGAAATATAATACGAGTACCTTCTTGTAGGCGGATGAAGAACTAGTCCGCCATTAAAAGAAATATGTATATTGTAGAGTCATAGGTTATTTAAGTAACTGGAACTCTATTCTGGTTTTGATAGTGAAAAAACGATGATTGGAACTCATGTTAGAAATAATTATGATAAAAGAAATCAATTATACAAGTTATTAAACTTCAATTTGTTTTTCTAAACTCCCATAGTTAATCCACGCGTATTATTCAACAGACCTCGATTTTTTAAAGTTACGTTTACAAATATTTCTAAATTCAGAAAATTTAAATAACAGTTTATATTCTTGCCTCAACAGCCATGATGATATAAACCTGTAATAAACTTGCCATCGCATTTCATAAGACAGAAACCGCGTTGAATGTAAATGTCTTCAGTTTAACATTCCTGAAAAACACCGTCTTTTCCGATGCGACACGCTTTTGCATAATATCTCGACCTTCACGCTTGATACTCATTTGTTTTCTTTCGCTATTTAACATAAAAAAGTGTTTTTAAGCCGTGAAATCCAATTAGATTTTATCATTCATCATCTCACCCACCCGGTGGAATTTCGTTTGATAATCTCGAGTATTTGATTGCACAGATTCCAAACGATTGCCTTTCCCATTCACATTAACCTTTGAAGTAATTACTGGTTATTTATTTGACGGCAAGCAAACGTTCGGAAAGCCGTGCGTGCGATACGAGTATGATTAATTAACCGTATCGCGTACGTCCCTAATCCAGGCCCAGAGCTGCTCATTCGTACAAATTGTTACGGGACCCTGTTACTATGCTAATTTTATCGCAGAAAACACCGCGACTTACCGGCAGCGTTGCGATTGCACTGCAACTACGATGGATTCTCGATACCAACTCACTCAACTTTGTACGGTTGCACTATATCACAAGTCACGGGTGGTCACTTCAGGTCATTCCATCGCACGCATGTGCGTTTCGGGCACTCGATCACTGACACTATGGTGGGTCACCAGTCCTTTTTTTGGGGGTGGCGACCGTGACAGGCGCTCGCAGGCTCGCCGCAGCCTCAACTGGCTGGGGAGACGCCAACGCGCGTGTCCCTAGCACCCGCCCCGCGCCCCGCTCACCTCGCGGTACGGCCAAATAGAAATAAAGTATGCGCTGTAAGGACAGAAAGTGGAAGAAAAAACGGATCTAGATGCCTGCAAGGCAAGTTAGTTAGATACGGATGCTTCAAAGACGTACAACGGCTCTTTTGATGAAGTTACGCAGTTCAATCGGCGTTCGGGATAGATTGTCGATATTTGCTTGATTGGGTGCGGAGTTTCTCTATCGGGCGGAAATAATAGTGCAGTTTTGTTTTTTCTCTTATCGACGGCTGTTTGGAGTGGGGAAACTAATAGAGCGAGTGAAGGGTTGACGATTATATTAAACAGCTATGTAGAGCTTAGGTGCTGGAGCTTTGTTCGGATTAAACAGGTCACGGGACTGACCGACACATTATGAAAAACTTTGCACTAGGAAATATTGACTTTGTATTATAATATTTTTATAAAATCATTGACATTTAAGTTATTGTAAGAAAATTAATTTAGAAGAACGTGTATGTAAAAAATAACTCTCTAAGAATAAAAAGGATTCAATACACTTATTTTCTGGAAACAGACGCATTCACTCAACTAACTAGTACTTGAAATCTCAAAAATAGTACCCAAAATGGTTTTATTTACGTACCGTAATTAAAGATTTTATATTATTTTTACGTCTCTGTACGATATCATTGTATTGCAATAGTACCCACTTAAAAATGAAAACAAGAAACACAGTACCAAAACAAGCAATATTTTCTGTTTATATTTACGAGAATATAGTAATGTTTTCATAGCATTTCGCTCTCAACAACCACAAAGTATTTCTCAACTCTTACTCTTTATTTCCATCACATTTTTCCTCTCAATTAAAAGTTATTGAGAAAATTCTTGGCCGCATCTGAAGTCTGAGCCGCTGTGGAGAAATAGCGAACCATGTTCGATATTAACTTATTTCAATGTTGGTTTCAACATCAGCAAAATAGAGTAACAGAATTTAATACTTGTATTTTTATTCTATCAAATTTGTTATTTTAAACTCTTTATAAAAAAATACGTTTTCGTAGTTATAGGATTAGAGAGTCAGACTCTGTTTAGAGGTCCTAGGTTCGATCTCCAGAAGGACACTAAAATATTTTTGGCTTATTTTGCAAGTTTTGTTTGTTATTTTTGAACCAACGTGATAGACTGTAAGTTACGTAATCCCGTTATTTGGAAAAGTAAAATCGTCAATCATGAACTATTAATTACTTGAGTCATAATACGTTTATATAACAGGTCATAGACCCTCTTTAAGTTGGGTATAAAAAGCCCTTTTTCACTTTTCATTGCCAATAATAATAATCAAAGTAAGCAGTTAATAAGAGAATAGCGTGCACAAAACGAAACAAAGTCGTTACGTATTCATGGGATCACTTAGTTTCATATTAGCGGGCGTATTGATCCAGCGATTGCTCTAGTAATTTTAGTCAGAGATTTTGTAATAAACCTGAAACTATTTAGCATTAACCTTGAGACCACAATGTTACATAGTAAACAAAAGCAGTAAGTCTTATTTACTCGCCCGACACGATCTGCTTGATGCTCTGCTTAATAAACGAATACATTATTAAACTAAAGACTTTTTATTCTATTTGTGGAGGACAGAGGTGAAACTACTGCTAACACTGTCCCAAATATTAATAGGCCTAGTTAAACACCCAGTGAAATAATGGAACGATATTTTGAGGCACAAAAATTTTTTGCCAACTTGAATTTCTAGTTCTTTATTCAAGAGAATCTCAACAAATTCCATCTCTAAGATTGCTTATTTTTTTACTTTGTTTCAATAACTTTTTCAAAAAACTTATTCATTTTACCAGTATGGAGAAAAAATGTTCGTAGATAGTAAACCTCATGGAGTCTCTTTAAAGTTCAAAATACGGTGTACCGACAAGTAAATGGTTAGTTTAGTCTGTAAAATAATATGAACTTATCATACCTCTTCGACTGTTACGTTGACTGTGGCTATTTGTGATCAAACTTAGGTAGTACTAGGATTTTTATTGCTTTAAGTTACTGTGTAATCTGATAACATAACTGTTTGGGTTCATATTTTTTTGTTTGTTGAAAGAAATGTGCCATGACTTGATTAATCTGATTTTGTGAACTGATAGCTTTTATTAAGTTCATTTACCTACAAAGTTAAGTGATTGTGTCCATTAAATCAATTATATTTATAATAATAATGTATGAACATGTAATTCAAATGACTAATGGCTGTTTAATTCGTCAGTTTATTTTTTTAATAACTTGAGAAGAAAGTCTGTCTGTCTGTCTCTTTTTCACGCCTAAACCACTGAACCGATTTTGATGAAATTTGGCATAGATATAGTTTGAGTCCCTATTTTCTGTGACAGACAAAATTCCACGCGGGCGAAGCCGCGGGCAGAAAGCTAGTTCATTAAGAAATAGTTCAGTAACGTTGATTAACGTTATTTAACAAAATACAAAAAAACCCCGAGTTACTCTTGTAACGGTGCGCGCGCACTGGTGACCCTTGTCTCCGTAACTGTTTCGTCACTCATACCAAGTCCATAGAGATATATGGAGGTGCGCGCACGTCGCTATAGATGACCTAAACTGAACTGTCCCACCAAACTCATTGACAGAAGGGCGCCACCATCATTCAACTGTATAGTTTCCAACATGGCAAAAATCGGAATCAACCATCCGGTATTGACTGTGGCGCCTTGCTGTCAATGTCATAGGTAGGACAGTTCAGTATATTGGGTCTATACGCAACAGTGACAGAAACTTTTTGTCACCTCCATACATCATACTAGTGACGAAACAGTCACGGAGACAAAAGTCACCCGTTCACTCGCTCTCTAAATATAGAGACCAATAACGTGTGCTAGCTACATAATCCTTAAGAGAATTCTACCAAGAGGCACAGATATTCACCTGCGGATCCCGAACAATAGATTTCCAGCCACAGTAACCTCCACTCACCGCTAAGGAAGCTCATCCAGCCGATTCTTTGCTCAAAGATCTATCTCCGAAATCGGTTTAACACTGGCCCCGTCGTGGGCTCAATTCCAATAAAGCATTCTAGTTGACCTATTTACTTGCGTCATGTTAAAATGGATAAAAAGATCGCGTTTTATAAGATTTCAATAGAGATTATACGAAGCAACTGTTGAGTAAAAAATGAATGATTCGAATTCGTTTTTTGTATTGTAATAAAATTAAAAAGCGTTTTTACACGTTCTAACATTATTTTAACCCTACCACTGCTTCCGGACAATAAATGAGCTACTGAGAAGTAGCAGCGCAAGAGACACATGGCCGTTTTCACCATCAGTCCCTCATTTTTAAGTGACCCCTATGATAACATATAACAGGAATTTTGTTTTCAAAGAGTTTACTTAAAAATTAGGGATTGATGATGAAAACGGGCATCAGACACCTTTTTCATCTTCTGTTTCCATGGTTTACATAAACATAGCCTTATAATAAATACCTATTACTGACGCGAGCTAGGCAGTTACAACATTTTAAACATTTTTATCTTTTATAGCTTTCCGCCCGCGGCTTCGCCCGCGTCGAATTTTGTCTGTCACAGAAAAACAATATCGCGCACGTATTTGCTCACCGTTTAGACCCACCCTGGACTACGACAAACATTTTAAAACCGAAATCAGCTCAATCGGCCCAGCCGTTCTCGAGTTTTAATCAGACTATCGAACATCAATTCATTTTTATTTATATAGATAGATAGATAATCTTCAATTTTGTGGTTGTTTAGGTATTGAAAAGTTCATGTTACATATTCCCCATAAATTAATTACCAATCTTATACAGTCTGAAAGTTTTTTTTTTGTTTTTATATTTATTTGTAATAGGTATACAAACAGTTTACAGTCTAGGCTTCATCGTAAAGAAAAAGTGTTAATAAATTATGTTTTGATGGATTATTGCAACGATTAGATACGGTTAAAGAATATAACATAGTTGCGATTAAAATAATGTGATTTAGCATGTTTGCGAGCGTCAGCGTTAAGCCCTCACTAATTACTTGGTTCAAACGGCGCACACGCCCTGCGGTCGGCCGGCAAGAACCATTCGGCGGCATTTAACTGAACATTGGACGTTACTATCCGTGCGAGAATATTACGCTGCTGAGTGCTGATGCTGTTGCGTCGTATATTGCAATCTTGTTACGTATTTAACGGCCAGTTTGATTCCATTTGTGCTAATGGATTGAGTTTTCAGAAAGCAGAATGGTTGAATCATCTTTTAGTTACAGTTGAATATGATGAACGCTACCAATTATGTGGTAAAGTGACACTATTAACCAATAAGTTCAAAATATTACTTGTAAGATTATTATTTTGCTGTCAAACTGAATTTGTATTTGCTGTAAAATCAATATTGAATGTCATAGGCTACATTTATACTTAAAACACTTCTATAACTTACAAACCGCACTGCATACAACTTTTAGTCCTCAACTAAGCAGCGACTAGGTTACGGTTAAATAAATAACAAGCAAAAGTTAAAATACTTGTGGGCGTCACAAGCAGGTGCACCTCGCGGGAATTCAATCCGAAACAGTGATTGTAGTTAAGACTTTTAACCGATAAACAACTTGGACATCGGGTGGCAGCCTTAGACAAGTGTGGTTGTAAGTTTTAAACAGCTATATTTAGGTTTTTTGAGAAAGAAACGGGTATTATTTAGTTAAAACTAGTGTCAAGTTAAATAGTAGTGTTTAAGTATATTGATAAACACTAAATCGATCTAGTAGGAGTTTCATATTTTAGAAGGTACAGGGTGACAGGGATTCCTATGGGTGATATAACGTCCTATTCCTTGAAAGAGATTATACTAGAGGTCATTAGCAACAAATTAAATCCCGTGAACCAAGGGGCAAAACTAGATGGTTACTAAGTTGTTCGATTTTTAGAAATTTCTGACTTGTTGCCAAAAACCATTCATTGCGAATAAACTACTCCATTGTAAACATTACTTTGATACTTTTCTGGAAGCTCAAAATTAGGGATCATTTTAAAAAACTATGCTTGTCCAAAACTTACATAATCTCAGAAATAAAAGGTCATAAGTGACAATAATTTTGATTTTTCCTGAACTTCGCGTTTAACATATGTACCTACATACAATGATAGCCAACCCTGCTGCAAAATCATAGTTGCGCGATCTTTCTCACTTAGCAGACCGTTATTAATTTCAAAGTTACTATTACTGTCAGACACTTTTACCTTTTGGTCATTAATGTAAGTTACATTTGCCATCAAATTGCTCTAAATTACTGTATTTAACCAAGATGGCGGGGTAATGGTCACATAATTGATTGGGTTTAGGAATCATACAGCAAAATCATCATTTACTTTCCACTTTATAATTTAAGAGCTAGCTCTACATTTTCTGAAGTGTATAAAACAGGAATTCTAAATCTGCCCGATAAATAAATATTTTTTGTATACCTACCCTTCTTGTTAAGTTCATTTTAAATCTTACTCCTGTGGCTGAAATTAAATGATTTTAATGATAATGAAAACAAGAAATGCAATCTTTGAAGATGAACAACACTATGTGAACAAATTGACTGCTCTCATCTTTCTAAATACTTAACACCGGATATTTCAGGTGATTATTACAAACACAAGTAAATCTATCCATGTAAACGAGAATAACTGATTTTATTGTAACTAAAAGTTACTATCGTGATATAAAAATACAATTATTTAATGACTGCAGTGTACCAATTATAATAAATCATAGCTATACAGTAACTTTTTACTGTCCATCACATTTCTATTAATTTACCAAAAATACAACATACAACAGCACCTTATAAGCAATAAAAAATTGCTTTGCTCCTAGACTACAACAAAAGTGAGTCATGGAATATGAGTTATTAAAGCCATGACCATTAAACGCAACTAACAATTAAAAATTATTTCGTTTCATAACGATATTTTCTCTTTAAACATTTATTGTACATTTGAATAAATTATTGTACGTAGGTATATTAAAATTGCTTTCTTACTTAATTTTTTGTCGTTTCACTGAGCGACTTTCATGATATCGAACTTTATACTACGTGTTATAAAACTTGATTTTATTAGGCTATATTTTAACCGATTGAGTCCCAGACGGCATTAATTAATGTCATAACAATTGATTATCTAATGTGTCTAGATTCGCGGAGCTTGAAGGATTAATGTTTTATGAGGAAGTTCTACTTTAACAATAAAATACTATTGTCATTAAATGAAAAAAAAAATAGACCTAATAGAGAGCACTTACAAAAAAAATTGTCCACCTTATCAGTGCCTGAATTGTCAGAGATTCTTAGACACGAACATAGTTAAGACGCGCACGTGACATTGGCGGAATAGTGTGCCCTCAGTGGCGAAAAAAACTCAAGTTCATCGCCATAAACCAAAGAAGAAGAAGATAGTTAAGACTTGATTACAATGCCTATATTTTAACATTAATGTGAGTATTATAGTATGTAAAGTACATTGTGGAAAACCTTGGGGGAGGCCTTTGTCCAGCAGTGGACGTCATTTGGCTGAAAAGAAAGAAGAAGAAAGAAAGAAAGTACCTACATCATCACCCAGCCTACAAAAAGGGTGTGCTATAAATATAATAAAGCAACTCGAGCGCACTAATTCGTTCTATGTATACTTAGCCTGGCACAAATTGATACTTGACTAATAATAGCATTCACCTTTACGTTATTTTCACTTTAAGCTATGTTCAGACTTCACTGCAATGTTAGTGGTATGATATTCGTAGTGATTACACTTATAATTACCCAAAAACTACACAATTATAATACTTATAAGTGTAGTTTTTGGGTTTCTCATAACTATGTTTTAGGTTACAATATTCATTTACTTTACTACGTTTATGATAACTTATCCGTCAATTACTAACTTAAATGGAAACTATATCTCTAATAACCGAAACATTATAGGGCGCCAAGTAACATAGTTAAAGCCCTATTTCCTGCGATACAAGGTTTCTGAATACGAGATAGTCCTTCTACGAACTAATACATGGGCGGAATCTGTGGGTAAAATCTATTCCACAACATAATTTCCACGCGATATTTGATCGGTTTCAGCCAATATCCCTATTCCGAAGCCGAACATATGCTATCCGATTTGTTTGTTAGATTGTACACTATACGGGCTTTGGATTTTCTAATTAACTGACAATCAGTTGAGTCCATAGTTTGGATCGTTATTTACAAAGTAGCTAGTGTTACATTGTGATAAGTATAGACAATGTTTCTAACGAACTGAATTTAATCCTTTATGTTCTTGAGAAGGAACAAATTAAAGACTATGTTAAGTAAATAAACGAAGACTGATATAAACGCTGTTTCAGACCGTTGAAAGAAGCTAAGGATGTAGATTTTACAGCACATAATATAGAGTGAACTAAATTAAATGTAGGGGCTTATGTAAGTATGCGGCGGGATTATTTTTCTTCAAACGTCTATAGATTGGGTCTGACTTTTGTGTGTATAGCGTCTGTACCACTACAAACGCGTGTCGAAAGCGAAATTAAAAAACACAAAGTTATAAGCACTAATGTAAACATTATTTTGTTAACGTAAATATATTTACCCTCGCTACTACATTCAAAATAACTAACATTTTGCTATCTTGCTATTTAATGTGTGAGAAGGATGTGTAACAAACAGACCTGAAATTGGATCGTACTAACGATTTTCTTTTTTATATTCGCAAGTATACAAAGGCTAAAATTATGTTTGCCAAACCGCTATCCCCTACTTCTATCTTATGATGTGAAATAATAGAGTTCAGAACCTTGATGTCAGACATATGGATCGCTATTGTTGTCTGACAATTTCTGACACAATCCCAAACGCCCGAAAATAAACGCACCTAGAACGAAATTGGCGGGCTCTCACAAAAACTAATCATCTCAACACAAAAATGGCAGAAAGTTACGTAAATCCTGCAATTTGTCCACGTGATTACTCGNAAGGACTAACGTGATTACTCGTGCTCCAGTTTTATGTCCGCGCGTGATAATGAAACCCCATGACAAGGGACGAATTAAGTCAGAAGGACAAGTGTAAGCTTTTTGCTGATAGACGTGAGATAAAAATCTAAAAAATGACGTTGGTCACGTAAGAAATTAAGAAAATATTAATTTTGTATGAAATAACATTTAAAATTTATTTCAGCCAAATGACGTCCTTTACTGACTAGAAGCACGTCATGGATTTCTCGAACGACCGATCCTACGCTGCCCGCTACCTTCACCAAGTCATTGGTTCACCCAATGGAACACAAAACTTAAATCTCAATAACAAAATTAGAACGGAGGCCGTAATTTTAGTATTCTGTGAATACTAAATTATAAATAGTCATAGTATATCTATTTTTGATATTATGTTCATTGGTAACGTGTTAGTTAAGGTCATAATTTCTTTCATAATATTCCACTTTGACGTAAAGAACATACAGCTCTATCAATGAAAAAATCAGGAGCAAAAATCTGCTGTTTCAAGTTGGTAAATCATAAAGGATTTCTGCATAAAACGGAAAAGTGGGTAAATCTTGTTACCCGTAAAGAGGTGTGTTAAATTCGTACGTTCGTTGTGAGGGCCAAATGTGATTACGCGCATGAGTGTCCCGCTCAGGTTTTATGTCCAGTACGTGTCAATAAAGGCCATAAACAAAAGCCGAATGAAGCAGCTAGAAGAATTACTTTACTACTTCGCTGCTGATCCACCATGATTTAAAATTACCAACTTTTTAACTAGCTAAAAATATCCCATTCGTTTGTATTTGATTACAAAAGCGCCCCAAGCTAAACTACAATTACATGAACCTTTTGTATAAAAGACAAAATATTTTCCAACTCATTCATTTTATTTTTAGGGTTCCGTAGCCAAAATGGCAAAAACGGAACCCTTATAGTTTCGTCATGTCCGTCTGTCCGTCTGTCCGTCTGTCCGTCTGTCCGTCTGTCCGTCTGTCCGTCTGTCCGTCTGTCACAGCCGATTTACTCGGAAACTATAAGTACTACAGTGATGAAATTTGATGGGAATATGTGTTGTATGAACCGCTACAAAATTATGACACTAAATAGTAAAAAAAAGAATTGGGGGTGGGGCCCCCCATACATGTAACTGAGGGATGAAAATTTTTTTTCGATGTACATACCCGTGTGGGGTATCAATGGAAAGGTCTTTTAAAATGATATAAAGTTTTCTAAAAAACATTTTTCTTAAAGTGAACGGTTTTTGAGATATCAGCTCTCAAAGTCGTAAAAAGTATGTCCCCCCCCCTCTATTTTTATAACTACGGGGTATAAAATTCTAAAAAAAATAGAGGTGATGCATGCTAATTAACTCTTTCAACGATTTTTGGTTTGATCAAAGTATCTCTTATAGTTTTTGAGATAGGTTGATTAAATTGACATAATAAGTTTATTATATTTGCTGCTACGGAACCCTTTGTGCGCGAGCCCGACTCGCACTTGGCCGGTTTTTAAATCATACTATCGTACCATTCCACACAACTAAGAACATTGTCGAACGTCTCCCTAATTAAAGCACAATACAGAATACGAGAAATTACGGAATATTATTCCGTTAAATTATAATAATGCTTCGTTTCTGACTATCAACACAACAATGTTACATTATTATACAGTGACGAATTCTACAGTTACGAATCGTACCACTACATCTCGTACGACTACGCCGCCGTAGCATTGCTGTAGCGATATTGCGGCGTATAGAGTTAGAGCATAGCCGTAGCAATATTGCGTCGTAAAGACGTTTTTGTCAAGTTACGTTATTGAAATCTGTATCTAGTTGGAAAATTCGTTCCCTGGTTACAACTTATAAATAGTTTTTTATAAGAGTTTTATCACTAGCCAGCATCAAATCATATTCATATTACATCTGCCTGTATAGGATATCCTTTTAGAAATAAGGAAGTGAGCGTCGGCGCGAAAAGTGCGCAATATCTCGCGGAGATTAAGCAACGGCTGTAAAAATCTGAAAACTCGTTTTTCGGCGTTTTCAACCAACTTCCGAATTACAATCGATTTTAGACCGAATGTACACCAAAATAGATCAATTGTGGTAAAGTTTGTGAAACAACTCGGTTTATGGTTTGTTTGATTGATTTATTTCTATTTGAGCTAACCGCTAGTGTATGGATATCCCTTTTGAAGGATTTAGGTTTTGTATCTGGTTATTTATTTAGATTTTGATATTGACATAACTATTACTGTCTTGGTGATAGTTAAGCTAATAAATAAGTCTTAGTTAGACTTTCCGTTAACATTGTAACATTTTTTTTATTTGTTTTTGTCCAAACACAGTAGCATAATGCATATTGTATGTAATTAGCAATGCAATAGAGTTTTAAAATTATAATAACGTACTTTGTTTTCTTATGAGATAGGTATTCATAACCACAGAAAATCTATGTCTTGGCAGTTAGTTACACTNGGAGTCGGTTTTATTTTTTTTTATAAAAATTACCTTATTGTGTACGTCTTTGCTGCCTCATTTTGTTGCCAAAATAAAGTTATTTTCTTTCTTTCTTTTTTTCATAATTGTCGGTACTCCATCGTTATAACAAAGTGGTTTGTATATCCATTGCAAACATTAATTGAAAACTGTTTACGTGGTGCTGAAACTTCTTAGAAATAGTGCTTTAGCCACGCCAATAACAAGTCATTAGCTAAATACAGCATCGATTACATCAGGCCATTGTCGAGTTAATTGCATTGGCATAAACAAACCACCCATCATTGTCTCGGATACGAACGCCAATGTTGCCAGTTTATACCCTGAGAGGAATTTAAAGCAAGATTGATGTTTCCACAAAGGGATTTTAAACTTCTTGATCGCAACATTTTGTGTCGTGTGGTGCAAGCATAACGATTTATTTATTGGAATTTTTAAAACATTATAGAAAAAAACATTTTAACCAATGAGACATTGAAAATGTGTCTATGGCGATATACGAAACTAATTTAAGTACTTATTAATGATGGTAGAGGAGTATTTTTTAGAACATTATTCAGAAAAAAATTACGTTGGTTGCATGCTTTTTTTAAAATACACTTATTATACTCAGCAATTTAGTATTTTTATTCTGAAGCGATTTCTTTGTACTAAATTAGTTATTTTAATTCCGTTAATTAAGAAATAACAATTTATTTATCAAATAAATAAATAAATAAAAAATGTATATTTATTTTATAGTTATTTTATATATTATTTTCTGCGTTTCCTGATTTGAACTGTGTTCTAAAATCTAATAGCACTTAATCACTATTGCGTGTTATTTTGTTCTAAATATAGTACAAAGATAAAATGTGTTCTATAAAAAGTCAATGAATCATTATCACGACACGAGTAGGTACCTATGTCCGTGGGAGTAACCAGTGGGTGATTTGTATTGAATATGTTTTGGTAAACATCTATTTCCAGGTACGAATTAAACCTAAATGGTTTACCATACATTACAAATCTATACTTATAATAAATCTGTAGAGAGGTCAATTCTGTACATGAAATATATTTTCCAAATAACTATCAGGGGGTGACTAGTGATCGATACTGATGCCAAAAATGCAATCAGTAAAATTTTTGTCTGTCTGTCTGTATGTTACTTATAGATACAAAAACTACTCGACGGATTTTAACGAAACTTGGTACTATTATTCTTCATACTCCTGGGCAGGTTATAGTATACTTAGGAATTCCCACGGGAACGGGAATTAGCAGGAAAATCCTTTTGTATGAAAAATCTAAACCGCTTAAGTTAGACGCTTGAAATTTGACATGCAGGTACCTTAGTAAACTTAAAGCTTAGTTACAACAGGATATTGCAAAATTCCAACGGGAACGGGAGTTAGCGGGAAAAAACATTTGTATGAAAAAATCTGAACCGCGTAAGATAGATGAAGAGGGTAAAACGGGATCCACGCGTACGAAGTCACGGGCGGCCGTTAGTTAATGAATAAAGATGAAAATCAAACCTAAATATAGAGTTCTTTTCAATGTTTATAAAATCAGTTTCTGGGTTTGCCCTTTACGTAATGTATTGTTGTGGGTAAATATTATTCCCTATATTGAGAAACCAAAAAAGTTGAAGTAAGTACTAATTATGTACTAAACTAGCGCCCATTCTTTACTTTCATAAAAATAATTGCTTTCTGTTAATCACGAAAGTAGGCCATAATATGTTTTGATCAAGAATATTTCTATAGAAAATTAATTACTACATCGAAAACCCATTCACGTCAAAATAATTAGTTCATTGGGTAATGGAATCGTTCTAAATACATACGAGTACCTCTGATATTAGGTACTAAAATATTTACTCACTCATCTAGCGTTGGCCTAGTTACTAATCGACCACGTAGTTGCGGGAATTAGGTCTCCTTCAAGGGTAGTAATTATATTGTGTTTAAACGTCTCATGATCGTCTGGTTTCATTCCCACTGGGAGTAAGTTTTTGTTTTACTTACATTGATATTGTAGGCCACAAATCAATATGTATTTTTTCACTCGTGTATGTCAATAAAGGACTTTTTAAATGTAGTTTCGTTAAAACTCATTGATTTACGAAAAATTTGATCATTGTAGTTACCTACATTATGAGCGTAATTCCTACTAAACATTAGGCCAATCTAGCATTTTTTTCGCTTCTCTCTCATCTCTTACGATGTACTTATATTTGTACTAACAGCTGCATTGGAAAAAATACCATAGCTCCATTTTAATGTTGAAAGTACTATTGCTGTTAAACTTTGTATTTTTTATTTTTTGTGTGTAAACTTACGTTATTTTCTCCAACAAGGTTCAAGTCAAATCGTTCATCAATTGCACCATTACAAAGAAGTCAAGTCCCTGAAGGTTGAGCGGAAATAGATCTCGAAAGAAACATGAACAAATCTTGGTAATAAAGGCCGCGTTCACAACGCCAGTTATTCGAAACCCATACGGGGTGGAATGAAAACTTTCCCTTGGGGACACGCACTGTATTTTGTAACGTTGGATCTAGGTCATTGTATCTATTCTTTAAATTATACAGGATGTCCCTTCAAGTATGGATCAAACAAAAAGAATCAATTCTTCGTCTCAAATGCCACAACTGTCTCCAAGAGAAGGAAGTCAAATATTAAAAAGAATACCTTTTCATACAAATTGTCATCAGTAATTAGTCAATTGTATGCATTGGGGACGTAATTTATTATGAGAATTCGGATATTGTTCCTGTAGGAAATTTGTTGCATTTGAGCAGTAGAATCAATCCTTGTTCTTTGATCCATACATAAACAGACATCCTATAGATATAGGATGCTAGCCCCAACTTGACAACAAACTGACATGTGGCTTTGTTTACGTGATTGTTGTTGAGGTGTGAAGCCACAAACGCCACTAATCGACTTGTGGGTAAGTTGTGAATTCGTGACTGAGCTCTACTTCTGTTTTGAATGTAAGAACTGTTCTATTATTACGACTTTTTTAAAGAATATTTATAAATATTTTTTTCTTTGCATAAATTACTAATAGTCCCGTTAGCCCCTTGTGGAGTGGAGGCCGCGTACCGGAAAACGCAGCGTGGGACGTCCACCCACAAGGTGGACCGACGACATCGTAAAGGTAGCGAGAAAGCAGGCCGCTACCAACCGGGTACTTAACAGGGAAAGCATTGGGGGAGGCCTATGTTCAGCAGTGGACGTCCTATGGCTGAAATGATGATGATGATGAGTCCTGTTAGCCCCTTGTACTGAGCTAAATAATGCTTGTGTTACGAGTGAGCTCACCACAATAGTCGAGCGTCAGCGAGGTTCGAACTCGCGTTCCTCGGATGACGAGTCGGCCAGTCCGACCCCTTCACCGGTCGGCTATCGTGGCTTCTAACCATTACTTTTCTTTTTAATTCAAAATACTTAGCCTCTCACTATACTTACCCTCTGTCTAGACAAAAGATAGTACTGTTACGATAAAACCGATTAAATTAAGACATTCCAACGATTTATTTCGTGTGATTGCTTATATTGGTGTGGAGTACCCTATTTATCTGTTTACTAAAATTGTATAATTATAAGCACTCGAATTTAATGTATATTAAAGTCGACAAGGAGAGCCAACACAAATTAAGAGGATACATCATCATCATCATCATCATCATCTCAGCCATAGGACGACCACTGCTGAACATAGACCTCCCCCAATGCTTTCCATGTTGCCCGGTTCGTAGCGGCCTGCCGGTCAGGGCAGATACTTGTAGTACGCAGAACTGACGGCTGATGGGGTAGCAAGGTTCTGGAGTGGAGGCCGCGTACCGGAAAACGCGGCGTGGGACGTCCACCCACAAGGTGGATCGACGACATCATAAAGGTAGCACGAAGAGGATATACTCGTACGTAGACAAAGATGAAATACAAAAAGATACCTACGCTTGTATCATGAAGATAATTTAGCTAAACTTCGTAACCACCAAGCGGCAATAAGTATTGTAGGTATAAATTTACTACTACTAGCTACTATTTTCGACGTACACAATCCTGCCCTTAAAAAACAACTTTCGCATTTAACCCCCCGATGACAAGCAAAAACTTCTCGCTCACGGTGAGCCAGCGAATATGAAAATTCATCCGCATTTTAGGCGTTATGTGAAAAATTCCAAGCGTCCCCCACCGAATGTACTGTGTGATATTGACATACGTAGGCCCTGGGATGAAATATTAAATAACAGGGGAAGGGAACAGTCGTGCGACGGAGCTATTTGAATACTCCTACGTAAGGATATGCCTTGATTTTGTTTGTTTTAGCCTCCAGGTTTTCAGAATTTTATACGGTGTTAAGAGGAAACGTAGACGCTTAGTTCGTACAAACGTGGTGGTTATTCATGATGTATAATGACGCTAAGTATGCTTAAAGAACCAGGAGCCTATTGTAATTATTATCAACTATTCAATACCACGATTACTATTAAAATATGAGAAATTCCTCCTTTTGTTGAAGTCGGTTAAAAAAATAACAAATGGCCAATCTTAAAATCATTGAGGCCTATGTGGACGTCGTGTGGCTAAAACGGTGATGATGATGAGCTTTTATTTGAAAATGTAAATCTATACTAATATTTTAAAGCTGAAGAGTTTGTTTAATCTAAGTAATTGGTAAACGTTCTTGTGCAGCAAACTTTTCAAGCAACTAAGTAAGTATAAAACTACAAAAATATTATTAAAAAAAACTAAAAAGATCCAAGTAAGCTTACCTACTACTCGTAAGTTTATTTCGGGCTATTTTTCAATCGTCGGATAACTTTTGACTGAAGAATAAAATTGACATTTTGACATATTATTTCCCATACTGAAACTGTCAATGTTCCAAACTGATTCTTCAGTTAAAAGTTAACCAGCGATTGAAATGTCAGCCCTTAGTAGAAGTAGATGGTATTCATACGAACGGATAACTGGCCTAATTAATATTAAATCTACCATTTTGCTGACGGGCTTTAATGAAAACAATGATACAATGATTTTGAAATTAGTCATGCTAAACTAATTACAGTTAGTGGTTAATTTGAACATTGATTATAATGGAAGCAACATGCGGCCTATTTATGAGCAATAAACATAATTATTAAAAGCCTGTTGAATTTTATTTTTTATTTTTTTGTATATAACAGTCACTTTACTATTTCAGTCGTACTCGTATACTTTAACCGTAACTATAACGTGTTTTTGTGTGGAGTTTAACAGACTTTTGACGTTTGTTAAAGGTAAAGTAAGATGGTGCAACCCAGCCTTAGAGCCACAGCTCACATAATATGCTACTTGCATCAGCGATCAGCGATTTAGCCGCGTTTTAGAAGCTGAATGCAGCGACCACACATTCCACACCGCACACTTGGCAATGCCAAACGTAGCGATTAACTCGCTTTTCGGAAGCTCGACGGAGCGACAGCAGTGGCTAAAACGCGCTCTCGATAGCGCTTTTCGGAAAGTGGACGCAGCGACAGCACTTCTAAAAAGCGCGAGATTCCGATACCGCATCCGAATGCATGAAGTCGCAAAATGGCGATGCTGCATCGGATACAGTCGCAAAATCGCCGATAACAGATGCTCAAAGTGGCATGTCTACTGTGGCCCTTATGGTAACAGTTACACGCTTTCCCAATAGCGGATTAAAAAGTTAAGATACGACTGGGAACAAAAGAGTAATGCATGGAATGTGCACATTTCCAAGTTTTACCTTTAGTACTTTGAATATACTCGTACTCCTTAGAGTGGACAAAATCGTAGTTCGGGAGTTTTAATAGGAATTCTAGCACGGAACGTGATGAGGGACTTTGCTGTCTAGTCTAGTAGTCTTTAACTTATAGTCTGGTATTGCTTGTATACTAGTTTGAGTACTTCTTAACTAATTACATTTGCCTTTTTAGGGTTCCGTAGCCAAATGGCAAAAAATGGAACCCTTATTTCTCAATCATCTATTTGCTTAGGGTTGCAGATACTGTGTTGGGTTTTTGTCTCCAAAAAAATTCGTGTCCATGTTTTGTAATTTTGGTTTATACTATTTCGAAATTAAATAAAAGAAGTTAATTTCGCGTCTACCACGCGGAAGGCCGTTCGGGCTCAAAAACTTTACGTCTCATAAAAATATTTTATGCTTTACGATTATGACATTAAGTTCGCCTTATTTATGTGATATTAAAGAATATAGGGGAGNTATAATAGTATGCCAAAAGACGATTCTGACTAAGTACTTTCTGCGATGTGATATTTCTGCTTTTTGATTATTCGGGATATTAAAGTTATGGCTAAAGATGATTCTGCCTTACAAAATTATTAGTTTTGAATGTATACCAAATGAGTGTATGCCTAACGAATTTCTGCGTAAGAAGATTATGCCATCCGTTGTTATGCATAGTAAAATTATGATTAAAAAAGTTCTGCGAAAAAAGGTAGAACCTTTAAAATACACTGATTTTACTCAGTAATTTTGTGTTTTTTTTTCTGAAGCGATTTCTTTGTACTAAATTAGTTACTTTAATTCCGTTAATTAATAAATAACAATTTATTTATCACAGGATATTATTTTCTGCGTTTCCTGATTTGAACTGTGTTCTAAATCTAATAGCACTTAATCACATTGCGTGTTATTTTGTTCTAAATATAGTACAAAGATAAAATGTGTTCTATAAAAAGTCAATAAATCATTATCACGACACGAGTAGGTACCTATGTCCGTGGGAGTAACCAGTGGGTGATTTGTATTGAATATGTTTTGGTAAACATCTATTTCCAGGTACGAATTAAACCTAAATGGTATACCATACATTATAAATTAAAGACTCAAAACTAAATATAGAAAAAAATAATGAATAAAGATAAAAATCAAACCTAATTATAGTTTTTTCAATGTGTATAAAATCAGTTTCAGGGTTTGCCCTTTACGTAATGTATTGTTGTGGGTAAATATTATTCACTATATTGAGAAACCAAAAAAGTTGAAGTAAGTACTAATCATGTACTAAACTAGCGCCCTTTCTTTACTTTCATAAAAATAATTGCTTTTTGCTAATCACGAAAGTAGGCCATAATTATGTTTTGATCAAGAATATCTCTATAGACAATTAATTACTACATCTAAAACCCATTCACGTCAAAATAATTAGTTCATTGGGTAATGGAATCGTTCTAAATACATACGAGTACCTCTGATATTAGGTACTAAAATATTTACTCACTCATCTGGCGTTGGCCTAGTTACTAATCGACCACGTAGTTGCGGGAATTAGGTCTCCTTCAAGGGTAGTAATTACCTATATTGTGTTTAAACGTCTCAAGATCGTCTGGTTTAATTCCCACCGGGAGTAAGTTTTTGTTTTACTTACATTGATATTGTAGATCACGAATCAAGATGTATTTTTGCACTCGTATGTCAATAAAAAACTTTTTATATTTTGTTTCGTGAAAACTCATTGATATACGAAAAATTTGATCATTTTAGTTACATACATTATGAGCGTCCCTACTTCCTACTAAACATTAGGCCAACCTAGCATTTCTTTTCGCTTTTCTCTTATCTCTTACGATGTACCTACTTATATTTGTACTATCTAACAGCTGTATTGGAAATAATACCATAGCTCCATTTTAATGTTGAAAGTACTATTGCTGTTAAACTTTGTATTTTTTATTTTTTGTGTGTAAACTTACCTTATTTTCTCCAATAAGGTTCAAGTCAAATCGTTCATCAATTGCGCCATAACAAAGAAGTCAAGTCCCTGAAGGTTGAGCGGAAATAGATCTCGAAAGAAACATGAACAAATCTTGGTAATAAAGGCAGCGTTCACAACGCCAGTTATTCGAAACCCATACGGGGTGGAATGAAAACTTTCCCTTGGGGACACGCACTGTATTTTGTAACGTTGGATCTAGGTCATTGTATCTATTCTTTAAATTATACAGGATGTCCCTTCAAGTATGGATCAAACAAAAAGAATAAATTCTTCGGCTCAAATGCGACAACTGTTCCCAAGAGAAGGAAGTCAAATATTAAAAAGAATACCTTTTCATACAAATTGTCATCAGTAATTAGTCAATTGTATGAGGATAATTTTTTATGAGAATTCGGATATTATTCCTGTAGGAAATTTGTTGCATTTGAGCAGTGATCAATCCTTGTTCTTTGATACATAAAGGGACATCCTATAATAGATATAGGACGCTAGCCCCAACTTGACAACAAACTGACATGTGGCTTTGTTTACGTGATTGTTGTTGCGGTGTGAAGCCACAAACGCCACTAATCGACTTGTGGGTAAGTTGTGAATTCGTGACTGAGCTCTACTTCTGTTTAGAATGTAAGAACTGTTCTATTATTAAGACTTTTTTAAAGAATAATTATAAATATTTTTTTCTTTGCATAAATTACTAATAGTCCCGTTAGCCCCTTGTGGAGTGGAGGCCGCGTACCGGAAAACGCAGCGTGGGACGTTCACTCACAAGGTGGACCGACGACATCGTAAAGGTAGCGGGAAAGCGCTGGACGCAGGCCGCTACCAACCGGGTACTTAACATGGAAAGCATTGGGGGAGGCCTATGTTCAGCAGTGGACGTCCTATGGCTGCGGCCTGCCGGTCAGGACAGATACTCGTAGTACGCAGAACTGACGGCCGATGGGGTAGCAAGGTTCTGGAGCGGAGGCCGCGTACCGGAAAACGCGGCGTGGGACGTCCACCCACAAGGTGGATCGACGACATCATAAAGGTAGCACGAAGAGGATATACTCGTACGTAGACAAAGATGAAATACAAGAAGATACCTACGCTTGTATCATGAAGATAATTTAGCTAAACTTCGTAACCACCAAGCGGCATTAAGTATTGTAGGTTTAAATGCAAACCTTCCTACTATTTTCGACGTACACGATCCTGTCCTTAAAAAACAACTTTCGCATTTAACCCCCCGATGACAAGCAAAAACTTCTCGCTCACGGTGAGCCAGCGAATATGAAAATTCATCCGCATTTTAGGCGTTATGTGAAAAATTCCAAGCGTCCCCCACCGAATGTACTGTGTGATATTGACATACGTAGGCCCTGGGATGAAATATTAAATAACAGGGGAAGGGAACAGTCGTGCGACGGAGCTATTTGAATACTCCTACGTAAGGATATGCCTTGATTTTGTTTGTTTTAGCCTCCAGGTTTTCAGAATTTTATACGGTGTTAAGAGGAAACGTAGGCGCTTAGTTCGTACAAACGTCGTGGATATTTATGATGCTGTGCTTACACAGAACCGATCAATCAATTTCAATACAAGTAATACAACGATTACTATTAAAATATGAGAAATTCCTCCTTTTGTTGAAGTCGGTTAAAAAAATAACAAATGGCCAATCTTAAAATCATTGAGGCCTATGTGGACGTCGTGTGGCTAAAACGGTGATGATGATGAGCTTTTATTTGAAAATGTAAATCTATACTAATATTTTAAAGCTGAAGAGTTTGTTTGTTTACTTAAACGCGCTAATCTAAGTAATTGATAAACGTTCTTGTGCAGCAAACTTTTCAAGCAACTAAGTAAGTATAAAACTACAAAAATATTATTAAAAAAAACTAAAAAGATCCAAGTAAGCTTACCTACTACTCGTAAGTTTATTTCGGGCTATTTTTCAATCGTCGGATAACTTTTGACTGAAGAATAAAATTGACATTTTGACATATTATTTCCCATACTGAAACTGTCAATGTTCCAAACTGATTCTTCAGTTAAAAGTTAACCAGCGATTGAAATGTCAGCCCTTAGTAGAAGTAGATGGTATTCATACGAACGGATAACTGGCCTAATTAATATTAAAGCTACCATTTTGCTGACGGGCTTTAATGAAAGCAATGATACAATGATTTTGAAATTAGTCATGCTAAACTAATTACTGTTAGTGGTTAATTTGAACATTGATTATAATGGAAGCAACATGCGGCCTATTTATGAGCAATAAACATAATTATTAAAAGCCTGTTGAATTTTATTTTTTATTTTTTTGTATACATATCGTGTTTTTGTATGGAGTTTAACAGACTTTTGACGTTTGTTAATGTTAAAGTAAGATGGTGCAACCCAGCCTTAGAGCCACAGCTCACATAATATGCTACTTGCATCAGCGATCAGCAATTTAGCCGCGTTTTAGAAGCTGAATGCAGCGACCACACATTCCACACCGCACACTTGGAAATGCCAAACGTGGCGAATGGCGATTGAGGCGCTTTTCGGAAAGTGACGCCGCGACAGCACTTCCTAAAACGCGCGATTCCGATACCGCATCCGAACGCATGAAGTCGCAAAATGGCGATGCTGCATCGGATACAGTCGCAAAATCGCCGATAACAGATGCTCAAAGTGGCATGTCTACTGTGGCCCTTATGGTAACAGTTACACGCTTTCCCACTAGCGGATTAAAAAGTTAAGACACGACTGGGAACAAAAGAGTAATGCATGGAATGTGCACATTTCCAAGTTTTACCTTTAGTACTTTGAATATACTCCTTAGAGTGGACAAAATCGTAGTTCGGGAGTTTTAATAGGAATTCTAGCATGGAACGTGATGAGGGACTCTGCTGTCTAGTCGAGTAGTCTTTAACTTATAGTCTGGTATTGCTTGTATACTAGTTTGAGTACTTCTTAACTAATTACATTTGCCTTTTTAGGGTTCCGTAGCCAAATGGCAAAAAATGGAACCCTTATTCTCAATCATCTATTTATTGCTTAGGGTCGCAGATACTGTGTTGAGTTTTTGTCTCCAAGAAAATTATTGTCCATGTTTTGTAATTTTGGTTTATACTATTTCGAAATTAAATAAAAGAAGTTAATTTCGCGTCTACCACGCGGAAGGCCGTTCGGGCTCAAAAACTTTACGTCTCATAAAAATATTTTATGCTTTACGATTATGACATTAAGTTCACCTTATTTATGTGACATTAAAGAATATAATAAATAAGTTAAAATACATACAAGTTCACTTATGAGTTTAATAATGATAACTTATGAGTTTTTAGGGGAAAGCTTTCTTAAATAAAATAAACTTTCTGACATGTAACTTGTAATTTCGTGGGGTCAAATGGGATTTTGAACCTGTTACTACAAATCCAGCTGCAACGTACTAAATATTGGGCAATACCTACGTTGAATTACATGTGATCCGAAACATCGGTGTCATTTCCTCAATATCCAACCAGTGCGGCCTATGAACGTCAAATAAAGGGCTGCGCTTAGTGGCGAAGAGAAGCGGTCGACGTTTTCATTATTCACAATAATTGTAACATTCGCCTTCATTTTCATTTTCAAAATTATAGATTAAGGCTGAGTTGCACCACCTAACATTAACCGTGACTATAACGATAACCGGTTTATTTTGTATGGAGTTTGACAGATTTTTGACATTTGTTAAAGGCAAAGTAAGATGGGGTAACCAAGCCTAAGAATTCAAATTAGTATGGAGTTGCTAAACATGAAACTAATAATATCATTGTTGGGTGAAGTGAGACTTCAAAGTCGTGAGGTCAATCAAGTATCTGGACAAAATAAAAAATAACAAATCACAAATGTAGATAAAATCTGTTGTAATGTTCTCGCTATTGAAGCAGTCTTATTATGAACATTCAAGGGTATCTAATAAACTCGAAGAGTTTTTATCTGACAGACAGTTAAAGGTCAAAGTAGACCCTACATAAAAATACCTAGCGTCCCCTCTATATGCTGCCCGCTCGTCTCACCACAATGCGCCACCTTAACGAATGTTATGTAACAGGTCGCAAACAGCTGGCGAGGCGCAATAATACCGCTGCCGCTCCGCTCCGCGATACAAGCCAGCGGAAATTAACAGCTCCTAGCTACGAGCTGAGCGGAGCGAGCGAGGCGAGCGGAACTACAAATCGATTTATCGCTTCCAACCGTACGTTTATCGCATTCCATTGCTTAATGAATTTCGAGTTCGGCTTACCAGTGTGCTTACCATGAGTTTACGTTAGGTGTGCTCGCTAGCGACTGCGTAAAAAAATGACATTCATTGTATGACATATTGTGCAGCGCCCCTAGCGGCTACTTTCAAGAAACAAAATCTTCATAGATATTTTTGACGTACTCGCTAGCGAGCACACCTAAAGTAAACTCATGGTAGGTACACTGTTGTTAATAAAGTTGTGAATTTAGCAGTTAGCGCGGATGCTAATTTTAAAATTCTGGAAATACTGGATTTGTAAATCAATTAAGTACATACTGCAAAAATTTCTCTGATCAAAAAAGTATGAAAGATATCCTCGACTTAAATGATTTGCTTAAACGAAAGTCATTAGATTCACACAAATATTGTATTAAAACAAACCACGAGTAGTGCATAAAAATCTATATTCACCGAAATTCAACATTTAAATACTTTAATAACTAGCACTATTGATAGCAGGAGACGTGAAGGGTATTTTGTGCTTAAACACACAAAACTCGTGACTTAAACATTTTTAATATCCATTACACGCCATTGCATGATCACAAGAAATACAAATTACNTCCCTTAATAAATAAGTAAAAATACATACAAGTTCACCTAAGAGTTTAATAATGATAACTTATGAGTTTTTGGGGGAAAGCTTATGACCAACAGTTTGATTAATAGTTTTAACTTTCTGATATGTAACTTGTAATTTCGCGGGGTCAAATGGGATTTTGAACCTGTTACTACAAATCCAGCTGCAACGTACTAAATATTGGGCAATACCTACGTTGAATTACATGTGATCCGAAACATCGGTGTCATTTCCTCAATATCCAACCAGTGCGGCCTATGAACGTCAAATAAAGGGCTGCGCTTAGCGGCGAAGAGAAGCGGTTAAGATTTTCAATATTCACAAAAATAAAGATATTATTCACCATCATCTTCATTTTCTAAATTATAGATTAAGTTAAATAGTTCAATGGAGATTCTAAACGTGAAACAAATAGTATCATTATTGGGTGAATTTCCAGTTACTTAAAAGTCGTGAGGTCAAGTAATTGGACAAAATAAAAAACATAATAGCCATGTACCTAAATATTCAAAAATCTATTGTAATGTTCTCGCCATTGAAGCAGTCTTATTATGATCATTCAAGGGGAACGCCCCTTGAGTGTTCATAATAACGGTGTCGAAGAGTTTTTAGCTGACAGACAAGGGTCTTCTTTGAGATTTAATTATTAAATGTCAAAGTAGACCTTACATAAAAATTACATAGCGCCCTGTTGCCCGCTCTTCCTACCACAATGTCCCACCTTAACGAATGTTGTGTAACAGGTCGCAAACAGCTGGCGAGGCGCAATAATACCGCTGCCGCTCCGCTCCGCGATACAAGCCAGCGGAAATTAACAGCTCCTAGCTACGAGCTGAGCGGAGCAAGCGAGGCGAGCGGAACTGCAAATCGATTTATCGCTTCCAACCGTACGTTTATCGCATTCCATTGCTTAATGAATTTCGAGTTCGGCTAACCTGTTGTTAATAAAGCTGTGAATTTAGCAGTTAGCGCGGATGCTAATTTTAAAATTCTTGAAAATCTGAGTTTGTATAAACTAATTACATACCTACTGCAAAAATCTTGTTTTTCTTTGAAAATAAATAAATAAAAAGGTATAAAAGATATCTCGAGATAAATGATTTGTTTAAACGAAAGTCATTAGATTCACACATAATATTAATTTCAAGGTTTCCTTAAAATTAAATCAAACGACAAGTAGTTCAAAAAATCTATATTCACTGAAATTCAATATTTAAATACTTTAATAACTAGCACTATTGATAGCAGGAGACGTGAAGGGTATTTTGTGCTTAAACACACAAAACTCGTGACTTAAACATTTTTAATATCCATTACACGGCATTGCATGATTACAAGAAATACAAATTACACTAAAGCCCTACTTCAGAATACATTATTACTCAAACAATGCATAAAAACTTCGCTACAAAGACATTTATCTTGCACTCCACGGGAATTTCCTATAAAATGTTTGTTCAACGTAACAGAGAACTAACAAGCAGTGACAGAAACACCTGCAGCAGAAGTTAATTTCGCCTATAATTTCCTAGCAGGTTACAGGGACGTACTCAGGGTTGAAACATATGTGTACCACTTCATTTATTGTGGCCATGCATGAGAGTGAGTAAACTCACACAACAACGTCATTTATCAGTGAAAATGTTTTGTGGATTAAAAAGCTTGGTTGCTTTATAAGGTTGGAAGAGAGTTACCGAGAGTAAGCTTCTAGTCTTCTAGTAAACGAACCGAGTAGCATTCGAAAGACAAATAGGACTAACTTGTGTGGTGTATGAACTAATGAATAAAATTAATTCTGTACAAATATAGCAAAATTCGTCATTGTTATGTTAATACAGTTCAGAATGCTATGATGTTTGTTAGGATAATTTATAAAATTGTTAGTATTTAATAATAATGATTCTTAAATAATTTCAAACCCATTTTTTTTAAATTCTCGAAGTTTATTAAAATTTAAAAGTAGAATTAATTTATAAGTATTGGAAATGACAATGACGTCAGATCCGGAAAGTCCATTCATCTATTCACTCACTCATTCAAGTTCTTTTACTCACTCGATCGTTCACTTTATTGTAATTCAAGCAACGGACAGTCAGTCGCTATCCAACCTCCGCTGTGAACAGACGTGTTTGTGAAGTGTTTTAAAGTGTTTAGTGGTGGAAATACTGTTCAAGAAAATCCAGGTAAGTTAATTTTTATGTACGTTACTAAAAAACTAAGGAATATTAGTAATAATTGTTCGATTTTTATGTTTTCGTTATGAAAGTATACCTATTGACTGATCTTAATGTTATTGTGTTTAATAACTTATTACAGCACGTTACTTATCACTTACTCGTGATAAATTATCCTTGAACTCCTTTTATATTATACTATAAGATTATGCTATTACGAGTATCTCTATGAATGGAGGAATTATCTCCTGTTTCACCAAGATCATTATTCAGTATACATACACTATTTTTGGTACCTGTATTTCGGTACGGTTTGTTGTGTAGGTATAAATCTGAAGTCAGTAGTAGGCTAGATAATTTAATTCTGTCAATCCACATTGTTTCACCGACTTAGCATCAACAAAAGGAGGAGGTTGTCAATTCGGTTAGTAAATTTTTCTTTCTGAATATATTCCACTGGGAAACCTGAATACGTCCCTGTGCTGGTATCGCACAAGTTCATTATAGCGAGGCAATTACAGAGGCGCGTAATGTACTGACACTTGACCGGGTTCGGAGCTGCTAGGAATTGCCATCAAGTGTTCCGATGAAACTTTTATTTGTGTACGATGTTTTTGTTCATTCGTACGCTTTCACTGCCGAGTGTTATTCTTTTTACGGAGGCTTGCGTTTGACTTTAGTGGTTTCGTGTTTTATATGTGAAGTTTGCAGAAGTACTATATGGTTTGCGTTGAGTAAAACCTCTTAGATTTTAAGTGGGCATATAAACTTAGAAAACGTTTCCGGGTGTAATTCTTTTTCTGTATTTTTTCTTGTGATAATTGACTAAAATCATTAACAATTTTGGTTAATTCCAGCGTTCAGGGTAATATTTTATTTAAAGGGCTTTAAGTGGCTACACAGGCTCTATTTTAATTGCAGAATTTTATCCCCTATGTTTCTGTGATTATGATCACTATTTACGAGTACATTATTTTTTGTGAAGAGCAGAGATGTACAAAGCGCTATTTGCAGGGGAAGCAAATCCAGTGAAACGTTACATAAAAATTTCAAATATAGAGACACGAAAGTCCTATTTCTTGGAAGCGATCTCTGATCTCTTCTGAAAAACTGGGAAAGAGGAAAGCATTTAAAAAATCCAGGAATCAGGCAAAAAATACAACGTATTTTTTTTAAATCCGTCACAAATCCGCACCAAATAGTTTCAATTGCTTCCAACTTTTGCACATGCAAATGCAGATAGCAAAATTTTTACTCTCCCGATTTATATAAAGCAAGAAGCAGCACAAATAGGTTTACGCCAAGTGTCAGTAAGCACAGACCCAAACCGTAAAATCGCTGAAGATTTACCGTCACTCTAAAACAAGCTCAAGTCTACAATGAAACTTAAGCCGGGCGATCCAGACCTGCATAATAGTTTCCTTCATACCGCAGCGAGCACCTTTATGTTAATTTAAAGGCATTTAAATTTATGGACTATAAAATTAGCGCTAATAGAGATTATGGACGCTAATTTTGCGGTACTGACAATGAGAAACCGTACTGATATAGCGTACAGAAAATTATAACTTGGATATTTTAGTTCAAAATTTATTTTAAGTTTTTTGAAGCGGCAAACAGCTAGAATAGATGTGGTTTGACAAACGGGAGCATGTTGTGCGTGTGTATAGTCCAAGCCATTATAAACTTGCAATATTCCAGACAACCCTAAATACGAACTCTTTGTGATTTGATAAAATAATAGGTAAAATCGGAATTTCCCAACTCGCACCTGCTAGCGAGTTTGACAGGTGCGAGTTGACGAACAACCCGTCAACCCGTCAACAGAACTCTGTAAAATGTTAGTTTGAGTAAATTTTTGACACACTATATTAAATATTGCCAGTTTCTATTGCCGCAGACTATATTCGCGTTGCTACGCGCAAAGGCCGTCAAATTGCATCAAAATGTCTCGCAACGCTAAACTCGCGCTCACTGCAACCAGAGGCTGTACACCTCCGTTCGTAAACCACGGCATTTTCATATTAATCGAATCTGACACATAACCGCCGCTGCCGTGGTTTTCTCTGAGTCGAGCGATGCACGAAATGGCATCCGATTTTGCGGCGCGCTTTTTCTCAATCGGTATTGTGTGATATTTAAATAAGTTTTGGTATGTACAGAAAAAAATAAATATAAGTTTGTTGATATTTAAGTTTATCGTCTGCTGGACAAAGGATTCCATAACGACCAAGGATCCAAGGATTTCCATAACGATCGCATCCAGGTTCTTCCCGCGACCTTCACCAGATCGTCGGTCCAACTAGTGGGGGCCTGTCCACACTACGTCTTCCGGCCTGTGGTCTTTGGAAATTGCAATAAAGGAAAATAGCAAAACATTATTTCAAAATAGCACTATCCGAATGAATCTAAGTATTATTGTTACATTACATGCTAGTGTGATAGGAGGAACAAAGCTATAAAGATGATTCCGACGCTTCCTCAAGCATTATTCAATTTGGCTCGCGGGTTACAGCCCGCGGCACTAAAAGATGTCTACTGTTTCACTGCCCTCATCAATAAACACTGTTTACTGCAGTTCAATGCATAGTATTGTAATAAATTCTTTTGTAAGTGTGAATTTTAGAGAAGTGTAATCTATACTCTATACTAATATTATAAAGCTGAAGAGTTTGTTTGTTTACTTGAACGCGCTAATCTCCGGAACTACTGGTCCGATTTGAAAAATTATTTCAGTGTTAGATAGCCCATTTATCGAGGCTATACAACATCACGCTACAACCAATAGGAGCAGATCAATAATGAAACATGTTGCGAAAACGGGTTTTCACGCGTACCAAGTCGCGGGCACAGCTAGTAGAAAAATAATATTTTGTATTCCAAAAAATTCGTTTAGATAAAAATGTGATTTTTAACGATCGAAATTTTAGTTCAGGTAAAGTGAGGATTTTACTGGAATTTATATTAGGGATGTCGAATACCTATTGAAATGTTGATCCGTGAAATATTTCAGATTTTTCAAAAATTCTCCGCTAGTCCCACTGGACTGGATCTGATCTAAACAGCGCTGTAATAAGGCCTCACATGGTGTGTAATATTTCATACTAAAATACACTTTACTACAATGATTCACAGAGTGATTTCCCAATACAAAAATGTTTTCAAACAAACAAAAAACTCTAATCGAGTCTTGAGTAAAACACCGCGTAATAATTTAATACTAGCAAAATGTTTGCCCCAAGGTAATATCTGTTTAAGTGCCACCATAAAAGAATTCATTTTTCCTTGACGCGATACAGCGCTCATCGCTTCTGCGAAGAGCCTTTGTATGCGGCTCTCCTCACTAAGTATATTATGTAAATGTAATACTGGAGGCAGGACCAGTCCTGCTATACTGCGACAATAGCAACTGACAGTTTAGTAAATAAAGTATGATTAAAATCGACTTATCGAACTCCTTCGTGATCCCAAAAAAATCACTTTAGGCCCAGTTTCGACCATGTCGGAGCGGAGCGGAGCAGAGTAGAGAAGTGTTTTAAATAACCAATCAGATTTTAGCGTGGGACGTCCACCCACAAGGTGGACCGACGACCTGATAAAGGTAGCAGGAAGGCGCTGGATGCAGGCCACTACCAACCGTGCGATGTGGAAGTCATTGGGGGAGGCCTATGTTCAGCAGTGGACGTCCTGTGGCTGAAATGATGATGATGATGATGAATCAGATTTCCTTATTTCCACTTCCCTTCTCCTCTCCGCGTCGCGACACCCCGGCTGTCAAATTCTATAGAAAAATTTGACGACCCGACACTTTTCCGCTCTGCTCCGTTTTGGTAAAAACCGGATCTTACAATCAAAGACAAGTTTAGTCATTCACGCTTGAAACTTACCTCCGGTTTCTACATTGAGACTTTTAGCACAAGCTTGCTCGTTTTCTACGTAGGTGAGCTCAATATGAAAAGCTAAAAATCTCAATGCAGAAGCCGGGGGATAGACAGCTCGATCTCAATATATTTGGCTCTATAAGGTCCCAAATTGCAAGTTCCTACTCGCGCATTCTATACATACGTTGATACGTTGATACGTTGATATAGAGTTGAAGATAACCACGCTATATTAGACTTACTGTTAACAAACATGCTCGCAAATCAGCTGTATCTAAAATCGGACTAGAAATTATATTGCTTAGTAGCAGAATACCGAACTACTGTTAAGACGCAATTACATACATGGGCAATTAAATTGCACGTTCAGAACCACATTCAGGACTGGGTCTATTGTGACGTCAGCACAATTGGGGCAGAGAGCAACAATAAGGAGTGATGTAGGAAAACTAGAACCAATGGCGGGTCGGTCTCATTATTTTGCACAATCTAACGTCTATTGGAATGTTTTTGTTTATAAGATTATGTTTTACTAGCGGGCGCCCGCGACTTCGTACGCGTGGATCCCGTTTTACCCCCTTCATCTATCTTACGCGGTTTAGATTTTTTCATACAAATGTTTTTTCAATATCCTGTTCTAACTAAGCTTTAAGTTTACTAAGGTACCTGCATGCCAAATTTCAAGCGTCTAACTTAAGCGGTTAAGATTTTTGATACAAAAGGATTTTCCCGCTAATTCTCGTTCCCGTGGGAATTTCTAAGTACCTGCCCAGGAGTATGAAGAATAATTTTACCAAGTTTCGTTAAAATCTGTCGAGTAGTTTTTGTTTCTTTAAGGAACATACAGACAGACAGACAGACAAAAATTTTACTGATTGCATTTTTGGCATCAGTATCGATCACTAATCACCCCCTGATAGTTACTTTGAAAATATATTTCATGTACAGAATTGACCTCTCTACAGAATTATTATAAGTAGGTATAGATGAATTATTTGTTGCAATGCAGTGTAGAATAAAACCAATTCAAGTTACAGCTATCGAATTCCACTATATCTGTGTGCCTACCATGAGTTTACGTTAGGTGTGCTCGCTAGCGACTGCGTAAAAAAATGACATTTAAATGTATGACATATTGTGCAGCGCCCCTAGCGGCTACTTTCAAGAAATAAAATCTTCATAGAATTTTTGACGTATTCGCTAGCGAGCTCACCTAACGTAAACTCATGGTAGGCACACTGAACGCAAAAACGCTTTTATTTTACTTGATAAGTAGTGGTAATCTGGTAGTAACTACTGGAACTTTACTCGTAGATGGTGAAAGAGGCTAAGGTCCATGTTGTTGTGATAGACTGATAATTAACTTTTAAAAAAAATAAAACCGACTTGAAATGCGTGAACACAAAAAAAAAATAAAAATTAAAAATATTGCGTATAAAAAAGTTCATCCCCAATTTTCCACCCCTGGGGGTGAAATATTTTCTTCAAATTCACATGAAATCACTCTTTTGATAATACCTATTCAACAAAAAAAAATAATCGTTCAAATTGATTTAAAATCGGCGGAGATATTGCGTATAAAAAAGTTCATCCCCAATTTTCCACCCTTGGGGGTTGTTTTTTCTATTATTAAATTTAAATGGGACCACCCTTGAGGTATTACCTATACGCCGAAAAAAGATTTGTTCAAATCGGTTCATAATTGGCGGAGTTATCGCGTAACAAACATAGAAAAAAATAAAAAACATACGGGTCGAATTGAGAACCTCCTCCTTTTTTGAAGTCGGTTGAAAAACTAAAGTTAAATTCAATTTAATAGTAAAAATTTACTAAATTATTCATAGATCAATTAGAAGTAGTATTACCTACTTAGAACAAAGGCTGCACTAATGTATTTAGATTAATCTTTGTATGTTTCATAAATATCTTCAGACTGATATATGCATGTTTACAAATTGCCGTTGGTGCAATCACCTTTATTGTCGTCTTAGAAACGCAAATATATCGTGACAGGTTATTTCTCAGATCGTGGTGGAATTTCTTTAAAACAGTTAAATAAATACTAAAATGTGTGAGATTAGGAAAAATAAGCTTTCATAATACCACACTCTACCTAGAATCTAGTCAAATCTCATTCTGCATTATTCTCCCATTGAACTTCTCTTCTTCTTAGTCGGGCACTCATATCAGAGTGGTCGTGGTTGCGCTAACGAGGTACACGGTGAGGTTTTCGATGTCATCTGATCATCTCCGAGGGTAGCTCTCCTGGCGATGTGCTTCCATTTCTGACATTTAGAGGCGTCGCGAGTACACTGGACCATGGTGGACTCAGTAGCCTTTGTGATGTCTATTGAACTAACAAAGCAAATTGTGAAATAATTATTTTGCTGTGTGTTCGTGACCACGAACACGCATTAAAGATTATTTGGAAGAGTTCTAACTATACTATGAAAATAATAGTTTATATTAAATAAATATTATCGATTTTTGGATATTATTTTTCTCCTTATTTAATTTTTCATTAACATTCTTAAAATATCGTAGACAATTTGATATTCACAGACAAAAATAAAAAGATAAACCCAGCCCAATGTAGTGCAAGTGAGATTTGTATGCATTCCTTCAAAAAATTGCTGCACGAAATTGAGTTACACGCGGAGACAAAATCCATCTTTACGGTCGTACGACAAAAATGAAGAATGACACTGGAAATATTAAACTAACAAACAAGGGACACGCTTCCAAACGAGGCGTCTAGACTTGGAGGGTGATATGAATTTGTAGAAGATGTTGATTAGAGATTGGCCAATTTTATTGTAAGATTATTTAAACAAAAGCGTATGAAAAGGCGTTGAATGGTGTGTCATTTGACCCACTCGGTTCGGACTAGTAGTGATTAATGCGTGATTTATTCATCTAAGAATGACTAAGTACCTTAATAATTATGGATTTTTATATTTTTAATGATAATTCTCACAATTTTTAATGAAAATATGTTGTTATTTTTACAGCTTAATTACTTGTACGTATTGCCATACATGCCATCATTCTTACATAAAAGTAGTTACTAGACGGCAAGTTTGTAAATAGGTTCATCTCATCCACACGTTTTTGCAAAACTTTATAATTAATTTTTAAACCTTTCGCTTGGCTTGTGCACTACCAGGCACTCGGTTTGCTTTATTTATCTTGACTAAGATTGCTTCTACGGGAACACTCAGCAAATCTACGTTCGGGACGTGTAAGGCCTCAGCCTCGAACTTAGCGGGCAGCGGGGCGGCGGCGGCGGCGGCGCAGGAGCGGGGCGGGCAACGCAGACCCGTTCTCGAAACAAGCGGGCAGCTCGCGCGGCGCTTTAGCGGCGAAGTGTTGTGGTCGGGGTTGTGTTGTCGAGATAGTTGTTTTTATTCGCAAACGAAATGTCTGAACAACGGCGACAATTTTATTTCGATTCAAATTTATTCCTAACGCTTGATTTATTGTGGGCAAAAGAAGGAGTGCGCTGCCCGCTCGTTACACGCTCCCTCGCCGCTGCCCGCTCGTTGCCCGCTCTGGCGCCGCTGCCGCGCCGCTGTTTTCGAGAACCGGTCTATTTGATTTCACGCATAAGATCCTGCCGCTGCACGCCGCTGCCGCTCCCGCCCCGCTGCCCGCTAAGTTCGAGGCTGAGGCCTAAGAGTCAGTTTTTAATTTAGAGGGGCTTAAAGGGCGGTCCCCGGCGGGATACGGATTAAAACTCGAACTAAAACTACTCCTAAGTAATCCTAGGTGTTCTTAAAAACAAATAATTTTAAACAAGCCCTAACTAAAATAAACCTTTGTTGAAATCTTGTCACTTAGTCGTTGCTGAGATCCCAAAAAAGTGTTTTTAACAAGTTAAAGGACTCATCTATTGAAATAAATAAGAAAAATACTTTAATTAATTTGCAATAAAGATAATTGTGTGCTTTGTTTTTTTGCCAAAATATACTCGTATCATTGCGCAGATGGGTGTCAGGCAAAAGGGACTTAATAATATCCCTGTTTATGTAAAAAATCAGTCAATTGTTTTTTTGCTTAATTATTTGTTGCGCCAATTGATCACAGAACCTGAATGATCATATTGACAAAGCATTGTGCGCAGACGTTTGTAAATCTAACGCTGAGTTGCACCACCTAACTTTGACCGTCACTATAACGATAACCGGTGCTTTTTGTAGGTATGGACTTGGACAGATTTTTGACGTTTGACAAAGTTAAAGTAAAATGGTGCGACCCAGCCTAAGGATGGTCGATGACCGCAATTGTACGTCCCTACATGATACCCACGACAGGAGTAGCTATCAGAACGTTTTTTTGTTAATTTTGATGATTACCCTTACATTGCTAAATCGATTACCAAAAATACCTTGAAAGCTCTTAAAATACGAACCAAAGTAGGGCAGTCTCACAAATTAATTCCTCTTTATTTGCCCTCTCCGATTGTCAGCAGATGGTGGACCGAACTCGAAGTATCAGTCGTCAAATTTGAAGTTAGCCAAAGTCAATCGCAGGCAATGAGGTCAGCTTTACAATAGGTAGACAGATCCTGGTATTGTAACATATTATTGAATATAGGTAGTTAGGTGGTTACAAAGGATAATTTGTATACTTTTGGTTTCATATCTTGATGACTCTTTAAAGTTGGTGAGTCTATTTCTAAAGTGCCAAATTAAAAATCACTAAACTTTTAGTTGGCCCATAGTTTGACCCAACTCAATTTATATGAAAAATTGGCCGATATCAAATCGGTGTAATGTGCGCTCTTTCATACATGTCCATACTGATTAACAGCCCGACTCGACTATCGGCCAACTAAAAGTCTGTGGTCTGCACCTAGGCTAAAACTATACAGCACAAGCACCAAAATGCCATCTGCTCAGTATAAGCCACGACGGCAGAGAGCGCGTCACGACCACTGTTATTCTGCGGATGCCAGTTGGTTGAGCTAAAGAAACAGAAATACCATTGAATACCACTATTCATATCGATAGAGTAGGTAGGTAATGCGTCTCTCACCTTTGAGTATCTGTGTTCTGTGTTTGCGCAGAAGCAGTTTTGAATTCACGTTCCTTCATCTAAACTCGCTTACCCCCCCGTGCACCCAAAATTCTTTGATTGAAAAATAGCTGTCTACAATTTAATATAGCTACCTAACAAATTTCTTAATTGATGCACACAAAGTACATAGGTGTGAAGTCATATTTATGTAGTTTGTTTTCTCTGGAGCGTTTTTACAGAGTGATTCAAATTCAAATTATTATTTTTTTCTTTAAAACACCAAATAATTTCGAACTTGTCTATTTTCAGCCATTTCATTTGAATTTGTTATGACGCAACATAATAGCGATTACAGGCCGGCCATTATTGTGTCAATAACTTGATTTGCTTTGACCTATGTCCAGCCGATAATATTGTTAAACATAATGTCACGGTTTTGACCTTTGACCTTTATGGCTCATAATGTAATTTAGAGAAAATACAAAATGCGGTGCGATGCGGCGCGGCTTCGTGGAATTGTAATGAAAAATATTGGGTTTGGAAAAAACTTTGTTTGCTGTCTGATAAAATGACATGCAAGAAACAATACTAATAATCTACTAAAAACTTAGTATGTCTCTATGAAGTTGAAACGATCCAAGAACTAAATTATGTGCCTTCAGAATTTAAACTTTGTCACTAATAAACTATACGATAAAATGAGACGAAGATTAGCAAAATTCCAAAGTTCTACATAATATTCAAAGTTGTCGCTAATGCAAAGTAAGAGAAACAACGCGAAAAAAGCTCTCCAAAGCTCGTGTGAACGGAAAATTAAAGCACAGATACACCAGAATTAATAAACGAAGACGTCTGAAGTTAAACCTTTCTTTATTTACGTTTCTTTGATCTCCGGTAGCCAGGTTACTGAACATCGCAAGTTTAATCCGCACCGCGATCGGCGATCGAGCGGTAAGTCGTTTTAAATTAAACTTGTCGACGATCCGATCCCTGGGTTTATAGCGAAGTTTCAGCCGAAAGAAAAAGTATCGATCCCGGCCTCATACATACATAATTGCGATGGTCTAAGTTGGCTTTGTTCTCTTATCAATCTCACTTATGTTTTAGAGATTGATGTCTTGAACGTAGATCGTTCAGAGCATTTTCTTATTGGAGAATACAGTTTCACCTGGACTTGGTATTCAAATTAAGCAGGTACTTACTAATCAAGATAGACAGTGAAAGAAATATCTAGTAGGTAAATCTTTTCATGAAATCGGAGCTCTACCTTGCCGTTAATGTCCGTCCAATAATCCAACCGTCTGATTTTAAGTAGTTATTTTATAATAACTTCGTTCGTTTCAGCCGAATGACGTCCACTGCTGGACAAAGGCCTCTCCCAAGGATTTCCACTGAGACCGGTCCTGCGCCGCCTGCATCCAGGCACCTCCCGCAACCTTCACCAGATCGTCGTTATAATATCTTAAATTGGTAAGTATAATTATTTTAAACACAATTCAAATATTTAGTTCAAACAATACGAGTATCTTTAAAATAAACAATGTTTAACCATAAAACAGCGCAAGCTCTCTCAACTGAGGAGTGTCACACATTGTCATGGAGTAATATTTTCTAAATTTATCGCCCAACCTTGGGCCAATATACAATTTATTGCCTCGATTTGTCACACAGCGCCATATGTTTCCATTTATTTTTGACAATCATTTGTGTTACACCGCTTGCAGTCTTAGTAGCGATTAACTACAAAATAACTTTACAGTTAAATTGAAAATTTCAAAAAGTGTATGTAATGCATTATTTACTTAAATTGTTTATTCATGTAAATAAATTTAAATTAGTGTTCGTTAAGTCTAGTCTAAGACTTAGGATTTATCCACAAACTAAGCTTATCAAAATGTAAACCAGCTGCTTTAAATTAATACTCTTTGATATTAACATAAGTTTGTTTATTTGGAAACCTTTGAAAACAGGTTTAATCCCGAAAAGTAACTAAACGTTTATTGGCAAACCATAACATTTTTAATTAATCTCAACGAGAGGATTAAACTTAGGGCGATAAAACAAGCAACCTATTTAAACAACTCGTGGATACAAATTTAACGCTGTTAGAACAGAATGACGAGGTGGCGAGTTATGCACGCAATTTCAGAGGCTCGTCTTACAAGGTAGGTATAACAAAATGTAAACAGTGAAACTAATTAGAAGACGCTGGACGGGGAAGGTAAACAGCCCTCAGAAAATCCTCTCTCGTCCCCTCACTGTTTACGCTGCCAAACTTTAACTGTACTATATTTTGTAGCAAAACGTCCCACTTATTTTCTTTTAAAATTGTTTTGGCAGATAGTCAATAGAATTGCACGGAATATTGAGTTACGCCGGTAAAATTTTACGAGGTCAATACCGACTCTGATATGTTTGAGGTTGGATATGGACTGAGGGCTTGGTGTAAATTTACATCAAACGTTGTCACTAAAAGAGCGCGTAAAAAATGACATGGATTGTTCAGCGCCCCTAGCGGAAACTTTCAAAAACTAAAATTTTCATATACCTATTTTATAACGCACTCAGTAGTGAGGACGTTTGATTTAAACTCGCACTAAGCCCTCTGGATAGTGTACTTGTATTTACGTATTTATGAGGAAGTTTTCGGTAGTAATTACGGAATCGATAGATAGACCCACTTATCGTGTTGAATAATTTGGTCAATTTTCGACCGAGTCGATTGAGTCAACTTCGAAACGGTCGGTGTCTGAAAATATAACATTGTGTATGTTTCATAGTTAATCATTGAAAAATAACGATGTGATTTCAATAGGTTTTGATTGCTACTTTAGATGATAAAAATAGCACCGTTGGAGTTGAATTTTAATACAAAATATTACGACTATATAACCAAAGTCCAAAATTATATCGCCTTTGCTCTCAACATGTTACCTGCAGCCTAATATTTCAAGTGTATAATTACGTATCTAACATGGCGCTCCTGTCAAGCCCTGTCTCGTACGAAAATGACAGTTTCTTTATTCACCGCTGAAGTGAAATTTAATTATTTTAATTTTGTTAACTGAATTATTCATGGGCGGTCTTCACCGTGGTAATTAAGGATACAGAGGGTTTTGTTCTTTTAGCGAATTCGTACGGTGTTCTTTGGGAAAATTTGGTATAATGCATGTCATAAATAATGGAAACCCTCGCTAAGCAGATGGCTCTGAAGGTGAAAGTCAAAGCCTTTTTGCTAAAATCAATGGCCGTGGTTAACTTGGATGGTCACCGACATCTATAATATACTAATATTATAATGCTGAAGAGTTTGTTTGTTTGCTTGAACGCGCTAATCTCAGAAACTATTGGTCCGATTTGAAAAAACATTTTTGTGTTTGGGTAGCACATTTATCGAGGAAGGCTTTAGAGCCTAAAGCTTTCCTCGATAAATATAGCCTACATGTTAAGCTACATAATATCAATGTACAGCCAATAGGGGTGGAGCAATAAAGAAAAATGTTGCAAGAACGAGAAATATTATTCAACGAAGTCGCGGGCTCTGCTAATATTTTATAAATAGAGCACTAAAGTAGCTATACGTGTCTACTGTATAATTGAGTCTAGCTTAGTAAATATTGAAAAAGTTTTACCTATGGCGTGCAAGTAACTCACAGCTCACGTAAAAACTGTTATTGCTGTCCGTTTGTTAGAAAACTTGTAACACATAAGTGAAAAAATAATTACTAGTGCAACATACCATAATTATTATGTCAAAAGGTGGTTCAAACAGAGTCCGTAATAAACACTTTTAAAATAAATAAAACTTCTGCCACGCCAGGTAAAAAACGCCCGTTCAATTTTGCGATTTCAATTTGTTTGTCGTTTAAATATCACCCGGGGCATAAAGTTATTTTATTTTGTGGATTCTCCATTTCACAAGAAGCAATCTTCAAGGATTTAAATCTTTCCCAGAACACAGCACTGAGACAAGAATTACCCTGCAATATATTAGGAGCACGTGTCAGAAAACTGTTCTTGTATACTTAAACACAGCATTCCGTATTCTGGCTATTTGCACTAAAATCCATTTGAAACTGTCCTTCTATTGCCATTCGTAATACTAAATTACGTGCAAAACTCAAATTTATCTTCACATAATGAAGTACCAAGTACTTTGCATTATTTGCTAGTTAATTACAGTGGGTTTATTCTGCGCTGAAATTTACCATACCTCGGCGACGAGAGTAGCAGCGAGGACCTGCAAAATGTGTATAATGCATCACATAATAACTTGGCAGTCCTCAAATAAGACGAACCTTCTGAGACGGTAATTGTAGAGGGAATAGGTTTATTTAATTAAATGTCAGAGGTTGATTAAAACACTAATGATTCATTTACCTATAAGAGACGAAGATGTGTCCTCGATAGAAACAAAAACAGAAGGAAGTGTCAGAATAAGTATAAATAATATAAATCGTTTCATCGACGAAGACGCGCCTCAACATTATTCCGCTAATGTTTGAGTGTTATCGGTATACGCTAAATTAAATTATCCATGAGTACACACGCATACTATATCAAACTCCCTGCACCCTGCGCTTCCCTCGACCAAAAATTGGTGGGGCGCGTCTTCGTGGACGAAACGATCTTCCTAGTCTAGAATTGGCAAGATGCGCATATTAGATTTTGAATAAGAAAACCAATAGAAACTGATTTTATGACCCGGAGTTGTTAGTTTTTGACCATTCAATTTTCGTAATTCAAAAGGATGGCGTAATGCCAACCAAATTCTCCATGTATAGCACAAACGTCTTTCTGTAATGTCCGATCTCATATTATAAACTAGCGGCCGCCCGCGACTTCGTACGCGTGGATCCCGTTTTACCCCCTTCATCTATCTTACGCGGTTTAGATTTTTCATACAAATGTTTTTTCCCGCTAACTCCCGTTCCCGTNATTCCCTTGGGAATTTTGCAATATCCTGTAGTAACTAAGCTTAAAGTTTACTAAGGTACCTGCATGCCAAATTTCAAGCGTCTAACTTAAGCGGTTTAGATTTTTCATACAAATGTTTTTTCCCGCTAACTCCCGTTCCCGTGGGAATTTTGCAATATCCTGTTGTAACTAAGCTTTAAGTTTACTAAGGTACCTGCATGCCAAATTTCAAGCGTCTAACTTAAGCGGTTTAGTTTTTTCATACAAAAGGATTTTCCCGCTGATTCCCGTTCCCATGGGAATTCCTAAGTATCCTATAACCTGCCCAGGAGTATGAAGAATAATTGTACCAAATTTCGTTAAAATCCGTCTAGTAGTTTTTGTTTCTATAAGGAACATACAGACAGACAGACAGACAGACAAAAATTTTACTGGTTGCATTTTTGGCATCAGTATCGATCACTAATCACCCCCTGATAGTTATTTTGAAAATATATTTCGTGTACAGAATTGACCTCTCTACAGATTTATTATAAGTATAGATAATTGCGTAGGATAAAAAAATGTTCAATCAGAAAAACATAAAATGGCAGCGTTTTCATTCCTCAAAAGGTCATTTCCAATTTTGCAGAAAGCAGTATGTATTCGTACAAACGAAGTGTATAATATAATATAAGTACATAAACCCAATTAAAAAGTACCAGAGTAACGTAGTAATATAATTGCAGTGTTCATTGTATGAGCTAACCTAATTATGTTCCATTAAAGTATACTCCACACGTTCAAGAGCTGACATAAAATTGCACTGAGTTTTCACAATCATGTTATTTACAAAAAATATATTTTTGTGCAATTTTGTGGAATAAAATATGTATCAAAATCACAGCATCATTCATAAACAATTATTATTGAATTAATACTATTATTAAACTGCATGATTGAAGAAATTGGCTAACAAAAAATAACAAATTAAAGACATACGTAATATTATAATTTATTAAGGTTGGGTTGCACCATCTTACTTTAAATTAAACTAGCTGACCCGGCGAACTTTGTTCCGCCTTAATGGCAATCAATAACGGGATAAAAAGTATCCTATGTCCTTCTCCTGGCTCTAAACTACCTCCCTGACAATTTTCAGCTAAATCGGTTCAGCCGTTCTTGAGTTATAAGTGGAGTAACTAACACGACTTTCTTTTATATAATAGACTAGCGGCCGCCCGCGACTTCGTACGCGTGGATCCCGTTTTACCCCTGGAGCCACCGAAGAAAAGGAAGAGAAGAAAGTTGGACATAGGCCCAACCAACCCCCTTCATCTATCTTACGCGGTTTAGATTTTTTCATACAAATGTTTTTACCCGATAACTCCCGTTCCCGTGGGAATTTNAAAATGACAGCCAGCGATAATAAAATATCTCTACTATTTAACTGCGCTCATCAATAAACAGTTTGAATTTTTGTATACTAAACGAGGAAATGGTAGTAATGTGGGAAGTTAAATCAAGTGTTAAATATGTATATTATTTGTTAGCAGCTAGATAATAAACTACAGAAGATCATCTTACATCCAGTAAGTACATATAACAATGTGTACTTTATAATTTCCCAGTTCACCTCTATAATTGTTTAGCATTAGCATTATCGGGCGGTTATCTTGTTTACATTTGTCTAATAGTGCAGGCCACAATCGTATCAGCTAATTAAATAAACTGTCCCACAAATTGGATAATATCTGATTGTGCACACTATTGTTTACGACTACACGTTTGTGCACGTACGTGCGTATTGAGCTTAGCAAGGATCATTGGTACACCAAAGACTGTAGGTACAGTTTACATACGAGTACATCTTTTTTATGGTAAAATCGCACTTTACTTCATAAGAAACCACTGTGTTTAACTGAACCGTTATTTCTACAACTAGGCTTAGGCTGAGTTGCACCACCTAACTTTGACCGTAACTTTAGCGATAACTGGTGTTTTTTGTATAGAGTTTGACGGATTTCTGACGTTTGTTAAAGTTAAATTAATATGGTGCAACCCAGCCTTAGTGTTGATTGTGAGTGAATAAAAGCTTGGCACGGGTAGATAAGGTATTTAACAAAAATTTTGAAAATTATAAAAAAATATGCGTATATTCAATTCTTCTTAATTAAAAAATGCGTAGGTATTCGTCAGAAATTACGATTCTAATGGGAAATAATTTTTCAAATCGGTTCAGTAAGTACTTTCAGAATCTATTCAATACAAAAATACTAATACCGTCTTCATTAACTAGTAAAGATAATTATATCAATTACCTATGGTTTGGTTAATCCCAAAATTCCCAAATGAATTAAACTCAATCATTGTACACTTCATTCATAGTACGAGAGCCCACGACCAACATTTTTGTCTCATAGCAATACGGCCAAAACCGCATCAAATCGATAGATACGATTATCGTCCACGGTCATCGCGTATCTGGCTGCGAGCTCCTGGATCCTACTGCGAGCCGCCTTTGTGCTCGCAGTGAAACCGCCACTCGGCGGTTCGCTACGGTCTCCCTGCGAACCACGCGCGAGCAACTCGCAGCGGGCTCGTGTGCCTAGTACTCACTTGATACAGTATCTGATACATTACATGCTACACGGCTAGATGAGTACCCTGCTTAAGTTATCAAAATTAATCAGTATTCTGTATCTGTATTATTATAAAAGATATTTTTTTTTTAAATATCCTTGGACATTTTACACTGCGCTTCTAGTCCCAAACTAAGCAAAGATTGTACTATGGGTACTAGACAACGGATATAAACATACATATATACTTTTTTTTTGTAAATACATACATATTATACATAGAAAACACCCAGTCCAATACAAACAAATATGTTCATTCACACAAATGTTAGTACTGTGCGGGAATCGAACCCGCAACCTCCGGAATAGTAGTCCGATTCGAACCACTACACCAAACGGCCGACAAATATTGTAATTTATAACTTTAATAAAGGTATAAACAGGAATGATTTGTATTAAATAGGTTTTAAAACTACTGGACGAATTTGAAAAATTCTTTTTCCATTACAATCCTACATTATTTCTAACGAACATAGGCGGTACTAAGTTCGGCGGGTCAGCTAGTTATATTAAATTAAACCAAAATTTATTAACAAATAAAGTCATATTCCCAATATTTGCCTAACGAGCGGGGCGAGCTTCTACATGGCGTCTTTAATTTAATGTCTTAACAGAATCCATTCAAAATTGATTTCATAGAAAAGCTATTTCTGGAACTAGGTAAAGGTTATTTCATCCAATATTATTGGGTAATTGAGATGTGACCTAATATTTACTTCAATAAGGACCCAATTATTATATTATGCGATTAAGTATATAGGTATATCGTAGCTAATTTATCTCAGTTCTTTTTGTCTGAGTCTACAGAAGCTATGTTTAAGTAACTAACGATAAACTTTTTTTTGTCTTGTAGGCCTAGAATGCGCACTGCAATAAGCTTTTATCGCTATTTTAACGATTTTGCGCGATAGGCCCATACGTTTGTCGACTAAAATCATCGATAACATTTAACCACGGTAGGTAGGTACGCATCCTACCCCGGCTGTAAAATTACTGAATCTAAATATACAATAACTCAATGATGACTGACTGACTGATACAATGATCTATCAACCAGCCCAATCCACTGGACGGATCGGACTGAAATTTGGCATGAAGGAGATGTTATGACGTAGGTATCCGCTAAGAAAGGATTTTACGAAACTCCACCAAAAGGGTAAAACGGGATCCACGCGTACGAAGTCACGGGCGGCCGCTAGTTACCGAAATAATACGTAAGCACGATTAACTAGAAAGAACAAATGAAACCATACTGATTAGAAGTATAGCCTGACCAGGAACATAAAAACCCTCGCCATGTTGCGGAAAATTAATGGTACTAATTTGTTTTAATGGCAACAGTAACTGAAAACTTCATTGACATGTCACCTTGCATGTCAGTCTATTGCTGTCAAATAAACTTTATTTTAAATGTGCGCAATTGATTTTGTGAATTAAATTGCTAAAATCTTTATATAGTCGTGAAAGAAAAGTGGTTCACAATGTGTTAAAGTATTTGTCGAAGAGAAATACTAAGGGTTCGGACAATATTTTCATTGAATAATGTTTCCGACAAAGGTTGTCAAATTGACTGACATGTTTATCGTATAGTACAGTCAACTATGGAAATTAGCTGTGGTTTGTTTCAACTACCTATTTTAAAGTTTTTTGTCACTTTGTAAGTATTGAATTTTATGGAATTGGGAAAGAAGTACCGAGCTTGAAGCGTTCATGAGCAGACATTGTAGTTGAATATTCAAGTTCAGAATTTGATTATTGATGAATAATAATAAAATCCTACTTGCTCGATTGATGGTTTCATTTAATTTATTTAAACCAGTTTACCTATAATATAATACGTTTTTGTTAATTTATGAAAATATTAAATAAGCCTATAATCCTGAATCCTGATACATAAAGTTAGCCTATTAATTTAATACAGGTACGACTGTACCCAGTGTTGCACTATCAAATGCAATTGAAGCGCCTCTATGCCAGGGTTTTTATGTTCCTGGTCAGGCTATAAATATCGTAAAACCAGTAAAACCTAGAATTCCACGGCAAATTCAAATAAAGTGATCATTTTGAATATACTAATTTGATTCTAAGATTTTGATGAAGGTTTCACAGTAGAGGATTGTTATTTGCTGATAACTATCTTTACACGAATTAAATTATAGTGGTAGGTATTATTGCAGTATTACGAGTATTAACGTTTAAAATGACTGACTCACTAAGGTAATACTACCCACACTAACAATTATTAAATGTCATTTTGAGTCAAAGTTGAGCTATTATGAAATGAGTATTCCTAATTCTGCTATTCACTATTATTATTAGTGTCTGTTGTGTGTCATTGTGACATTTGTGTGTCATTTTAATGTTTCTACTAGCGAGTCATTTGAATGTAACTATCTCATTAATGTATAGAATGGCAAAATTAATGCGTAATTAGAGATCGATTTCGATCGCTGGTTGAGTCAATTTAGAAGACAATGTTTTCTAAAATGACTCTATTAGCAATCGAACCCGTAACCGACTTCATTCAAAATAATCCACCATGCCGTAATGCTAGGTCAGCCCTCTTTTGACGTTTATTTACAACTCCCTTAGATTTACATTATACATGCTCAAAGCTATTTTAAGAATCCTTAATTCCACAGCTTAAAAGCCTTTGCCGTTGGCTAGTACAACCAACAGCACGTCAGACTGTACATTTTTATCGTAAAATAGACTCTATTACAACGACATTAGATGCTATAAGGTTAAGCTTGATATGCTGTCATCTGTACCTACTTATCTTCAGTACCTGAAATATTTACAAGATATTTCGGTGCCCGTTAAAAGGATTCTGTAAAGTTAGGAAGACGCGTGTATATCGTTTTAAATTAGAATAATCTAGGTATGTAAAGGTAATTTTGATACAAAGAAGGTAGTCATTTATTAATGTTTATGTAATAAATAAATATCCTTGGACATTTTACACTGCGCTTCTAGTCCCAAACTAAGCAAAGCTTGTACTATGGGTACTAGACAGCGGATATAAACAAACATACTTAAATGCTTTTTTTTGTAAATACATACTTATTATACATAGAAAACACCCAGTCCAATACAAACAAATACATATGTTTATGCACACAAATGTTTGTACTGTGCGGGAATCAAACCCGCTACCTCCGGAATTTATAGTAGTCCGTTTCGAACCACTACACCAAACGGCCGACAAATAATGATGTCTCGTCTATTTGCCTTAGGTGGGAATTAAATTCAACGTCCTTTGCTGATATCTAGATAATTAGTACCAATCGTTTCAACTAAATTTTGGTGGATTGGGTCTCTATATTCTTTATTATCATTTCAGCCACAGGACGTCCAATCCACTACTGAACATAATGCTCCCTCAATGATTTCCACATCGCCTTATAGCAGCCTGCATTCAGCGCCTTCTTGCTACTTTTATGAGGTCGTCGGTCCACCTTGAATGTGGGTGTCATTCAACATTCAAGAGTGTCATGACTCAATAAAATCCCTCATACTTAGAAAACTACTAAAGCTTCAGAAAATTAACATATCACTTTAATTACAAATTATTTGATTCATCAACTTCAAACACAGGATCGCATTGATTTTGTCTGTGATTCACTGATCAAGATTGGCTGTAGTTTAATTAACTGGTAGGTAACATTATTAGCTATTACTAACCTTGGAAGCCCTGCCCTAAGAGTTTGTTAGACAGGTAATTAAAACTTGGACGGTATTAAATCCCTCGAAAATGATCCGGTTTCAACTGTGAAAAATTGATTCAATCCTTTTAAAAGTTCCCGCAAGGTCTCCTGAATAAACAATGCCTCACTTTCTGTATAGAGTAGACTCTGTCGTTATGGGATTTTGAGCTTTATTGGTGGGTAACAAGCTCAGGCAGTAATACACTTTGAGTAGACGCTGTAAACAAGGATCTCGAAGCAACACGTTTGAGTCGAATTTTTAAGAGAAAATTATTTGGTATTGGGATATTTTTCAAGCGTGTTCCTACAAAAAATGTGTTGGGGTTACATTAAACAAAGCAAAAGACTTAAAAATATTTATCGATGACAAATTGAACATACTACATACTTGTTTCTGCAGTTTGTTTCAAGAAGTTACCAAGTAGGTACTTACATTGCTCAAGCAGTTATCTACATAAAATGTCCTTATTTAACTTTTTGCCCTTATTACACAAAAATTCGTTGCTCTCTGGTGTTACACTGTACAGACAGCGTCAAATATTTCGCGACACCCAAAGTCACCAATGACAACACAATCTTATTCCAATTGTAACAAAGACGCGTTGCAAACTTTTTGGCTACTTTGGATGTCATGAACTATTTGACGCTGACTGTACCACCAAAACTCGTGTAACCATTTTACATTCTCTACGGCCAATGTTTTCTTATACTTTTTCAAATTCAATTACTATTCTAAGGGTTTCCGGAAAGGGATATGACAGACAGAAAAACGGTCCAGTGAGTAATTTTATAAAGGCGCCTTTTGAAAGGACGGAATATTTTAGGCATTTTACCTGAGAGGCGTTACGTAAGATGTAACAGAAACTAACGAACGGTTTAGGTCAGTTTATTCTAGAAAAGCTCGGGTTATTGCTAAGCCAAATGCTAGTCACAAAATGTTGCGATCCTAAAAGTGATATTTATTTCAAGGCCGTAGAATTATTTTAAAGAGGGTGCGTGTAGGTACCTATTATTGTTGGAAAGTAGGATGTTCCCTAGTACCAAAAATGCATTTTGTTGAGAACAATCAGTGATTAAGTCTGCAACTTATGTTGTTAGCTTCGTGAACCTTAATAACATCCTGTATGTAATAACGCTAAAGCCGCTTTTCTCATGCCAAAGTAAATCGCCAGTATTATTTATTACAAAATAAACGTAAGTCTTCTCTACCAGCCATAAAACCGTACAATTGTTACCAAAAGAACTTGTAGGAATGTAGGTAGATCAATAGAGACATAACATCAAACACGTCGCGTGCCTACGTGACTTAACTGAAACGAATATTTTTCTAAGTGGACATTATTTTAGCTTTTATGGGGAACTGGGACTCTCGGAACTGCGGGTCTATGGTGGAATGTAATTCGGTAAGACGTTCTTGTTTCCTGTTAGAGAAATAGTATTCGCAAACACGATTTTGTTTGCAATTTTTGTCACAGAAATTGTATGGAAAATCATCATCATCATTTCAGCCACAGGACGTCCACTGCTGAACATAGGCCTCCCCCAGTGACTTCCACATCGCACGGTTGGTAGCGACCTGCATCCAGCGCCTTCCTGCTACCTTTATCAGGTCGTCGGTCCACCTTGTGGGTGGACGTTCCACGCTGCGTTTTCCGGTACGGAAAATATACCAAGTTAAACACAGAGGTATCATAAGTCAGTTGCAACAGGAACTGTTATGCAAAAAAAAATCACATAGTATGATTATACTGTCATTGTCTAATTGGAACTCTATGCTTTGACTACACAGATAATTATCAAACAAATAATAATCAATAGAGTGTTCTCATCACCGATAAAAGATAACCTTTCAAATATATTAAGTGGATCTTTAGTTGCATCAAATGTACAGTTGACAGCATAAAATAGCAACTATTACAAATAAATTAAGGCTGGGTTGCACCATTTTACTTTAACTTTAACAAACGTCAAAAATCTGTCAAACTCCATACAAAAAACACCGGTTATCGTTACGTTATGGCCTCATACTGACCAGAGATCAATTTGGTACAACAATTTTATAATTTTTGCTTTATTATGTCAATTTGTATCAATTATATTTTTAGTATTTGTTTTNCCAAATAAATATGTTTTCTTTCTTACTCTCTTTCTTTCTTTAAAGTTAGGTGTTGTAACGGCCCTTAGGCCGTTATTATTTTTGTGAGGCATCTTAATGCCTCACAATAACATTGATGTAGGTACCATCTTGTGTACCTTATTTACCTGGGTAGGACTAAGGGTTTGTTTTTAAATTTTGTAATGAGAAAAAGCTTAATGAATATAACTTTAGAGGTTGATGACTCGCAGAATTATATTTTTAAAATAATCTTGTTAAATAAATGTCACACTAATATCTAAATTCATTATGTTACTTTGAATACAGTCTAATAAAAATACCATCTGAAAGAATTTCTGTATTCATTCGAAACATAAAAGGAACACAAGTTTGCGGTACAGAAAAAGTATTTTGTAATTCAGAATAAAGCACTACGGGTCTATTGTGCAGAAAGAAATTGCTAATTTTCGTATAGGTTGCGGAAGATTCATCCTAGAGGCAGTACATTATATTATTTAACAGTAAATTCCATTTTAAGGTACGCTTGTATATTTTTAATGAAACCTCTCTGCACTCGGATTCGTGAAAGTTTAAAACTCTTCTCAATTTTATTTATCTTGCTATTATATTAAGCTCCATTATTTACTTTTAAATACAATAAAGGATTAATTCAGCCTTCAATTAAATTATCTATAGAAACTGTGTGAATTAAATAATTAGTTATGGAATAAAATGAAAAATTAATATGAGTAACATTTTTCACATAATAATAGAGTCATAAGGAAAAAAACATTCAATATAGCTTTTAACATTTGCATGAAATATTTATTACTTTATCATTTTATACTGTGTCTTTCGCAAAAATAAGACTAATTCTGAATCATGACCTCACGATCATTTTTGGTTTCTCGTAATATACCTCCAATAACCTTACTTTTCAGAATGGACAAATAACTATTCTGAAATAAGTAATGCTCAAAGACCAACATAGATTTATTCTGTCATTGATAAAATTTCAGTATTTGAACCATTTACGTACTTTTTTTAGTAAATTCATTTCAGTAGAGATAGTGCTACAGGTTATAAATCATCCTGTTTCAGACCTCCAAGATTTTCATTTCATAAAACTACAAACATTGGCACAATTCTCAAATACTAAATACAAGCTATTAAAAGAGTGCCTAAACAAAACTGTGTTAATTAAAAATACCTAGTAAAAGAAAGTGGAATTCTTAAAAAGCAAATCCGAGGAGCACAATGGAAAACATTTCGCCAACCACACCTCCGTTCGAAGTTTTTGCGACGAAAACTTGAGTGATGGACTCGCTACTCAGTTGTTTGGCTTAGAAGCAACAAAATTAGGCCCGATCAACTTTCGAACAAAGACCAAGATCGAATTCCGGAAAAGAACTATGTACTGTAAATTGAAGAAGACAGAAGGCTCGCATGATGGGTAGCGAACTTCGATCATTTCAACTGAATTCCGTCCATTGCTGGACAAAGGCTTTTCCCACGGAATTTCACAAAGACTAGAAAATACATAACCTACAACCTTATCCATGTGATGATGATTTGCCCGACTGATGTCGGTCATGGCGACCACTTCGACTCTTAACTGTCTTGGCAACGTTGGTGCGCCCGGAGATGGCTTACGTAGCTGATCTTCCTGTAAAACCCCTACATTGCGGGCATCTGAGCATAGANGCCAAGCAATACAACGTCGGAGAATGGGCCGGTACTGACATAATAATAGCAGCAGCTAATCTCTACCTAGTGAACGTCAATATCCATCAAGCTCTTACCAACTCCAAAATAGTTTTCAAGCCAAAAATCCCGGAGGATTCAGTAGGAAATATCAATCTTATATACGACGGCAGCCATTATGACAGTCTCATTGACTTAAATCCAGAAGTATCAGTCTCATCACCAGCCACAGACCTTACTCAGAATGAAAATAGCCAAAAATCTGATAACCAATCAAGCAGCTCGATCTACACACCCGCGAGCATCGAAGAATGCCCAGACGACACAGGCTATCGCCTTATCAACGCATATACTAACCCAACAACTAATGAGACGATCATCGAACCGAAAAACCTAAGATTTGGTACCTGGAATGTCAGAGGCGCAGCGAACCCCAAAAAACGACACGACATAGATAATTTTCTATACAAACATAACGTTCATATCGCTTGTCTACAAGAGACCAACATGCGCAACGGCAATTACAAGTCAAAAAATTACCATTGGATATTATCAGGGTCAAACAAAAACCGCGGCTTGGCAATTGCAATAAGGAGAAATACTCAGCTTAAAATAACAGATAGTATAAACCTCCCCAACATCATGGCCGCCACCATAACTAGTAACGAGAAAAAGTTATTTGTTGTAACAACTCACATTCCGAACAGAACATCAGCTGCGACGGGAACTGTTTCCAGTCTCCTACAAACAATTAAACGAAAGCCAAAGGAGGCCACCCTTATAATTTTAGGAGACTTCAACGCACATATAGGTTCACTTGACGTACGCGACCTTCTACAAACTGGCCAAGTAGGAAATAACCTGTTGCACAAAGAGTCTAATGACACAGGAAATATCATCATAGATATCGTCAGAAGAGAGAGACTCTGCATAGAAACTTCATTCGGTAGACAAAGCTGCAAGAAAACATGGAAATCCGGAAATAAAATCTCACAAATTGACCATATAATAACGAAAGCCAATAAGAAAAAATTCAAATCGATTATAGGCACAACACATCCCAANTATACAATGTTTCCTGGGTAAAAAAGCAAGAGTTTTATTTAGTCAACCGTCAACTAACATACCAAAAAATACTCGACACGTATTTTTCACTTTTTCAAGCTAATGAAAATTTAAAGAGATAAAGCGCGCCAAAGCTCAAAGAAAGAGGCCCGTGACGTCAATGAGTGCTTTAAAGTGCAGCACTTTGTGACGGCCGAACTTCAACGCACCATAACTTCAAAATTGACGGACTAAAAAACTTTTTAGGAAACTAGCCTATTTTATTGAATGGCAGTAGATGGTTGGGTTTTTAAATCATCACCTTTCGCATCGAGTTTAGTTGTGCGCTGCTCCTCAAACTCGCAGACTCGCCTCTTCACAACCCGCCATTCTGAGCGCTGTGCTGCCAAACCTTCCCATTGAGATGGCTGAATATTGCATCTTTATATGCCGTTTCTGGACATCTTTGTACTGACGAGCTGACCGATACAATCTCATCCAACCATTGAAAAAAGCAGTAGGTACCTACAATAATGAAAATGTCATTCTAAATACCATAATACACGCTACACATCTTGTGTAAGCCGTGCCTTAGTATCGCACTTTCAGTAAGAATCTACCGCATTGTGTTATTTTATGGAACTACCCTTACTTTCCTTTCCACGTTTTGGGTGAAAACTTGTTTTTTTCTTTTAGCACAGCTTATCAGGATTCCAAGGTATTTATGATCTGAAACAGGGGTGAAGAGGGTTACGTGGGGCATTAACGGTAAGCCGCTCTGACTTTATCTTTGCTATATTTTATAATATATTCAGCGTTACCAGATAGTGGCGAATTTATTGTCTGACAAAACGCCCAGTGAACAATGGAGCGGGCTGAGGCTGTTATGATTTAGTTTGCTCGGTTGGAAAATTAAAAAAATATTGGCATTAACTTTGGGCTAGAGTATTCCGTTCCGTGAATACATTTTGTAAACTTTCTATCAATACTTTCATGATTCATTCCAGTTGGTAAATAAAAATGATGCGCACTTGTTTCGCTGCCATTTTGTATTTACTCATAATGTTATTTTTTGTAGTTTTTAATCAACATTGTAAACAAATAAACACACCTCCGGCTTACAGCTATCCGTTTGTACGGAAACCTTTCACCGCAATACTCACGGCTTAAAAATGAACTGCATTGAATAAAAATAAGTAAACCTTTACATTTTCATTCAAATAAACGTCGTGTGGTAAAATAAATTCCTTAATCTCATTCAACGTCCGAAATCGCATTTGAAGAAACATGCGGATGCCAAATACGTTTTTGATTAAATTGTAGATTTCATAAGGAGATTTATTGTGTGTCGTGTCCCTGTGTAAATAGGGAGTGTAATCAAAAAATTTCATTAAGCCTTCGGGATATGGCAGTCGGGATTGAGTGCTCGCTTATATTATAGCAATAAAACCGAATACTTTGTTATGCACACATGGGATGCGGTGCGGTAGGATACTGCAAGTCACTCTACATTTGTTGTGCAAATCTTTCGAAAAGCTAACTGAATATATGTTAAATTGACACCGAAAATAATAAGGTAACATTTTTCATGCTGAAGCAAGAACATCACGAAACCTGAAACAGGAGTTGGTTGGTCTCGAGAGCTTTTAAGCGCGGAGTGTGTTAGATAACTATACTTGGATAGCAATGCAGGTTAAAGCCCTATGGAGGTTGTTTCAGAAAACTTAGTTATAATATCACCTCTCTAACTCGGTACCTACTTCAAGGCTTTCTTTCTGCCACTACTCACGGTTTTCAAAAGATCTAATTTAATTTAAGATACTATTTTCATACAATGACCAAAAGAGCGGGCGCTGTTTACGATGGCTACGACATTCTGAGCTAATGATGACATCACCATCATTTCAGCGACAGAACGATTTCCAGATTGGTGATCTTTGATTCCATGGAATGAGTTAAATTAGCCAACCACTTACCAAAACGCGGCCTACCGTAGAGGAGTCTGTTCTGTTTCTAATTTACATAACACGCTCGCTGGATTTCCTTTTCAAAGGTGCGTCTTTTGTCAGAAGGAAAACAAAGGGGCTGAGTATAACTGGGAAGGGACAAAAAGGTCGAATTGTACCAAGTTACAGTAACGAGTCGGAGTCAAATGTGACGTGCGTGATAACGGAACGGGCGACAGCTGTATCGCTCAAGGATTGTTGTCTTTGAGAAAGCTGCTTTGATTGTATGAGAGGAGATGGTTTTATTATGAGTAGTTTATGTGACTTAGAGCTACCGAAGCTATCATCGCACCCATGCCAATGGATCAACAATGGTTTTAAAATTTTACTTTATTTACCTTTATTTGTACTGAATAAGGTTAGATACTATAATATTCCTCAAATTTTGTAAAGAAAGTTAATACTAACAAGAGTAACAAGTAGTCTATGCTAAAGGTATTTCTCTACTAATAATCCGAAAGAATCGTAATGGAATTCCATGGGAGACCTTTGTCCAGCAGTGGAAATTATTTGACTGAAATGAAGGAATCTGAAAGAAACTATCGATTTGGAATAAGACAACAGATTAGCTTTGGGAGGAGAATATGATCAGATTAGGATTAAATTAAAAAAGTGACTCGTATACTTTTAATGAATAGCCCATTGTTTTTCAAAAGTGTCTTTGATCACTGTACGCTCTATAATCTGGACTTTCTGTGAAAGAAACCGCAAGCAAAAACTAGTATTAGCTAAACAAGTTACTCAAACACTTACCTACCCATTTGAGGTGCTACACAAAGCCATAATAGCGTCGAAACTTCAATTATGACGAGTCGAACTATTTATAAAGGCAAAGTGTACCTCTATAAGAACTTCGCTAAAATATCATCAGAGAATTCTGTGGTGGTGCTCCCCTAAATGACTACGATTAACTAGAAAGCTATTTTACCAAGTTTAAATGGCATGAACTTTGGCGATTGTATTTCAAAACGAATGGCAGACTTGCATTGTACCTTCTCCATTCGGACGGAAAGTTTCCCTTAATATCAGTTTGCTGATTAAAGATAATTTTGATAATGGATAGAGTGGCAAGGTACGAGTAAAGGTAAGTGGATACTTGGCAGGGTTTTGGGAACGTTATTGGTCTGCCCTCGTGTTGTTGTGATTGTTTTAAAAGCAAAGGTAGATAGAGTTGAATAACTTAGAGTGTCATTGACATTTTAGGTAGAGAGTAAGAGAGAAGCAAATGGCAGATCTTCAAGAGATCTTTACTAATTTCCACCTTAAGTGCAGTGTGAATACAAGGGAATAGGTTTAAGATTAGTCTTAATATTGAAGTTCAACCAATAACAGTCTTTAAATAATTCTGGAGATTGAATCAGCTATTGATTACAATTCCATACGCGGCCTACGAGTATCGTACGTTCGTTCATTTCAGCCGAAAGACGTCCACTGCTGGACAAAGGATTTCCACTAAGACCGATCCTGCGCCACTCGCGCCTACGAGTATAACTACGTATTATGTCATCGCTCCGTCACGTCGTCGGAGTATTCTAAAGCATTAGGGAATAGCCAAGATTTATAATAATCTAAAGAAAACTAGCCCACGCTACAGTAGGTAATAGGGCCGTTCTACTGGTAAAAAACCTGGAAATTCATTGCTTCCATTCACGCTAAGTCGTTTGACACCTAATCAAGGGTAGATCGACCCGACCTTCAACTCACATGTGGGTAGATGTAATAATTAACCCTTTTCAGCTTACTAGATTATAATGAAANTTATGAAATATGAACTGGTTTGCTGATCAAAATACAGGGTGGATAGTTTTTTGATAAAGATATTTCTTGGGAATTTTTGATACATTCCAAAATTCATGCTACTGCAACTAATCAAAGTTACTTGGGAAAACAGTGGATAAAACTTATCGATATACACAAACAATTACCTAAATACGTTTAGAATTAAGTTGAAATAAAATAAATATATCATAAACAATTTGAGCAGTCAACATCAAAAATGTTTTTTCAACAAAAAATTCGCAGTAACAATTTCCACATCATGCACAGGATTATTTAAATTAACTGCACATACGATTGATTCTCGTTATCTGACATAATTTTATTAATTTTGAACTAGCTGTGTTTAATTAACATTGTGCTCTCTATGCGCTAGCATTTTTCATCAAAAATAACCTAACTTAATTAGAAATGAACTGAATGGAGTTTTAATTTTTCATCACATCTGTAAAACGAATCCAGTCCAAAAGAGTTGTCACTCGTAAGTTACTTTTTATTGTCACCCCCAGAAGTCTCGCCTCCTATTGTCACAAAAACTCCTTTTCAAACCAGCCCTGTATTTCCAAGGACCGCCTCTGAGTAGGGTTTTCAGCTCAAGTTATTAAATCAGAACACTTGAGGTTTGACTTGTAAGCTTCTCGTATTACCTATTTACGTACAGTCAGCATTGAAACTAAACATCTTAAGCGGTTGTAATAGAAGCAATTTTGCAACAAAATATTATAGTCTGATGTAGGTACTGTTGACTGTACATTTTTAAGCGGCAGTTATGAGTGATTCGGGTCTATGCTAATGAAATACCTCAAAAGTACATTGAAAATGAACACTGGATTGCTTAAGTTCTCAGGTTCGAATAATGGTCACGTCAGTTACGTTATTAATGAAAAAAAACAAAGGATATAAAGCAATTTTTCAGAGATTTCTAGTCCCAAACTAAGCAAAGATAATAAATAATACTAGACATCCAGACTCAGGGTGACATAGACATACTTACGTCCTAATATGAAACACGTGCCAACCACTATTAATTTTACGCGCACAATTTTACATCTTGAGCCAAACTGAAGTTGAAGGATGAACCGTGAAGAAGAAAAAGAGAATATCTCAAAAATTTTACAAATTAGGAACATACGACGATATACGATTACTTTTTTGGAAAACATTATTGTAAATGTACTCGTACCAAAAACTGTTATTTCCACGAGATCGGTCGAAAAAGCAAATGTTATTTTGTATCTACAACATGCCGACATATAACGTAATAGGAGAACACATCACGTATTCGTATTGCATACATTTGCCAGTATCTGATTACATACAGCATCCGCAGGATTTTCCGAATAGGTCTTGAGAAAGTAAAATCGCTTCAAGTCGCGCTTTTATTTTTATTGAGGCATTTTTTATGTAGCACCGGGTTTACGTTAAAAGCCTAGTTCAGTAGTATTGATCAGAGACTTGGAAGCTGGGTTTGATTCCCAAATGGTACGTAAAGTATCTAATGCAGAAATATGTTGGCTCTTAGTTTGGTTTGAGGTAAGATAAGGAAGATTTCTAGCATTCAAAACGTACGTCACTACGTTTAACAGTGTGTGTGTGTCAAACACTAATGGAGGCTTATTAAAATATTCAGAGTTTTGGAATGCATTCAATTCAAAGGGCCACATTCGCTTAACTTACGATCCAATACTCAAAAACTAGTCCATTGATAGCAAAAACTAATACCCTGATGCACTGGTCATTCGTCCGGTAATTTACTACCGTGCCCTGAGATGGGCTATTGTTTTTCGTGCTTCGTAGTCCCCCAATAAAGTTTTATGTAGGTGACCCAATTACGTAGCAAGTTACAATTTCGCGAACATAAATGATAGTGGCGCAGGTTTCCAGCATTTTATTTACATTCCACATTTTACTAGTTGACACAATTTTGCATCGGATGACAAAAAGCTTAAAATTATGAATCTAACAAATATTTTTAACGTTGCTAAAATGCGCAATGTTTGAGGGTGATTCAAATATGGGGCAGTGCGGTTTCAACGGTATTTTAATTAAGAAAAATGCAGCTGAAACGAAATTTAAATTGAACATTTGTATTTTTATCTCAATGACGATAAGGCATGTTATCTTTAAAAATATTAAGTAACTGAATTATTCCTTGTCGAACGGGCAATATATTTAATCTTATCACAGCATCATGCACAGTTTTTAATGGATCCAGGATATTCAGTGTTATCACTTTTTAATGAACAATATAGACCTAGAAACTTTGTAAACTATACCTACTCGTACTGTATAGACCACAGACCTCCACTTCGTAACCCATTCGCCACACGTCTTTGCTCTCGGTTCACCACATACCACAATACCAACGTGTATGTGTGAAAGCATTACGTCATTTACCCGTACTCACAAACATTACTAAGAGGTCTCACAGTACGCGTGGATGCACAGGGTGACACACGAATCAATCACAGAGCTATATTCAACGCTGTGCGTTCGATTTGCTGTTTCACTTAAGCAAGCATCGTTTGTGATGTATTTACAAGCGTGACTGTATCACCAGCCTAAGGCATATAATGTTTGATTCTTTTTTGTTCTAGAACTTTCGTTTTATACCAGACTATGAAACTTTTCTGTAGCCCTGTATGTCTTAGGAATAATATGGGAACCAGCTTTGCTGTATGGTGTATTTTTTTAATATCAGTAATTTATATTGTACAATTATTGATAGTCCTGTTAGTCCCTCGTGCTAAGCCAAAAATAAGCTTATCTTACGTATGGGCTCACCACAATTAATATTCGAGCGACGGCGGCGGCAGAGTTCGAATCCGCGTTCCTCGGATGTCAAGTCAGCCAGTCAGACCCCTATACACACAATATCCTCGTATATTACTATTAGTGAATATCTGTTGCCCATTAAACATGCGTGTAATCGGCAAAATAGCCATCTTAAATGACTTGTCGTCTAAGGTATTAATAGCCCTTTGATCCATAACCGTGGAGTAATTGTTTGTGTCTCAGCCCACGCAGGCCTTCAGTTATTGTTTAGCCCAAATATTAATAGAGATGTGCCTGCTATTCGACTATTCATTCAGTCAGATATCGGATATCGGGCTAATTTTCGTTTCTTCAATATCTCAAAACTATCAAATCAAATCAAATAATTTTATTTGTTTAAAACATGGTGGTACAACGTAATAGTATAGTTTTTTTATATATTATTATAGTCATTACCTACATGTATATGATCTTAATCGATGTTTCAAAATGTCCATGTTTTCCACATTAATGTTGATAAAATACCTTCAGAATGAGCGTTTGCAACTCGTAAAACAAACAAAGCTAGATACATAATTTTACAATGTCATCTTAGTGATACAAAAGCACTTTATTTCTTGCTTTAAACAATTACTTTCTAATTAGCTTTTAAAAACAGTTTCTAATTTTTATTTTCACTTTGAAGTAATTACCTTTTTACTTAGGTTGACTTGTACCACCTTATTTTAACCGTAACAATAATGATAACCGGAGCTTTTTGTATGGAGTTTGACACATTTTTGACGTTTATCAAAGTTAAAGTAAGATGGTGCAACTCAGCCTTTATCTTTTCTTGTTTGGGTAAATTAAATTGCCTAATGTAATCTGTTAGCTATACTAAATTTTCAAAACAAACGGCGAACAAACCTCTTATCCACAGTGCCAGCCGCGTGCTTAGCCGGGCCCGGCGTATCTCCGAAATGCAGTTTTGTTTGTGAAGTATTAGCACATATTGATGAGAAAGACCATAGTTCCATAGGGGCTGGATCCCGCACTCATTAGATTCACTTGATTTTGGAAATTGACAAACGCTTATGTGGTTGCCGAATCAAAGAACACACCGCTGATGCGCACGGGCGTCCTTCCGAACTCAAAACTCTTGCGTCACTGGGGGGCGTCGCAATCGCAATCGCGAGCTCCTTAGGATTGGAAAGAATGTTGCCAGTTTGTGATTAAAAAATGCAATTAAGAAAAGACCAAATTCCTTCCAGTTTGTGTTGTTTTATCTTAAACTAAAATTAAGAAACTAATAAATATTTTTCGGTAGGTACGAAACATAATCTTATCCAAGCCAAGTACGAATGCTATGAAGATAAGAACAACACTACTAATAACGTAGCAACAGAGGAGACAGGTAGAGGTCGGAATGTCATTCAGAAATTATTATGAGAGAAGTCTGTAGTTCCATTTACTTCAATAATCCAATTTAAATATATAAGAACTAATATAATTATGTTCCTTTATAACTCTGAAACTTTTATTTACCTACTTAATTTGTCGTTGAACGAGTAAGTAAAAAAACGTATTATTAGTCGGGTAAAATAAAACTGAGATTTTCTTTTAAGAATAATATTATTATACTTAAATGTGTTTTCCTCATACTACAGAATAAACTCTTCAAGCTAATATTAAACTTACATTAAATACATTTAACAAACTTAACACAATCTCTTCAACTTAGTAAAATTACCTAAAAGTAAAGTTAAAGTACGCATTGTAATATAGCTTTAAAGCAACATAACAAGAGTTAATAAAAACAGTCATACTAAGTATTAAAGTCACGAAAATCTCATGAACATTAAAGTGCATTCTTATACTGATATTGATCTTCTCAGTCAGAAGACAATCTTCCCAACTAGTACATATTTATAGCTATTTGTTTTTGTATTCCCATAGCAATGCATAGGTAACACGCTGTAAATCCACAGAGTGACTCGCTCTTCAAGGATATCCGATGTCATAGCCAAAAAGAAAGAGCCAAAACAAAGGAAAAAGTCCTCTAACAGTAATGTACTACAGTAATGTATGTTGCGACTTGTAAATTGTATTGGCTCAGTTACACTATGCGGGAAATGACTGAGACGAAGCGCGAGCACACAAACCGAAGTATTGACGACGCACGGCAAAACTAACTGAAGTGCGTGTTTACACTATAATGTCTCGATCAATTTCGGGCATAGTGTAACTGCGCCATTCGGTGAACACATTCGATATTTTTACAGACCTGTACTACATCTGCCATTATATCAATGACCGTAGTCTGTATATTAAAATATTTATGATGAATAGCGCAGTACACTGCAGTGCAGCTGTCACGAAGATATAAGTTATATTTCCGTATTTTATGATAAGCGGGGATCAGCAGCTTTTATAAAAGTTATTGATTTGCCAGAAGAAAGAGATTATTCAGTAGTTCAAAATACCTGATTTCAAATTTCTTATCTGGTCTAAGATTTTCGATTTCACCAGCCACTGTCTTGCTATTTGGGCAGATGGCAGAGGCATGGCTTTTAACTTGTATGTGCTTTAAGTAAAATTATTCAATATTTGGATATCTGTTTAAGGGCTGATTTTTCAATCGTCGGATAACTTTTAACTGAAGAAAAGTTTGGCACATTGACAGTTTTAATATGGAAGATACCTATGTCAAAATGACAAGTTTATTCTTCCGTTAAAAGATATCTGCAGATTGAAAAATCAGCCCTAAATTAAAAGTTCCGAGTAAAAATAAATCTGAGTTGGCTTAACTAACTTTACTGCTTCTGCGTTGTCACCAAGTGAATTCATTTGTGAACAAGTCAAGATGCCTACTTGGAGCATGAAAGGGGAAGTGGGAAACAAATGTATTGTCGATATTGGATTCTGCATACGCCGCAGCGGATCAATAGTTTCAATAATAAAAGTGACAAGTGGATTGTGTCCTATATCGGAAATACGATATTACTATGACTGCTTTGTTCGCATTTCATTTTTCATTTAATTCGCTGTTCGAGAACTGAGACTGTCATTTGTTTTAAATTGGTTTTATTGTATCTGTGAATTAGAGGGGGTAAATTCAATTCTGGAACAAACAAATTTGTATGGGCTCTCCCACGAACAAGTTTTTTGCAGGAACCGTTTTTCCAGGATCCCATGGTACGTGTTTTAGAATTACTTAACATTCACGCGAACATCCCTTTAAAAACACGAATTTGGAATTCACAAAACACACTTGTGTGTTCACACGACAGTCCGGACGGGATCCAGTAATGCAGGGTCCCGCAAAACTGGACTGCCACCGTAAGAAATGACTCTTAAGCTCGGTTGTACCATCTTACTTTGACTTTAACAAACGTTTAAAATCTATCAAACTCCAAACAAAAAATATACCCGTTATCGTTATACTTAGTTACGGTCAAAGTTAGGTGGTGCAACTCAGCCTTTTCTTTCATGGAAAAAGTAGGTACCTATCTAACCTTTATAAGGTTAGATAACATCATTATTTTTAACAGAAGACTTAAAACACTAGAAAACCTTTAAATTCACAGAATCATGCACTACTTTTCTTGGCCTTAAAAAAGAGGGTTTGGGGGAAACCTTTTAACCTCAGAGTAGAAATATAACTGTCGTCGTTTGACCTCTGACGTAATATTTAATGATTCGTCTGACTACATGGTTTTATGGCTGAAACAACATTGGCTTTTATGGCTAAGGGCGCATTTCCATTATGCACGGGCTGCACGCAGGTGGGACGTCACGCTTTCTTGTATTTACGAATATAACATTAAAAAACTTTTCCTCGTGTATATTTGGTCTTAGATTCTTACCACAGTTTTTTTAAGAATGTGACACTAATGCCCGTTTTCACCATCTATCCCTAATTTTTAAGTGACCCCAATAGTAACACTTAACAGGCATTTTGTTTCACATGCGTCACTTAAAAATAAGGGATTGACGGTGAAAACGGGCAAAGAGCTAGAACTAAGCTATGCTACAAAATGAAACATTAATAGTATATTTTTCTCAAAATGTTTGCTGTGAGACTTGAACACGTTCAGTAAATTATATTGAGGTTTTGTAGACCAACTTTGATTATAGTTTATTTCGCAGAATACAAAAAAGCAGAACCTAAAAGTACGATAATATTTGAATTTGGAATTAACACTAGAGTACACGCGCGGACTACTATAGTAGACCAGGGTAACATTTTACGCTATAACTTTTTGAAAACTTGCGCCAGAGAGCTGGCATTCCAGGAAAGCCTCGTTTACTAAATTTGTCAGTAAGCCAGTAAAGCTTGGGTCGCTAGCGTCTGCGCACTTTTCTAAAATTAGCCGTCAAAACTGCGGGTCTACTCAAAAGCCCGAAATCACTCGACAAAAAAATTATGAAAGACTTGCAACAAATGGATTTATACCGTGTACCAGGCAGTAGAAAGTCATGAATACTATGACAGATAAAAAACTAATCATATTTTTTCAGTCATTTTGTTTTTGTTAACATTGGTTTCAGAGTGCAATTTTGGTCCAAAAAATTTAAAACTTTTAAATCTGTTTATAATGTTTGATCCCAAATAGTTATATAAAGAAACTTTGATTATAAAATAACTATAATAAACACTTTTATCATTTACTTAATTATTTTATTCATAAATTGCTTACAAACTGATTTACAGTGATTTTAAATTGGCTTACCATAGATTTTATCGCCATAAATTATGAAACTTGATAGTCATGGATTTGACTGACAGCTGTCCGTCAAATTCCCGCCCCGCACCCCGCACTGTACATATTTTGTTCGCGATGTCTGTTCTATACGTAGTAATATTACTTCAATGATTTTAAATGTGCGCAATTCATTTTGTGAATTAAATTGCTAAAATCTTTGGGTCCGTGGCCGAGTCCCCCAGTTTTCGACGCACCCGTGGTCGANACTGCGGGTCTACTCAAAAGCCCGAAATCACTCGACAAAAAAATTATGAAAGACTTGCAACAAATGGATTTATACCGTGTACCAGGCAGTAGAAAGTCATGAATACTATGACAGATAAAAAACTAATCATATTTTTTCAGTCATTTTGTTTTTGTTAACATTGGTTTCAGAGTGCAATTTTGGTCCAAAAAATTTAAAACTTTTAAATCTGTTTATAATGTTTGATCCCAAATAGTTATATAAAGAAACTTTGATTATAAAATAACTATAATAAACACTTTTATCATTTACTTAATTATTTTATTCATAAATTGCTTACAAACTGATTTACAGTGATTTTAAATTGGCTTACCAGAGTAGGCCGCGCGTGTATTCGTGTAAAAAAAGGGGCGCGTGTACTGCAGTGTTAAATAAAAAAACCTATACAAATAGTAGGTAAGATATCGGGTTCAAGCTGTCTTTTTCTTTAATTTCTCACACTTTTAGCAGGCCTGTTCATCTCCGCGAGTTTACATCGAAAACAAAACACGCACGATGGCCCCCTACAGGAGTACTATTCGACAAGGCCTCACATACGAGCGAACATTGACTCTCGCACGCGTATTCTTGTGTATGATGGAAAAAATAAAGAAAATGATGTACTAAATACTGTGCAGTATTTAACTGCCTAAATAATGATAAAAACACAGAATGTACTTTTGTAAGTTGCCTGAAGACACTGAGAGGTAAATAAGTAGTTAATATTATTCATGATAATTCATGCTAAATCATGTATTTCCTCCGCCATTTTCTGCAGTTTGGCACCTCACGTCACATCATTATACCGAAGTCAGCCCTATAGCTTCGGCGCAGTACCGATCACTGACGTTTGTCAACAAAATGGTGCTTGACTCTTGAGACAAGATTACACCATGTTGTTAATGACATTGAGCATACATTTTTTTTTAATACCTTCGCGAAGTAAAACTTCTGTACGTAGTACTTATTAATATTCTGTGCTTTTAGTTACAAACATCCCTAACGCGCACTTTTCTTTGGAGAGTCAACACAAACAATACCTACACAGTGACGTATAGTCTCCAGGCACACAGTCCCATTACAAGTGTGTACCCAATAAGATTGAAATAAGTGGACTCCATTTACAACTCAAACACTTTTACCTACCAGAAGAGAATCCCACATCATTTCAGCTGCCATTTTTTGCGCAGGCGCCATAAGGGTGAATTTACTTTACACATATTCAAGGGGCATCGCAAACGGAGTATTTTCTGTTGATGGCAAAGGCAGAAAATCTACCATCTGATTTTAGAAGCGATTGTATTCTGTATTTGAAATGTTAGTATAAAAAGTCTGATCGAAGTTTTGTGTTAGGTTCAGACGACAGCACATTACACTATACATATTTTCGTTGCAAAATAGGTCCTCTTACGTACTTCTTTCGTATCATTGCGCCTTCCTGCTACCTTTATGAGGTCGTCGGTCCACCTTATGGGTGGACGTCCCACAATTTTTAGTTAGATCAATTGACTGACTAAAGAAGTTTTTTTTTTCAATAGACTTGGCATAGAATATGCGTTATGAAAGGAACCCTTTCGCACAAAGTTTTATCAGGTCTGAGTTTAACAACATAAATATTTGCATATTATTATGAGTTTAACAACCCAAATATTTGTATATTATAATTCGTCTGCGAAAGACCCTTAAACAACCACCACGTAGTAAGCAAACCGCACGATATATTACACCGATTTCTTACAATTTATTGCGATGTGTGAAAAAAGAGGAACGAACGATTTGAAATCTTATCTCCTTCACCTCCACGATTTACGCTGAAAGTATAGTGTTTTCGGAGGGTTATAGCTATATATTTTTCCGAGCAAATTGCTTTTTGGATGAATAATATTTTTGTATCGGTATTTGTTTCGAGAAAATGCAGAATTGTTAAAGACAAGACAAAGTTCATTGACGGCACCCCACAGATAAATGCGTAGGTGGTGATGGAGAAAATATACATTTTGATAAATTTAAGCAATAGGTATGTACATAAATACCTACAATTCACTCTTATACTTATTTGGATGGCATCCTTTATTCTAGTTTTTAACTCCTCATAAATACCAATCCTTAAAAACCGAAAAAATTGCATAGTGCCACATTTATTAAAAAAAATGAAAGTCAGCATGCTCCTTTAATTCTCTTAGGTCGATGCCCTGTTACTATTCGTTAAGTCCTGCCCATTAATATGAACGATTGAACGGATTTGATCCGAACTTGTTTGCTTAACGAACCAATAACCTTGTTTTACGAGGAACGCGAACCTTAACCTTGAAATGAAGAAGGGTCTTGTAGGCCGAACGCTGAAAGATAATGTATTATACATATTTCATTTGATGGAGTAGTGTTTGTAGTATATAATTTTAGCGTAAATAGAGCGCCAAGTTTGTTTGTGCTTACACTAAATTATGCCGATGTACATTAAAAAGAATATCACGATAAATTCAATCATTGAATGAGCCTCTTTGCCTCGCGGACACACTTTTATTTTTGAGTAGTAAGTAAGTTTTTTTTTTGTTTAGAGTTAAGTTTGCTTTAGTTTTAAAAAAATCTGTTTATTGTGAATAAATATTTGTCATCGCACCGCACCGCACGTATGATATGTCATACGTGCGGAATACATACAGATCATCTAATATAACCAAAGAGTTATGTAGGTAGGTAGTTGGCTAGTGTAATTTCAGTGGTTTATTGTGGTCTACTAAGCTCATTATCAAAACTTTTTCAAACAGTCTTTTGTATACTGTTATGTTACAAAACTGTGATCAATTTGATGAACAGATTTAAGAAGGGCGATAAACATGTACCTACCTTTATTGTTACATAAAGCTATAATCCACGGCATGGGAAGGTTAAGGGCTCTTCAATACGACGATCAAGGCACTTCTGCGAGTATCCGAAGGCTTGTTAATTATTTTCTACGCGAATTTCGATTACGTTCTTAGACGAGATAGATTTGATACGATACTTTGAACATCGGTTCGTTGTACAAAAAAAGTGTTATAGAATTTAATTTTGAAGGTAAAATCGGCAATAATGTTGCTAAAAATAAAGAATCCTATTTCTCGAATTATCTTTTTTTTGTTACCTATTACCGACTTTCGACAAAACTTTAATATAGTCATAGTCATAGTCATATATGTTTATTGCATCATGTTGGTACATTTGGATCTTAAATATTAATACAGAGTCCCGAAACATGGCCCTGTAAGGGCATTGCAACATTATAGGTACATACAATATTAAAATCTAAATTATCAAAATAACAATATTACAGACAATTGCTTAGGTATATTTATTTATTTATCTAGATTTGAGATCAAAGAATTCTTTTAACGTGTAGAAACATTTACTTAGTAGCCATTCTTTTAATTTTTTACAAAACAAATTATTTTTTTCAATGCCTTTTATTTCCTTAGGTATCATGTTATATATTTTTATTGACATATGATAGGTTCCTGAGCTAACTAGTACTATGCTACTATGTTTAACGATCATAGAAGGGGAATTTTGGAAGACGTATAAGTTCTAACTGATGTATCAGTCAGCCAATCTAGATAAACGATTTTACAAAAATAGACTGAATTCCACGACTGCTAAGTTTGACGAGTCCTTTGACGTCACAATCGAGTCCAGAGTCGAATCGAGTAAACTGTTCTCACTGGTGGAAAACATGCTATTTCTTTCAGTGATTCAAAGTCAAAGTCAAAATTTCTTTATTTGTTTAGACTATTATACAATATTACTTACAAATCGTCAAATATTTTGCTCTTAAGGAGCCTCTACATGTCTCATAATCTGTTTACCCTACCAGCGCTTCGAGACCAACATTTGGCAAGTGCTGAGAAGAAGCGCCGCAACAAACTCAGGCACCACTGTCTGCCGATTAATATAAATAAATAGAAATAGCATTATTGATTCAGGAGCAGTTCTCTGAATTTACCACGCATTCTTGTATGGTGTATCTTATAAGAATGGATATACAAAATTGCGTGGTATATTAAACAAAGTAGTGACGTGCATTTGTACTTACAGATTGGTTCGTGTGTCACCCTGTACGTCCACGCGCACTGTGAGACCTCGTAGTAATGTTTGTGAATACGGACGTATGTGTAAATGCCTTGCCGAGGTATTATATTCCGAATAATCCTAAATCCAGTGTACATCGATCAGGATTAACAGTGCGTAGTGTTTCAATACGAATTCACCCCGTGTGTCGTAATTGTCAGGCTTTAATCTACATTCATTATTAATGTTAACAATGCTCAACAATAATACGGTATCCGATGGAAAATAGTTATTGGGATCAACGGGATTATTGTCGGTTTGAAACGCTGAGTCAAACTAGTATTGGTTCTGAACACTCATGTTAGTGTGGTAGGCATTTATTATTTTAATACAGTGTAGCAGTTAGCATTGTTTAGTTAAAACTATTGACCCAAATCAACTCTTCCTTAGGGCATCTTTTGTGAAGTGACACCAGATAAACAGTGAAAATGACAGTGAAAGTGGAAAAGCCGGTAGAAAGCGAGTTTGAGCCGAGAGAGTTATCATTATTTAGCGTTACTTAAGTATCATACCATTTTAAACATTTTAATATGCATTTTTTAATGAAAACTATCACAAAAAGAGCAACCTCTTTCTCACAAAAACTGCTGAAAAGACTGATATAATTTGTTAGTTCAGCTTTTATTTATGTTTTTCAAGGGATGACGACATGTTACATGTGCTTGATAAAGTCTTTCTTTCTGTGACAGATTATTATTTTGAGTTGTTTTAAATTCTCAGCATTTTATGCTGGTATTAATGTTATCCACGGGTCGAGACCAAGTGGATAGCATTGATATGATGTTTAATTTAGTACTCGTTACACGTGGAGCGCGCGTCGGCTAAAAATTTTCGGGTGATTCGGCATGAATTTAAAATAACAGCTTTCTGCATTAAGTGATATGAGTTGCTTTTTAATTTGAGGATGTCCAGGTTCTTTATTAAGGATTTGGGTATTACGCCTGTTGCTGATAGTACTATGGGGATTATATGGACTGATTTTACTTTCCACTGTATTTTTAATTGTATGGCTAGATCTGTATATTTTGTGAGCTTTTCATTAATTGTGCTTTGTATGTTATGGGTATTCGGTACTGCAATATCTATAAGGTATACTATATTCTGTTCTTTATCGTGGATGGTAATATCGGGCCTGTTGTAATGAGTTGTCCTATCGGTTAAAATTGTGCGGTCCCAGTAAATTTTGTGCTTTCTATTGTCTAGTACTGGTGGCGGTTTGTATTTGTAATAAGGTGTCTTTTGATTGATAAAATTGTATTGGTGTGCTAGATCCTGGTGTATGATTGCAGCGACTTGGTCGTGACGGTGTTTATAATCGGTGTTTGCTAAGGTCTTACATGCACTGGTGATGTGTTGTATGGTCTCGCTTGAACTATTGCATAGGCGGCATGAGTCAGTGGGAAGGTTAGGCTCTTTTATAATAAATTTCCTGTAATTACGTGTCGCTATTACTTGATCCTGTATGGCAAGCATAAATGCTTCTGTCTCAGGGAACAAGTCTCCTATTTGAAGCCATTTGTTTGAGGCATCTTTGTCGATATGCTCCTGATCCAGATCTGCTTTATGCCTGCCATGTAGTGACTTTTCAGCCCAAGCTCTAAATTTCTGTTCATTATCTACAATGTGCTCGTTCTTTTGTAGATTTGTATCATGCAAATTTAGGGGTGTAAAATTATTGTCGATGCAAACGGAAAAATGATGCAATGGTGAGTGTTGTGATTTGGTGTGAAAAAAGTTTCTGAGTGTCGTGATCTGTCTGTTGTGTAGATTTTGGATATCAATTATCCCTCTTCCTCCATCTTTTCTTGGTAGACTAAGTCTCTGAACGCACGATTTTGGGTGGTGTTTCCTGTTTTTAGTTAGTTTTGTATTAATGCTTCGTTGTAATTTCTTTAAATCTGTTTGGGACCAGTTTACTATGCCAAAAGAATACGTTAGTACCGGGATTGCATAAGTGTTTATAGCCTTTATAATATTTTTTGAGTTAAGCTCTGTTCTAAGGATGAGATCTACCCTACGTTGAAATTTTTGAGTTAGGTCTATTTTGGTCTGTTTTTGATTAATTTGTTTTGCCTGTTGAAATCCTAAGTATTTATAAGTATTATGTTCTCCGAGTGATTCTATGATTTCTTGATTTTGTAACATATAGCTATTGTTTTCTACTTTCCCTCGATGTACTGAAAATATTTTGCACTTATCGACCCCGAAATTCATTTTAATGTCATGTGAGAATCTTTCTGTTAAATCAGCAAGTTTGTACAGATCGTTTTTATTAGACGCGTATAATTTGATATCGTCCATGTAAAGGAGATGCGATAAATTGAAATATGAATTGTTGCTTTTAAGTTTGAATCCGCAATGAGCATCGTTTAATAACTGTGAGAGAGGGTTAAGCGCTAAACAAAACCAAAGAGGACTTAAGGCATCTCCTTGGAATATGCCTCTTTGGATTTTTATTGGCTCGGTCGCTATATCCGAATTTCTAATGTTTAAGACTGTCTGCCATTTATCCATTACTGTTTCTAAGAATTTAACTAGAAGCGGGTGTATTTTATATGTTTCTAAAATTGATAAAAGCCAGCTGTGAGGAACCGAATCAAAAGCTTTTTGATAGTCTACGTACATAGTGTGTATATTTTTCCTATTAGTGTGTGCTTGTTTCATGGCTATTGCGTCTATGATGAGCTGTTCTTTGCACCCTTGACTGTACTTACGCGAACCTTTTTGTTCTTCGGATAAAATATCATTTTCTTCCAGATGGTTGTATATAGTTTCACTCAAGCATGCTGTAATTATCTTGTAAATGGTTTGAAGGCAAGTGATAGGTCTATATTTAGCAGGGTTTTTGGTGTCTTTATCTTTAGGAAGCATGTAGGTAATACCATGTGTTAAATATTCAGGTATTGTATCGGGATATTGTATGAAGTTATTTATATGATTATGTATATATGGGTATATGTATGTTAGTTTTTTGTACCAGAAATTGTGAATTTTGTCGGTTCCGGGAGCTTTCCAGTTATGTGTTCTACTAATAACTTTGATAAATGTGTCAACTGATATGTGTTCAAATGTCATGTCGGTTATTTTTGTGTTATCGATTTTCTGGATCCATTCTGCTTCGGTATTATGAGAAACAGGGTTTTCCCATATTTGTGCCCAAAAATGATGTAGCGATTGGGTAGTAGGTGTTTCAGTAGTAGGATTTACGGTTTGTGGTTGTCCTAAGTTTCTATAGAATGATTTTTCGTTGCTTCTGAATAACTTATTCTGGTTTTTTCTTTTAGTGCAAGTGAGGTATCTTTTCAGTCTACTAGCCGTGGTACTTAACTTCTGTTTAAGGGTGTCCATAAATTGTGTTAGGTCGGCATTTACGTTATCGTACTGGGCATGTTGTTTGTATTTGGCTTTAATATCTTCGACTGCGCTAATGACCCGTGCACTTCTGTTACCAAGCATGTATTGTGTTAGTCGTCCTATGTCGCTTCTTAATTTACTGATTTTGTTTTCGAGTCTCTGTTGCCAATGCGGTTTATTGATTCGATGATTAGAGTGGTTATTGCTATTGTGTTTTATAGTGCCATTACATATAGCAGCTGTATATGCTGCGCAGTATATTAAAGTGTGCAAGTTGTTGAAGTCTTGTTTGGCAGACACATGTTTGGGTAGGATTTTTGTATTTAGGTAGTTTACAATGAAATTAAGTTGCTTAGATATTTTTTGTTTCGGTAAGTATGGCCTATCCGTAGGGGTACTGTCTTTAAACTTATCGAGGGCATATTCAAACTCTTTTTGTATTTTTTGGCTAAGATTTAATATGTAAGGGTTTGTGGAATTGTCGTTATTATCACTAGCAATTTCTTCATTATGTGAATGGTTTTCTGGTGATGGTTGTGTATGTAGTGTAGTCCGATCTTGATCAAATTGTGTAGTTGACTGGCTTATTCCTACATTTATGTTACTAAAGTGCTCCTCAAGGTCTTGCGTTTCTTCATTTCTTCTGGCTACTTGTAATTCTTCGGCAACTTCCTGTCTTATTTCTTTCAACCTAGCAGAGCTGATCCATTTATTCATTACGATGAGTCTTCTCTGATCTGCAATTCTTTGTTCGGAAATGTGACCTAAATTTGGGAAAATATTTAAAAATTCTTCGTGTATTTTTGTCCTGTATGCAGTGATGTCTCTTTCAAGATTAGTAGCTCTAAAGTAGGATCGCATTATCACCTCATTGTGTTCGTTTGTCCACCTCATACGTTGGCTAGTGTTTGATGTAACTTGTGATATGGATGTGTGTTGTGTGTTAGGACTTTGAGTAGGCGGGGATGTAAGGTTTAAATCTTTTTGAACTTCCATATAAATTGTGTCTATTGTGTGTTGCGGTAGGAGTTTGTTGCGTATTATAGCTCTTCTTTGGTCACCTAGACGTTGTCCAGTAACCTGCATGTCTGGAAATTTTTCAGAAAATTGGTTGTGTAGAGGTCCGATGTAATTTTTTGTGTCAGTTTCCATATTAGTTAACATTAGGTAGGTGCGTAGAATAAAAACGTTCATGTCTTTAGTCCATCTTCTACGCGTACAGACTTTGTTCGGGGTGGGTGCAGGTTCTGCTGTATCGAGTACATCCTGCACAACATCCTCGGTCTGTTCACTGCTATTAGAGGATGATGGTCTATACAAATCTGGTTGGTAAACGGATGAACCATCTGAGAAAAGGGATTGAGTATCAGATGGATCGGTTGTTTCGGCTGTAGTATTTTTGTCGACGGGAGCCCGCCTGCTCAACTCCTCGTCGCCGCTGGTTCGCATGCTGAGACACCCAGCAACGGCTCCAGGTGCGCCCCGGCGACCCCCGGGCAGCGGCCGCAAATTATACTTCCTTAATGACATTCTCCATGATGGGTTTGCCATTGCCCTGTTGGTCACTCGCAAAGTAACTTTGTTGCGAGTGTCCGCCCCCCACGTGGCTTAGATGGTCAAGCACGGACGAAAGGTTGGACTTTGGGGGGCAGCACGGACGAAAATTATTATTATATTTTTGAAGCTCGTGGCGCCTTATTCCTTTTCAGATAAATATTTATAAAAATATAAAATAAGTTTTGGTGGCGCAAACCGTGTATCTTAAAAACCGAAATTTAAAGGTGGGAGAGGTGCCGAAATTTCAAGGTGATAATAATAAAAACAATATCAATACGTGCTACAAACCTTAGAAGGATGAGCTTTGAAGGCATCCTTAGAAGCCTTTAAAGCTCTTCCTTTTAGAAAATGGGTAATACTCGTACATGTATTAAAGACTTTCTCTTCATTTTGCAACTTTTGCATACTTTTCCAAGTTTGAGAAATGTTTTTCATTAAAAGTTCGGACGCTATTCAGCCATTTTTTTACCCATTGAAAGAGTTTTCGTGGCACATACATATTTTGATACAATATTTTACTTTGATATTTCATACGAGCAGGTAATATTTTATTTCCAATTTGACCAAGCAAGGTACTGTGTGTTGTTACGTTTATATTTCAAAGTCAATATAGGATGTTTATTTAGATATTTACATTTTTAAAGACGAATTTTCACAAATATTATAGGTAGGTACACGGATAAAAAGATGTTTCTATTTTCATCTAAAAGTTATTTAGCCGAAAACTCTTAACAATATTAATAATCATTAATAATGTCACAGACAGTACCTAAGCTACACGTGGTGCTCATTTTGTCTCACGTTTAATAAGACACTTACGACTTGATAATTTTAACACCCTGTATAAACTCATGAGCTTGTACTCAAAATGCACCCGACCCAAGCAGACGGAGACACAACTATTCAATCGGGGAAGTTGTCCAAAGCGGATCCCGGAATTAAGTGTCGGGAATTCAATTTCAATTCCGAGAAGTAGAGGATCGTTCGCAGATCTGCGGAATGGTTATTGTCACTGGTCTCCAAAATTTGTGGAATTTATTTATGCATGTTGTGGAATGGAATTGATGATTAACAGTGGTTCAACATGAAGGTTTGCGGATTGATTCTAGGTATTGGATTTATTTACAGATTTTTACGCAAATAGAAAATAATTGAAATAATTATGAACTCTATCCATTAACTCATTAACGCCCTCTGTACACACGTGTGTACACTTCTTTAAACTTCATTTCTGAACGCAACTTCAAATGTCAAAGCAAATTACTAGATAAAACATAATATAGATGTCACTACAAGGTAAGAAATATAAAAAAGTTGGAGGGTGGCGCGAAAATAAATGTCAAATTAACAAATTTTTCCGACCTTTTCTCAAAGTGACTGGTGCTAGTTGTGAAATAATACTGATTTAATATATTTTAGCCATAATTTGCTTCAATTCTACGTTTCAAGGTAAGTTTACATTGTAAATTATTATAATAAGCTAAAACAATAATAAATATCTACATATAACATACCTAAAATTGTTCAAGAATGTTGGTGTACACGCTTGTGTACAGTGGGTGGATGTATACTAAGAAAAACATTTTTTGCAGGACCTGGTTGATCATTGAAGATGTCACATAGATACAGTTTATCTTCTAAAAACGACTTTCTAAGACTAGAGGAAGCCGTCGAATGCATTATGGCAGCTGAAGATGACGATACGGAGCTAGACTTGATCATCATACCACCTGATCCTGCTGTTGTTAGTGATGAAGAAGAAGGTGCAGAAGATGATTTGACTTCCTCGGTACTTCCTCGAGATATACCAGGTACTATCGAGTTATTACGCCACCAACCTTCAGATGAAGAAACGGAATGGGACAGTAGCGATGAAGAACCTCTTTCAAGTCTTGGTCCGACTCAAAAACGTGCTCGTAACGAAGCTGAAGTTGCTGAAAATCCTACTTGGAGAAAAATATTACCAATTTATTCTACTGCTCATGATATCACCCAAATTATTCAAGAACGACAGCAATCTATTACAGATTCCCTGGAAACTTTTAACCCTACAATGCTGTTTGAACAATTTTTTGATACGGAAGTTTTAGATTTGATTATAAGCAATAGTCTATTATATGCTGGACAGAACAATAGGCATAGTTTTGAAGTTACGACTCAGGAAATGAAAAGCTTTCTTGGAATATTACTGCTTTCAGGGTACCATAAATTACCATCAGAAAGGGCCTACTGGAGCCTTGACGAAGATCTCGGCGTTCCTTTAGTGAATAACTGCATGTCTAGAAACCGTTTTCTAGAAATAAAAAGAAACTTACACTTTGCTGATAATTCTTTAGCTCAAAGTAGTAATGACAAAATGTATAAGTTGAGACCATTATGTAACCTATTAGAAAAAAAAGCATGCCAATGGGGGGTATTTCATGAAGATTTATCAGTGGATGAATCAATGATAAAATATTTCGGACATCATCCAGCCAAGCAATTTCAAATTCAAATTCAATTCAAATTCAAAATTTATTTATTGGAAACAAGAAAATTTGTACATGAAAAAGCGTGTACGATAATAGCCGCAATAGTTTCAGAGAACTGTGGTGCGACTACTAACGCCCACTTCCGTAAAAATATTCCATAAACATACTACTTTAGGCGTGCTGTTTGAATGTGTGTGATGTGTGTATGTGTGTGATGTATGTATGTGTGTGATGTGTGTATGTGTGTGGTGTGTGTATGTGTGTGGTGTGTGTATGTGTGTGGTGTGTGTATGTGTGTGGTGTGTGTATTTGTGTGTTGTAAGAGTGTGTTGGNACTTGCATTAGCTATTATAATAGCGCTCACAAAATTGTCAAAAAAAAAAACCGACTCCAAAAAACATACACTAAAAAGTAGAAAAATAATTACTAATTGCTTATTTATTAGGACGAATTAATATTTATGTATACCATGATTGATACTTCTGGAGTCGGTGCCAAGATTATGAAACGTGTGAAGTTTGCCTGCGTGTATGAACGTGTGAAATATTAATTCGTCCTAATATATAAGTAATTAGTAATTAGTAATTATTTTTCTACTTTTTGGTGTATGTTTTTTGGAGTCGGTTTTTTTTTTTTAAAATTAACTTATTTCTTGCTTTTTAGTTAACTAATTATTACCTTGGTGTTACCACTGAAGGTAGGCAGTATATTCTTCATGTCAAGTGTAAAATAATATTCCCTACAAAATACAGGTTCAAATTCAAAATTCAAATTCAAAATTTATTTATTGGAAACAAGAAAATTTGTACATGAAAAAGCGTGTACGATAATAGCCGCAAGAGTTTCAGAGAACTGTGGTGCGACTACTAACGCCCACTTCCGTAAAAAATATTCCATAAACATACTACTTTAGGCGTGCTGTATGTATGTGTGTGATGTGTGTATGTGTGTGGTGTGTGTATGTGTGTGGTGTGTGTATGTGTGTGGTGTGTGTATTTGTGTGTTGTAAGAGTGTGTTGGCTTTAATAATATAGAATAGAAGGAACCCAAGTTACCCGTTTAAGAAATTTTCAATCTCCTGATAAGTGAGCGTATGAAGCCATTTATCAATCACAATTTTACATTCACGCAAGGTAAGTTTGTAGATGTTGAGAAGTCTATTAATTTTATTATATAATTTAGGACTCAGGAACCGATATTGTCGACTCGCCACTCCAAGTACGCAGGACTCCAATCTGCACACTTTGTCATGTCTTCGGGTCTTTTCTTCCCGGTTAGGTTCGAATACCAGACCAGCGTGTTTGCGGAGTACAGTTTGCATGATAAAAGAGTGTCTTACTCTTGNCAGCGGATAAAAAAAATGTTTGGCGTTACTAATCATTGCGGTTTATTCCAGGACCTGAAGCCGTCCAACATCGTGGTGAAGAGCGACTGCACGCTGAAGATCCTGGACTTCGGGCTGGCGCGTACCGCCGGCACCACCTTCATGATGACGCCCTATGTCGTCACGCGCTACTACCGCGCGCCAGAGGTAGGCTGATATAGTCTGGTCCGTGAGCACGTAGAATTTTGTCCAATGACCCCTAGCTACCCATCCTTATCGCTCGCGCGTAATTATGTTGTATCGCGCTCGCACACTCACTGCGGGTGCCAGTCGCACAGTCGCGACAGCAATATAATTACGCGCGAGCGATAAGGATGGGTAGCTAGAGATCATTGGACAAAATTTTACGTGCTCACGGACCGGGCTTTAGTTGAGAAATACCCAGGGAAACAGCAGACATTGTTTTACACATGACCACCACTGTGTACCCAAGATGTGTCTCAGGAAACAGGAGAACAAATTTCTTTATAAGCTTAGGCATACAACACAGCGTAAAACAGCACCTTACTTCTTGGAAAACAGCAGACCTTGCCTTATGCACCTAGGCAAACAGTAGACTTCTTTATAAGCATAGACAAAGACCAAATGTTACAATATCAAAGAAGTCCAATTCAATTACATATAGCTGCAACACGTTGCGGGAACCCTGATGATTGTTCTGCAAATATGCTGTATCTAATTTATTATTCTTTATCTCGCCTGAATGCTGTTGTCTAAAAGCATCACATGGCAAGTACAAAATATTTTGAATATACAGTGTGAGTCACGTTAAAGTGGACATATGAAAATAGATGAAACTAGATCTATTTTTATCGACAAAAAAGAGGTCAAAAATTTTTTGAGTTTTTTTTTTAATTTTTTATACAATTTTTTTTCTTCCAATTACTTATTGTAAAGAAAACGTAATAACTTTTAAACTAAGCGGTATATCCTGATAAAATAAAAACAGCAATAATGCTAAATAACAGGCGATACTAAAAAAATACATAAAATACACAAAAAATGCCAACAAATAATAAAAAATGATACTTTTTGAAAAAAATCTGCTTTTAAATTCGTGTTTTTTTGGTTATTTGATAAATTTCTCCAAAAAATGCCCCTATAATAGGTGGTTTTTATTACTTTGTATTATTCTTTATCGTATTATCTTTGTAAAACCAAAAATTGCATGTCTCTATCCCTATCACAACATTTGCTATGACCGTTTGAACAAAGGCCTGCCACAACATTATTCTCCGCTACAGGTAGAGACAATTTTAATTTTAACTATAATGCTTATTTTACTTCGAAATCTTTTGTTTTAATTTGAAATCTAACTTGTCTTTATCAAAATTACAAATGTAGAGCCATTTTCAGTTTCGTTGTTAACGAAACGTTGAATGGCGCGCCCGGAGAGGCTTAGTTCAAACGATCATTGCAAACGTTGTGATAGGGATAGAGACATGCGATTTTTGGTTTTACGAAGGTAATACGATAGAGAATAATACAAAGTAATAAAAACCACCGGTTATAGGGGCATTTTTTGGAGAAATTTATCAAATAACCAAAAAAACACGAATTTAAAAGCAGATTTTTTTTCAAAAAGTATCATTTTTTATTATTTGTTGGCATTTTTTTGTGTAGTTTATGTATTTTTATAGTATCGCCTGTTATTTAGCATTATTACTGTTTTTATTTTATCAGGATGTACCGCTTAGTTTAAAAGTTATTAGGTTTTCTTTACAATAAGTAATTGGAAGAAAAAAAAATCTATAAAAAATTAAAAAAAAATCGCAAAAATTTTTTGACCTCTTTTTTGTCGATAAAAATAGGTCTAGTTTCATTTATTTTCATATGTACACTTTAACGTGACTCACACTGTATTTTGCAAATATGCAATGCCTTTGGAAGTTGTGCAGGACTGTTTATTATCCGGCCACAAAACTATACAGAACTGTCGGAGGCCAGATAACTGATNTAACCTACACAAAGCATATAGTTCGTCGGTTGGAAAACGAATGGGGTTGTGAGTCATGACTTTTAAGACAGCTCTTTGTGCCCTTTCCAGACGTAGGAAAGAGGTCTTACAAGCGTTACCCCATGCTGTGATACAGTAGGTCAGTACTGAGTGGGCAAGAGCATAGTAAACAGTCCTGAGGGTGGTGAAGTTGGCTGAGGTTCGTAAGTTTCTAAAAACAAAAATCAGCTTTCGAACCCTTGCAACTAGTGATGTGATCTGACAGTTCCAGGACAACGTACTATCTATCATTACGCCTAGGTATTTAATGCTATTAGTTCTGGAGATACTTACACAGTTGCAGCTCGCATTTACAGCAGATATTCCACACTTGTGTGCAGTTATATCAAACAAAGAATCAGGTTGGGAAGCAAGTCTAGGAGCAAAGGTTATAAATTTGGTTTTGTCAGTATTGAGGGTAAGCAAATTTACTGATAACCATTCCATGACTGTCTTCAAAGCAGATTCCGCACGAGTACGCGTTTCTGACCAATTAGATCCCTGAACCAAAATCGCAGTATCGTCAGCATACGTAATGATTCTGGAGTGATCCAGTGACATCATACAAAGGTCGTTAATGTAAATTAAAAACAGAGTAGGGCCAAGAACACTACCCTGAGGAACACCATAAGTGATACATACATCTTGACTGGTAAAGTTATCAATTTTTACTACCTGAGAGCGTTCACTTAGATAACTCACGAAGATGTCAAGAGCCAAACCTCTAACACCTATCCTCTCCAGCTTTTGAATCAAAATCGGGACCGAAACAGTGTCAAAAGCTTTTGACAGGTCAAGGAAGATAGCAATAGTCTTTAATTTTTTATTTAAATTTGATGCCACATCGTCAACTAACGCCAGTACTGCGTCTTCAGTACTTTTGCCGGACCTGAAACCAAATTGATTATCTGCTAGGATATTATGTGAAGTTAGAAAAGCAACGAGTCTTTTGTTGATGATTTTCTCTAAAAGTTTAGACAAAATAGTAAGCACAGATATGGGTCTGTAATTATTAACACATGACGCATCTCCACTTTTGTGTATCGGATGTACAAGTGCTTTTTTAAAAACTGAAGGAAAAGTACCGGTCAAGAGGCAAAGATTAAAAACATGGCATATAACAGGCACCAGGATGTGTCTAGCGGCCCTGATGAGTTTAGAAGGGATCCCGTCCCACCCCGTAGCACAATCTAGGTTAAGTCCAAGAATCAAACACTCAATTTCGTTATTATCCGTTGTGAAAACAGCCATGGAGTCAGAGGGTGAGGCTAGTGAAGACGGTTCAGGTACAGTAGGGCAACGTCTGGTGGCCACGATTCTGGACGCCAGGTTTTTTCCCACATTAGCGAAAAAGGAGTTTACAAAATCTACCGAGCGAGATGGACTTTCGTTTACGGATAACAGTTTAGTGGCAGTTGACGATGTCTGTTTCAAATTGGCGATTGATTTAATTAGATTCCAAGTGGCTTTGGGATTTTTGCTGTATTTCTTGAATTCTGCACTTTCAAACTCTCGTTTAATTTTTTTAAGTAAATTGTTGCAAAAGTTTCTATATCGTCTGTAGGTGATTTTCAGGTTGTCGTTATAGGGGTCCCTCTTAGATTGATGGTGAAGTCTATCTCGATTTCGTATACAACGTAACAGTCCCGGCGTAATCCAGGGTTTGATGATAAGGTTTCTACTTGAAGTCCTATGTGTACGAGTGTTATTTCTGACCACTTCGGATAAAATACCAACCAAAAGAGTAGCTGCTTCAGTTGCAGTGTTGGTGGCTAGGACTGGTGAGAAATCAGTTGTTTCGAGGTCTGTTACACATGCAGGGATGTCAGTACGCGTAGCAACTCTTTGGGTCCTTGAGGTTACTGATTCAATATTACAAGCCATGAGCATTGGAGCGTGGTCAGTTATAAATGAGTCAAGGATAAGTGTAACAGCCGGTTTATTGGATTTGATGATAGCGTGATCCAAACAACTATTACCACGTGTTGGCAAGAGGTGACCTGGTAGCATTGCGTGGGACGCAACTGTGGTGAGGTATGTATCAGAGTTCAGGTCCGTGCTACCATGCGAAATGTCGATATTAATATCACCGGTTATGATGATAGTTTTAAATGATTTAAGTGAGCTTAACGTACTGTCTAGTGCGTTCACAAAGTTATCAATTTTACGTTGCGACGGGGAGCGATATATTGCTAGTAGTGCAAGTTCGTTGTGGATTTTAAGCAAAAGACAATTGGCATCCACCATAACCGGAGACTCCACAGTACAATTTAAGTTGCGTCGAAAATAGACCACTACACCATCATTTTGATTGGAAAAATCTGATTTAAAATATTCGAAGTCCGGTATATTTGGGATGAAAGGACACTTACTTAGCCAGCACTCGGACAAAACTATTATGTCTAGTTGAACTTTGACTCTGTCCAATAAGACAAGAAGATTGTTGAAGTTGGGGGTGTTGCCTATGCTTCTAATATTTACATGAAAAATTTTAAGTGACTTGCTAATGTTTCTTAGGAATGTTTCACTTTGTTCTGGTGAACAGTTGAACGATTTAGAGACATTGAAATTGTCAATATCATCAGCGATGGTACAATTATTATTCATTGCAAATAGAAAAAAAAAAAAAAAGAATACAATACAAATGAAATAAATAGTGTATAATTAATTTATAATAAAAAAAAAAAAATTACAGAGAGTGACAAATAAATATTACCTAAGACAGGAATGGCGAGAGTCCAATTGATAGTACAGTTACATTCATTTGATAATGTTGTACGATACATAGTACGAGATACAGTATTAGAGTGGTATAGAGGGTTCTTTCCATTTAAGCCGGTATGTATGTGTGTCGTTGTGTAAGACAGTAGTGTTATATGAGTGTGTAGTATTTGTGTGAAGCTGATACCACAGCAAGTTGCAGTAATTTGTATAATAATTAGTAGAAGTAATGAAAACAATAATATGCTAGAAAAAGTAAGTGACATGAGTGAATGCTCTAGTCATATTTTTTCTTTGAGTTTCTCCAGGTCTGCTTCCGTAGATACTCGAATATGAGATGACCCNAATGCTTAAGTGTCCATTAGAATGAAAGGGTGCTTAATGCATTAAAAAAAATAGAAAATAATTATGATGGGTTAATGTTTTTGGGCGGTTTTTAGGCGGTTTCTGACAATGTCCTTTGGCATGCAGATAGATGTTATGACGCGGACGTAGGCATCCGCTAAGAAAGGATTTTACGAAACTCCACCACTAAGGGGGTAAAACGCATACGAAGTCGCGAGCGGCCACTAGTGAACAATAAATTAGTAGTTGCATAGGCTACATTTTACCAATTAAAAATACAAACTATTCGGTTTAGAAAAAAAATATCTTAGAAACCTCGATATCATTTTTGAAGACCTATCCATAGATAACCCACACGTATGTGTTTGATGAAAAAAAAAATTTTGAGTTTCAGTTCTAAGTATGGGGAGCCCCCAATATTTATTATTATTTTTTTATTTTTGCATCAAAATCTTAATGCGGTTCACAGAATACATCTACTTACCAAGTTTCAACGGACGGTGACATGACGAATCTATAAGGGTTCCGTTTTTAGCCATTTGGCTACGGAATCCTAAAAATGGTAGCAGTTGGAGGAAGCCTTTGTCAAATGAGTGACATACAGACGTAGTCGATGCATGCATGAGTGTTCTGTGCACAGAGCACGTACCTAATAATAGTTCTGTGTGAAATGTTATTGTTAAATTATCATTATTAACCTGAGAGTCCTCCACCTGGACATGAGCTCCCCTGGCTTACCTGGAAGTCTTTAAATAGACTTCGGACGCAGGTTGGCCGTAGTAAGGAAAATCTGGTCAGGTGGGGATTCTTGATTCTTGGATGGCTTAAACATGCAGTGCAGGTGCGGTTTTTTTTTGTTCCCCAGTCGATGAAGCACCTGATGTCGTGCCCTGAGTGCCATGAGTGCCCATCAAGCAACTGCACTCAGGACTATTTGATGAGCGCGCTGCTGACAACGCCACTCTCGTGGCGGGGTTTTGGGCTGACACTGTTTAGGTTTGTTGTCGACACGAAAAGAAGATTATTAACATAGGCTACATTTTAAAGAAGCCAGTAAGCGTATAGAGAGAACCTACTGCATTTATATATATTAATTAAACTCATCGTTATCAGTGATATGATAACCAAGGCGCAGGTGTGCAAGACATACTGATAAAAATACGACGTGATTGAAATTCGATAGAGTGGTAATTAATAAATAATTAATAGGTACTAACAATAATATTTATTAGTTAATAAATAATATATAATACGCTGCCTGCTGCTGTATTTCCTGAACACCAAAATCCGGGCCTTTTCAAGGCGACAGTGAATAGGCAATTACAGTGCAGATATTTACCATCCTAGACTGCATCTCACTTAACACCAGGTGCGATTGCGGTCAAATACCTGCCTTGTCTTGCATAAAAATAACATTTCTTCTATGCTGTGGTTCCAGCAAAGTATAGCCACCCCACTCTTTTCGTGGACACAGGACTATTCCTACCTCTCGTTTCCTCAATGCCACTCCTGTGTACACAGGATCTACAGTTTGAATGCCAATAAAAATCCAACCAATAAAGGTCAAGTTTGTTCCGGGGGAAAGTTAAACCACGGTAATACTATCTATACAGTATTCCAAATCGACCATATTTTTGAAATAAATGCGATAGGGCTGCTCACCTACAGTACCCATTCTAATTACATCTTTCTACTTCGAATTTCTATCTAGTTTTGTGATTGTATTTTTTTTATTTAGACAAACAAAATACTTTGTGAATGGAATAGGATAAAAATGCGTGTTGTTTTGTGTTAGTAGATTTAATTAAAAAAAATACACAATAATAATTTTGAATCTACTAATCATAATGAGTACTTAATGACCTGTTACTTTAATTTCAGGCGGATAAAGTCGTGGGCAAAAGCTAGTTTAATACAATATATTTTTTATTTCAAATCAAACTGACTGAAAATGACCATTTTTGACAGTTAATAACTAGTTTTTGACAAATTTGACCGTAAATGACGGTAGTCAAATTCAATCACCTTAGTCATTTTCAACACTAGGCCATCGACGTCCGTTCGGCACATTCGCGACACCCCTAACTTTTGGATCTCGACCGCGTCCCGAGTTTTGAAATTCGAAGGAAAGCTCGCGTTTCGACGGTTTAAATGAAGTTATAATACTGTATAATATTATTACCGTGGTTAAACTGTCATTAGTTACATAAACTAATTAGATTTATCGTCAAAAAATTCAGATATATTATAATAACATTTATTAATTAAATAAGTCAGTAAAGTTTTTTTAAATTAATTTTGATGTTCAATTAATCTAATGTCTTTTGTTTGGTTATTTATTTATAACTAGCGGCCGCCCGCGACTTCGTGAGCGTGGATCCCGTTTTACCCCCTTCATCTATCTTACGCGGTTTAGATTTTTTCATACAAATGTTTTTTTCCGCTAACTCCCGTTCCCGTGGGAATTTTGCAATATCCTGTTGTAACTAAGCTTTAAGTTTACTAAGGTACCTATATGCCAAATTTCAAGCGTCTAACTTATGCGGTTTAGATTTTTCATACAAATGTTTCTTCCCGCTAACTCCCGTTCCCGTGGGAATTTTGCAATATCCTGTTGTAACTAAGCTTTAAGTTTACTAAGGTACCTGCATGCCAAATTTCAAGCGTCTAACTTAAGCGGTTCAGATTTTTCATACAAAACAATTTTCCCGCTAATTCCCATTCCCGTGGAAATTCCTAAGTATCCTATAACCTGCCCAGGAGTATGAAGAATAATTGTACCAAGTTTCGTTAAAATCCGTCCAGTAGCTTTTGTTTCTATAAGGAACATACAGACAGACAGACAGACAGACAGACAGACAGACAGACAGACAGACAGACAGACAGACAGACAGACAGACAGACAGACAGACAGACAGACAGACAGACAGACAGACAAAAATTTTACTGATTGCATTTTTGGCATCAGTATCGATCACTAATCACCCCCTGATAGTTATCAACCGACTTCAAAAAAAAGGAGGAGGTTCTCAATTCGACCCGTATGTTTTTTTTTTGAAAATATACTTATTGTACAGAATTGACCTCTCTACAGATTTATTATAAGTATAGATCTTGGGCGCCATGCCTACACTTACCTAACCTTACCTTTTTTTTACACGTCATCAGATACACGCTGTATAAATAAAAATGAATTGTTGTTTGTTAGTCTGATTAAAACTCGAGAACGGCTGGACCGATTGAGCTGATTTTGGTTTTAAAATGTTTGTCGTAGTCCAGGGTACCTACCCTAACACCTAAATGGTGAGCAAATAAGGAAAAATTGCGATGGCTTATTTATTGCCTTTAAGGCGGAACAGAGTTCGCGGGGTCAGCTAGTTAAAAAAGTACAGTATAGGAGAGAAATAAATTGCAAATAGTTGGTACAGTATCAGTATCGGCGCGCCGACAGCTGGTCGTCGGCGCTTTAATCGCTTTAGCAATTATTTAATCGCTTTAGTAATTATTAGCCCTTTAATCGCTTTAGCAACCCCCTTATCATCTTCCAATAATAAAGGAAGTAATTAATAAAACTAGAGTTATTCAAATAAAAATAATTTATTTAAAGGATACATTACATACACCGGTGAAGGGGTCGGACTAGCCGACTTGTCATCGGAGGAACGCGGGTTCGAAATCCGCTGAAGTGAGCTAACTTGTGACAGTATGAGGGGCTAACAGGACTATAGTTGTAAAACACTGAACCTTGACGGGGGGGGACTATACTGGTTACTATGTATTTCCGATTTTGACCACATGACGTTTAAAAACCTTTGGAAAATCGGAGGCCAAGCAGTAAATTATGTATGTGTGATACTGAATAAACATTTTTTCTTCTCTTCTTCGATCTTTTCATTTTTAGTTTGTCTAAGTTTTTTTTTGGGTTTCTTCTTGGAACAATTAAAGATTCCACGGCCAAGCAAATGACAGTTTTTCCTCTAGATATTAATTCGTACANAAAAATGCTTCCACTAGATGTCCAACAGAATTTAAAGTCATTTGCCTTAGCGAATTCACGTGTCAGATAAAACAGTCGTTTCAGTTTTGGGGACAGAGAATCAGCAACATAAACATGTTTTGGAGGGCCATATATTTGTAGGTGCTGGGTGTTAAGTTTCTCCGCACCTTCAACCTTATTAAATTTCTTGGCTGAGGCAATTAGTTTATGCTTGAGAGCAACGGTAGTTAACTCTATGACTATAGGCTTGTTGTCTTCTGATTTGGAGTTAATTCTATAAATATCTTTTATATCTCTGCTATCTACGGGCGTGTTTAGGATTTTTCCCACCCTCTCGAAGATTGAGGTTAGAGTCTCCTTGGTTTCACTGGGTGACCTGGGTATATTTCTGATCTCAACGTGTGTCGAACGAGATTTTTTATCTAGATAATCCAACTTTTCTTCCAGGGCGGCTATTTGCTTCTGATTCTCCTTCTTTTCTTCTTCCAGCAGACAGAGTTTGTGCGATAGGTCATCGTATTTTTGGGACATAAATTCGATTGATTTCAGTATTTCTGCATTTTGAGTCTTAATATTCGTAATAGATTCCTGTAGGTCTAAAAGCCTTCTATCCTGATTGGTTGTAAAGTTTGAAAAGTGCATCCTCATCTCGGCCATAAATGAGCGCAAGTCACTGTGATCAGGGCCGTCAGACTTTCGCTTACCGTATGTTGGTAAAGACGCGTCAGTGTCCCTGTCGGAGGTCTCGGAGGTTCTGATCTGCTGCAGTGTTGAAGCTTTTGATTGGGGGTTATCCTTGGGGTCGGCAGTCCCCTTAGACTGGGGCATCTGTGAGGCGTCGGCTTTTGTAGTCGATGATGAGTGTTGTTTTTTTCCAGGTGATTTGGTAGGTGTGCGTTTCAAAGGCATTTTTTTTTTTTTGGCAGTCACAAATTTCCAAGTTAGTATGATGTCCGGTCAGTTACCGTGTGAATGTGTCCGTTTTACGCTCGCGTCAATGGGCCGTCCGAACACTCAAGCGGATGACTCAGTGTGTGCCGGCGTTAGCACCGGAGCGAGCTCGATTTGTGTAGGTACTAACGTTCGTTGGATAAATATGCTATTTTGAAGTGAATATGCTTGTACCTTTAGATCCAGTTCGTATTTCTTGACACTGTTTTCACCACCACAAAACTTGTCTCAAAGTCTACAAAACAAGGTATAGCACGACACAGGAATGTAACTTTTTACATCATTTTTAATTAAAAATACACGGAGCGAGCAGTAACGCGTCCGCCTTCGAGTAGTGCGCGCGAGCGGGGGGCAAACCTGTACGCTTTGGTTACAAAAACTGGGCCATCACTAGCTCAGATGGATATTGCTATGGTTTTGACGTCTATTGTGGAAAATCAGCGGAAAGTTCAAACGATCCATTAGGAGCTAGAGTAGTAAAGTCCTTGCTTCAAAAGTTGCCTATTACTAACCCTCAGGAACACAAAGTATACTTCGACAATTTTTTTACAAACTACAGCTTACTTCATGATTTGCGTGTCTTAGGATACAGAGCGACGGGTACTGTTCGAGAAAACCGCACAAAAAAATGTCCATTGACTTCGGTGAAAGACATGAAAAAAAAGCCTAGAGCCGACTACGACTATCGTTTTGATAAAACAAATGAAGTCTTATTTGTACGCTGGAAAGACAACAGTGTTTGCACCATTGGAACCAATTTTGATAATGTCGAACCTTTAGGAAAAGTCAAACGCTGGTGTTCTTCTTCCAAGCAAAAGGTTGACGTGAATATACCACACCTCTTTCAAAATTATAATAAAGGAATGGGAGGTGTGGACCAAATGGACCAGTCGATAAGCCTTTATCGTGTTGGCATCAGAGGGAAGAAATGGTGGTGGGTAATATTTACTTACCTAGTGGATATGGCGGTCTCAAATGCATGGCGCTTACATGTACTTAGCGCGAAAACCAAAAGCACAACCTACTTGGATCAATTGGCTTTTAGGCGATCTATAGCCAGATCGTATTTACCCAATAACAAAACGAAGACGCGGCCATCATCGTCAACATCAAATTTACAGTCAAGCAATGGAGGGCATAACCCTGAACGTATTGTAAACCCTCTTCGGTGTGTTATTTGCCATAGTAGGGGGCGTTGGCGTTGCTCTAAATGCTTGAAAACGATTTGCGTAGAGCGACCTTGCTTCGGGAAATTTCACACCTGATCCGCCCATTGTACACACTTGTGTACAGGGTTTTTTTCTAGGTTTTTCATTTTTTTTTTTTTCAAAAATTTGTGTTTATAGATTACTTGTAATCCATTCAGTAGCAATAATAAAAAATATTATGAAAATATACCGTGGTTTCACTATGGGCGTTAATGGGTTAAAATTAATATCATTAACTGCAATATCCCTGATATCTTGCTACAACTTTTAGTTTCAGAGGTCTAGCAGATAAAGTCACCGGCAATAAGAAATCAATTCATACATATTTATT